>NC_057804.1:482230472-482584168 GCF_018294505.1 Triticum aestivum | reverse complement strand
AGGGCGAGCGCCGGGGTTGGGGGATAGCGCCGGCGCCGTAGTCGGGGGTGAGCGCCGGGGCCGGGTCGGGCGCGGCGGTGCGACGGGGGAGAGTGGGGATTTGGGGGGGGGAGGCGGGATGAAGCAGGGCGGGTGAGAATTTTGGGTTAAGTGGACGTAGCAGTAGCGCATTTGTACAAAAGCACTGCTACTACCTTGAATGCTGTAGCGCTTTATACGAAATTCGCTTCTACTAACTTCAATATCTGTAGCGGTTTATGCAAAACGCGCTGCTAGTACCTTCGCTACTGCCAGTTTTCCTTTTTCTTTTCCTTTATTTTATCCCACTTTTATTTCCCAAAGGCAGTGAACAAAGGGAGAGCGATATATATTGCATCATTTGACGGTTAAATATGTATGCAAAAAAGGAACATATATATTACACATCATTGGACCCATGCATAATAATGGCTAAGTGTGTATACAAAATAGGAACATATATATTACATCATTTGACCGATAACATAAGTTTCCTCAGTGCTAACGTTTTTGTTTTTGAGTCAGCTTCTTTCCCTTCTTGTTTGTCGAAGAATAATTGGGCCCCTCATTGTGACTTTGCCTTTTCCATGGAGTACGATTTTTCTTAGGCAATGTAGTATTGATTCTTCTTTTGACGTATATGTCGGGGGTTGGGTACGACATATGCCAAAGGATGGCTTATCATGGTGGGAGCGAGTAGAACTTCGTCGGTGCCCAGAAGCGGGATGAGGCGAAGACATGCATGCCGGCGGAACTTACCCAGCTTCAGGGCTCTTCGAGGAGATAACACCCCTACTGCTGCTCTGCGGGGTCTCCGCATGGTCACTATGGCAAAGTGGTTACAATGGTGCTCCTGGAGCTGTTTCTGGAGGTAGGAGAGAGCAAGGCTAGCTCTCTCCTTCCTATGCTCTAATGTCTATCTCTATTTGGGTCCGAACCCTTTGCATGGGCTTCCCGGGGGGTTTATATAGGCCTACCCCCCAGGGGTACAATGGTAATCTGGTTGGGCATGGGTCCCAGCCGTCTGTCTCTCAGGCCGTCGTCCCCTCTGCCGACTACTGGGGCCCGCCGGATGGCGGGCCCCGCGGACAGGCCTGATACTGTAGCGGTACTCCTGATGACGCTGGCTTGGTCATGTGGTCATGGCAATAGCGCCGCCGTCTGGCATGCGTTCACTGTCGCCATTCCCCATCTTGTCTGGTTAATGGCGTGCGGGGCCCGTGGGAGGGGTCGGCCGACTCCAGGGGGCCGACTCCCACGGGTCCGTCTCCAGGGCGCTCGTGCCGTCTCCTGTCTACCCACTGATAGGCGGCCCCGCCGTCCTTGGGTCGTACAGGCAGGCGTCGTGGGCACAGTGCACCGCCCACTGTGGCTGAGGTCAGGGCAGGCATGGCAACAGTGCCGCGCCACGCCGGAGATCTTTAGCGATACGGCTTACTGTAGCCATGCCAGCCCCTTGTAAGCAGGGGGGACGGTCACGCCGTGGCCGTACCCCGCCTCGCCTTTTGAGACGAGGGTGGAGTCGCGGGCCGACTCTCTATAGCCGGCCCCTCTGGAAGTCGCCGGCCATGAGTCGGCTTATCTTGGAGTCGCCGTTTAGGACTCGGCTTATCTTGGAGTCGCCGTCTGGGACTCGGCTTATCTTGGAGTCGCCGTCTGGGACTCGGCATATCTTGGAGTCGTCCCTGGGACTCGGCATATCTTGGAGTCGCCGTCTGGGACTCGGCATAAGCGGCACTACTTATCCCAATGTCTTGAAAGGTTCTGGGCTCGGGTTAGCCTACCCGTGGCCCATTACTCCGACAGTAGTCCCCGAAGCTGGTGAGGCTCCACGGATACCGCGTTGTGGGGCCTCAACAGTTTCATTCTTCTAGGATTTCGCTTGCCGTCTTCCTTCGGGCCGACTGTCCGAAAGTCGGATTCGCAGAGGGCTGTCTTGCTCCATAGAGAGCTCGAAAGTCGTGGCAGGAAACCAGGCGGCGTGCCTGATACGCTTCCCCGCGGCCGCCCGCCACGGTCCTATCGCGCGGCGCCACGCGGCGAGGATAGTCTGCCTACCCACGCGCGTGACGGGACGGGCCGTCAGGCGGGGCCCGCCACTACCGCGCCTCGGCACACGAACGGATCCGTTGTGGCCGTGCGGACGGTTGGGTTTCCCATGTCGTTACTCCGTGCAGTAACTTCGTGGGGTAAATCGTGGGGGGCGTGGGGTCCTGCGCGCAGTTGATCCCATACCCGCCCCATCGGCTTCTCAGCCCTGAAGGCTATAAGTAGGCGGGAGGGAGTGGAGCGGCAAAGCACGCGCGCCCATCTTCCCTACTCCCCCGCCTCCTCTTGCCTCCTTTCCTTCTTCTTGCCGCCGTCGAGCAGGAACACACCGCACCAACTGCAATGAGCTCTTCCTCCGCTGCCGCGGCTTCTGTCGTGCGCTCCGGCCTGTGGGACGGCTCGGAGGTGGATGACGACCTCTGCAAGACGCGCCGCCTCCCCGACGCAGACCTCGTGCGCGCCCGCGCCGCGCCGGAGAGGGACATATTGCCGGCGCCGGCGGAGGGCGAGCGGGTCAACTTCCGCTCGCACCTCATGCGCGGCCTGGGGCTGCCGGCGAGCGGCTTCTTCCATTCCTTCCTGGAGTTCCACGGGCTCCAGCCACACCACCTCACCCCAAACACGGTGGTGTTGCTGGCTGCCTTCGCCACCCTGTGCGAAGGCTTCCTCGGCGTCCTCCCCACCATCGAGCTGTGGGGAGAATTCTTCTCATCCAAGCTCGGCACGCACGTCGCCGGTGTGCCGGCTCAATGCGGCGCCTTCATTGCGATGCGGCGGTCGACGGCCGACAACCCGTTTCCCTCCATCCCGCTAATTAAGTCGGTGAAGATGTGGCAGCGGTCGTACTTCTACGTGAAGAATGTCGCCTCCGACGGGGACTGGGTCAATCTGCCGCCTTATGAAGCTGGTGCACCAGCTGGGAGGCTCCCCAGATGGTCTCATCGAGCCAAGACCCTGACTCCCGCAGGGGCCACCGCCGTGGCGCGGCTCCGAGTTCTGACGCAGTCGGAGGGTCTCGTTGGGGCCGACTTGCTGGCCGCCTTTATGGCGCGTTGAGTCCTCCCTCTTCAAGGCCGGCCTCATCTGATCAGTCAGATGAGCGACCACCGGGACCCGAGTTGGATGTGCACTAGGGAAATGCCCCGCGCAGAGGTGGCAAACATGGTGAACCACACCATGAACTGCGAGCTCGGGGAGGACTGGCAGTTCTGCAAGGAGCCGTACTCGCGTGCCAACCCCCCTCCAGTGGTAAGTCGCATCTCTTTATTGCTTTGTCTTCTTTATAGCCAAATCCGACTTCTGATTTTCATTGGTTTCTCTGAATTAGAACCCCCTCATTCAGCCCGCAGCCGGTGTCACGAGACCGCCCCGCGAGTTCGTCCCCGACCGAGCGGAGAGCGACGTTGACGACCCCAACTTGGGGGCGGCGGTGATGGGAGCCGACGCCGAAGGCGGGGGAGGAGGAGCGGGAAGCGGCCTCAGGCCCTCGGCCACCTTCGCCAACTGGCCTAAAGACGACGCCGAAGGGGAAGTCGTCCCGCGCCACCAGCCAAGGGTCGGCCCATCGGGCGCGGGTTCCTCCGCCGGCCTGGCCGGCCAAGGCGGCTTGAAGAGGCGCCAGACTGGGCCGAGTTTCGGCGGCAAGCCGAAGAAGCTCAAGGGGGCGGCCGCCGCGACCAAACGGGAGGAGGCGGCCACGAGGGCCAACCGCTTCCGCAAGAAAGTGAAGAGGCTGCCACTGGTCTCTGCGTAAGTGTTTCCTACTTTGTCTTTATTTTTCTTTGGTGAATCTCGTCCGAGTTTCCTTTTTCATTCCCTTTTTGCTTCAGGGCTCCCCTTACCCTTGAGAGGGTCGCCGTCCCCTCCGTCATGGGGTCGGCGGAGATGTCAGCCAACACTCGGCGGGTTGACCCTACCGCTGACCTCCGGGAGGCGTCGGAGCGAAACGCGCGGGAGAAGCGCTACGAGGAGGAGGCCGACCGCCTGGAGAAAGCGGAGGCCGAGAAGGCGGCGGCCTCCGCCCAGAAAAGAATGGAAGTGGCCAAAGCCACCGCCGCAGCAAGGCGGCAAGCCGAGGAGGCCGCGCGCCGCTAGTCGGTGTTGTTCGTCACCTCGCTGTCCTCCACGCCGCCGCCCCCGGAGTTCACGGGGCAGACTGGAGAAGTCGGCGCCGAGAACCCCATTGTGGAGAAGGAAAGCGGCGAGGCCTCCATGTCAGACACGCTCGTGCCGCCACCGCCGCCTCCGCCGCCGTCTGGGGGCGCGTGTGGAGTACAGCCGGCGGGCCCGCCGGTGCCGCCGACTGCGGACGAGTATGAGGCGAGGCTGCTTCTCCAAGTTGCCTCGCCAGTGCACCACCGTCTTGAGAGGGCGACCTCGGCGCCGCGACCCCAGGAAACCGGCGCCGCTAGCTCGTCAATCCCAGACGCCGAGGCGACGAGCGCCGCGCCCGCTGGTTGGTTGCACGGAGGCGGCACAGGGCCGCTGAACCAAGCGCTTCTGGACGTCCAGGTGAAGCTGCGAGCTGAAGGCGACGCCCTTCAAAACTGCACCAAGGCGCATCTGGCAGCGCGAACGGCGTCCGAGTATGCCTTCTTCTTTTTTATTCTTGTTTTTCTTGTTCTTCTCTGTGGGGGCGCGCTAGCGCACCCACTGGGTGTAGTCCCCGAGTTTCGGGCCGACTGCTGAGCAGGCGGCTCGGAACTCCCTCTGGTGAGTTCCAAATATTTAACTTTCTCTGAAATGCTTATTGCAGGAGTATCACAACCTCATGCCACCGCCTTCAACCGCAATGTTGAGGAGCTAGGCAGGCGTACTACCGACTTGAAGGAGAGCCGGAGTGAGTTCTTCTTCTTCTTCGCGGGGGCGCGCTGGCGCACCCGCGGGCTGTAGTCACCGAGATTCGGGCCGACTGCTGAGCAGTCGAGCCGGATCTTCTCAGCGACCTTTTTTGCTGACGACTTAACGTCTCTTTCTTCTTTTTTCTTCTTCAGAGGCCAACGCCACTCTTCAGTAGCAGCTGGGCGAGGCCAACACCGCCTTGCGCGCCAAGGAGGAGGAGTGCAGCAAACTTGCCATAGAGCACGACCTGCTGGCTGCGCAGCTGGCCGAGCAGAAGGAGCTGCTCAAGAAGGTGCAGGACGAGGCCGAGAAGAAGGAGGCCGCTCTCCTGGCCGAGTTCGAGAGCGAGCGCTCCTCCTGGACTGACAAGGAGGCGATGCTGACCTCCAGTTTCCATGCGATCGAGGACATCGTCGACGGTGAGTTTCTTTTCCTTCTTTCTTTCTTCGAGCTTCCGACTATAGGTCGGGCCGATTTCTGATTTTTTCGACTCACTTCTTTTTTGTCTTGGCAGACTTCTTCCCTAGCCACTCGCAGGCAGTCACTCAGGCCATCGAGGCTGATCGCGAGGTGCGGAGGGCAAGCGGCACGGAGATCGCCGCTAACGCCCCCCGGACCGTCGACGAGCAGCTTCTGAGCATCGAGGCCCGTCTTCGTCCGACCCATCGGCTGATGCGCCGGCTTCAGCGTGCCGACGCCCAGGCGGTTGCCGCTCTGTGGCCAGACATGCCGGCCCTGCGCACCGCCAGTCGGACCGCCGACTGGCTGGAGGTCGCAGCTGGCCGTCTTGAAGCTTGGAAGGGTTCCTCGGCCCGGGCCGGAGCGTGCCGGGCCTTGGAATTCGTCAAGGCGTGGTATCCGGGGCTGGACCTGGACCGGCTGGCCGCGTTCCGGTCAAAGGCCCAGGCAGAGCTGGTGGTAGTGGAGGGTACCCTTGTCGAGCGTGCGGCGGCGATTGCCGACTACACGGACACCAGTGTCTTCGTCCCCGAGCGGGCTGCAGGCGGCGAGGAGGTGTCGCCAGAGTGGTTCGGGATGAACCCGGACTTCGGTGAGGACTCGGTGGAGGTGATTGACTCCAGCACCGAGGAGGAAGGCGAGGCGGAGGACGAAGGCGAGACGGAGACGCCAGAAGTCGGAGCGGGCGACTAGCCTCAGCTCGACCGCGTCTCCAGCAATGAGCCGCATCCGACCGGGCCGGCTGCCGCCGGTGGCGATCAAGCCGAGACTGCCCAGCCGGCCGCCCCGGCGCCTGACACCGCCGTCTCCTTCGACCCTCCGAACCCGTCTGCTGCTCCCTAGGCTGCCTTCTGGCTTTATTTTGTCTGCTCTAGAAAGTCTTTAAGGAACTTGTTAATTTGCACAATTCCACCCGCGGGGTGTATTTCGAACTTCTGTTCGAAGATTCGGCCAAGGGCCTATGCTATGTAAATATTAATCCGAGTTCTATCTTTCCTTGCTCATTGCTCTTTAGGATTTTCCCTTTGCCGCCTTCCTTTAGTCGCTGCCTTGCCAGTCGGACAACCGCTCTGCGGACTGTCGCTGGATCAAATGCTTGGCTACTTTGGGAAGGCAAGTACTCGGCCATTTTAGAGTCTCTTTAACAAGTTGGATAGAAGGCGGCAAGCCGACTACTAAAGAGTCGGATGTCCTTAATAGAGGCTAGTAGAAAGCGGCAAGCCAACTACTCATGAGTCGGCTTTTGCTTCAGAGATGCTGGAGGCCGTCTTACGCTATGTTCGTGCTTTGGGTCCTTAGCCATTTTTCGTGTGGGCGCCCGTTCTTCCTCACTCCTGCCCACCAAACAGTCGCTCTGCGAGCTACGGCTTTGTCAGGAGACGGATTAGGCACCGCACACTACTTGTCTGACTGCGGGAAGCTCCTCATAGCACGAGGCGGTGAGCCCCCGGGCCGACTAGTCGGGCCCGGTGCCAAGCGGCATTAACAAAGAGTAATATACTCGAAGGCATAATTCTTATCATACAGATAACAAAAGAAGGCAGTCCCCGAGCTCTACTCGGGGGGCCCAAAGTCTTGGTACTTTAATACAAAGGGTAGCGTGATACATACTGCTTCAACTGTAAAATCTTCAGAGAAGATTTGCATTCCACGGGTGTTATGTCTCTTTGCCAGAGTCGTCCCTTTTGTGCGCTCGGGGCTTCTGAGCATCGATCAGGTAGTAGGAGTCGTTTCCTAGCACCTTGCTGACAATGAAGGGGCCCTCCCAAGGTGCCGACAGCTTGTGCTGGCCGGCTGTTCGCTGGATCAGTCGAAGCACAAGGTCGCCCTCTTGGAAAGATCTTGGCCTGACCTTCCTGTTGTAGTATCGGCGCAGACTCTGCTGGTAGATGCTGGACCGGCTGAGTGCCAACAACCGGCCCTCTTCTAGCAGATCGATGCCGTCTTGACGTGCTTCTTCTGCTTCTTCCTCGGTGTACATAGTGACTCGCGGGGAGTCGAGCTCTATATCCGTCGGGATGACGGCCTCGGCGCCGTAGACGAGGAAGAAAGGTGTGAAGCCGGTTGACTTGTTTGGAGTCGTGCGCAGACTCCAGAGGACGGCCGGCAGCTCCTCAAGCCAGCAGCCGACCGACCGCTCCAGCGGCACGACCAGTCGAGGCTTGATGCCAGATAAGATGAGGCCGTTTGCTCGCTCCACCTGGGCGTTTGACTGCGGATGGGCAACGGACGCTAAATCCAGTCGGATGCCCTGCGTCCCGCAGAAATGGGCCAAGGCGCCTTTGGCAAAATTTGTGCCATTGTCGGTGATGATGTTATGCGGGATGCCGTACCGAGTCGTGATGTCGGCGATGAAAGTCACTGCAGTCGGACCATTCAACTTCTTGATGGGTTTCACTTATATCCACTTGGTGAACTTGTCCACTGCGACAAGTAGATGAGTCAAGCCACCTCGTGCCGTCTTGAATGGTCCCACCATGTCCAGGCCCCAGACTGCAAAGGGCCAGGCGATGGGGATAGTCTTGAGTGCGGAAGCTGGCTGAAGTGGCTTGGAACGGAACATCTGGCACCCCTTGCATTTTTGGACTAATTCCTTGGCCTCTTCTAGGGCAGTCGGCCAGAAGAAACCATGCCGGAAGGCTTTGGCGACGAGTGCTCTTGAGGCCGCATGGTGACCGCACTCGCCTTCATGGACGTCTCTGAGAATTGCTTGGCCTTGTTCTGCCTCGATGCAGCGTTGGTAGACGCCAGTGACGCTGCGCCTGACCAGCTCTCTGTTGACTATGGTATAAGCTGCTACTCGGTGTTGCACTTGCCGAGCCAAGATTTCATCAGTTGGCAGCTCTCTGTTTACTAGGAACTTGAGGATTGGCTGGGCCCATGAGGGTGCTGCTATTTCTTCAACTGCCACTAGTGCGACTTGGACAAGGGCGGCTGGGCTGGGAGGCGGCGGGTTGGAGTCCGCAGCCGCTTGCTGACTTGACGAAGTCCCCGGGCCGACTGGAGCAGTCCCCGGGACGAGTTCTGGAGTCTTTGGTCTGGTCACCGCAGTCCCCGGGCCGGGTTCTAAAGTCCCCGGGCCAGCTTCGACTGCAGCGTTCTTTGAGTCGGATCCGACTTCTTCGGGTGGAGCCGGCACAAAGATTGAGTCTGACTCTGGTGAAGGCTTGATGGACGGCTTGAGGAGGCGCCGAAGGGCGACACCAGATGGTATTGCTTGGCGGGTGGAGCCGATTCGTGCCAAGGCGTCTGCTTGGTCGTCGTTGTTCCTTGGCACGTGGAGGAACTTGAACCCCTCGAAATATCTGCTGAGCTGCTGCACCAGGAAGTGGTAACTCGCGATGTTTGCGTCCTTGGCGTCCCAATCGCCAGATGATTGCTGGACCACCAAGTCAAAGTCGCCATAACACAGGATCCGGCGGATGCCGAGTTCTTTGGCAAGCCGGAGCCTGTGAATGAGCGCCTCATACTCGGCCACGTTGTTCGAGGCAGCAAAATGGATCTGCAGCGCGTATCTGAGCTTATCGCCTTTGGGGGAAGTGAGGACGACGCCGGCTCCCAGGCCAGTGCGCATCTTGGAGCCGTCGAAATGCATCCGCCAATGGGTGGAGTCGGGCGCTGGTGGCAGATACTGGGTCTCGGCCCAATCGACGAGGCAGTCGGCCAGTGCTTGCGACTTGATGGCGGTGCGGGGCTCGTAGTAGATGGTGTAGGGAGCCAGGTCGATGGCCCATTTGGCCACTCGGCCAGAAGCATCTCGGCTTCCGATGATCTCGGCTAGTGGGACTGTGCAGACCACAGTGATTGGATGCTCCTGGAAGTAAGGCTTCAATTTCTTGGCGGCAAAATGCACGCCGTAGCACATCTTCTGGTAGTGGGGGTAGTTCTGCTTGGAGGCCGACAGTACCTCGCTCAGGTAATATACCGGTCTCTGGACAGGTAGCGCCTTGCCTTCCTCCTTGCGCTCGACTACAATGACTGTGCTGACTACCCGGCTGGTGGCGGCAATGTATAGGAGCATGGGCTCTTTGGGAGTCGGAGCCGCCAGCACAGGGGGAGTAGTCAACATTTTCTTCAGTTGGAGAAAGTCCTCGTCCTCCTTGGGAGTCCATTCAAAAAAGGTTGTCTTCTTCATGAGCTGATACAAGGGGAGAGCCTTCTTGCCCAGCCGACTGATGAATCGGCTAATGGACGCCAAACAGCCGGTGAACTTCTGCACATCTAACAGTTGTCTGGGTGCTTCCATCCTCTCAATGGCCTTGATCTTCACAGGATTGCACTCTATGCCGCGTTCAGAGACCAGGAAACCAAGGAGTTGGCCGGCTGGTACTCCGAAGACGCACTTCTCGGGGTTAAGCTTGATCTGGAATCGGCGCAGGTTCTCAAAGGTTTCCTTGAGGTCTTCCAACAGAGTTCCACGTTTTTCCGTCTTCACCACCACGTCATCCACGTAGACATGGGCATTTCTGACGAGTTGCTTGAGGAGGCACTTCTGCATGCAATGCTGAAAGGTGGCGCCGGCATTCCTCAGGCCGAACGTCATGGTCAGGTAGCAGAAGGCACCAAACGGCGTGATGAAGGCAGTCTTCAGTCGGTCAGCCGGGTTCAGCTTGATCTGGTGATATCCAGAATATGCATCCAAAAAACTCAACAGCTCGCATCCGGCTGTGGAGTCTATCGCCTGATCAATTCTTGGCAGAGCAAATGGGTCCTTGGGACAGGCTTTATTGAGGCTTGTGTAGTCGATACACATCCACCACTGCTTGTTCTTCTTCAGCACTAGTACTGGGTTTGCTAGCCACTCTGGGAAAAACACTTCCATAATGAAGCTGGCTGCCAGGAGCCGGGCTATTTCTTCTCCAACAACTCTTCTCTTCTCTTCTGACAGGCGGCGCAAGGGCTGCCTGACGGGCTTCACATCAGACCGGACATGTAACTTGTGCTCGGCGAATTCTGTCGGTACACCAGGCATGTCTTTATGGGACCATGCGAAGATGTCTCAATTCTCACGGAGGAAATCGACAAGCTCGCCTTCCTATTTGCTGTCAAGGTTTGTGCCCATGACAGCGTACCTCTCTGGGTGCTCCAGGTCCAAGGGTATCTTCTTCGTTTCTCTGGCCGGCTTGAATGATCCTTCTGCTTCCGACTCCTTGGGGTCGGGCGACATCTCGGGCTGCTTGCCGGCCATCGCCACAACCCGATCGAGAAGCCGCTTCTCAGCCGCGATCACCAAGGACTCGGCCAACCGACTGCTTTCGGCCGCGCAAGCGGACGACTTTCTATAGTCGCCGGCCACGGTCAGAATTCCCTTGGAACTTGGCATCTTCATCTTGAGGTAGGCGTAGTGGGGGACTGCCATGAACTTGGCCAAAGCAGGTCGGCCAAGCAACGCATGGTACGGGCTTTCAAGGTCCACCACTACAAACCAAATTGGCTCTCGACGGAAATGATCTTTGTCCCCAAAGAGGATGTCTATCAGAATCTTGCCGATTGGTGAGCAGGAAAGGCCAGGAACAATGCCATGAAACACAGTCCAGCTGCTCTGAAGCTGCCTTCGCTTCATTCCTAATTTCTCCATTGTATCCTTGTACAGGATGTTGATATTGCTGCCTCTGTCTATCACCACTCGTGAGAAGCGAGCGGCCCGCCTGTCTATGGCGAGTGTGGCACCTAAGACCAAGGCGTAGGAGCCTGGATTCGGCATCACCTCTGGGTGATCGGCTCTGCTCCAACTGATGGGCCTTTCGGACTAGTGCATGAATTCTGGAGTGCTTGACGCGACTTCATTCACTTCTTGCTGCTGTTGGCGCCTGCTGCGTCGATCGTCTGCCACACTGGTGAACACCACATAGGCTCTGTGCTCATCTGGGAACTCGTCTTGTACTGTGCCGACTGGCCTGACAACCGGCTGCTGGGGCGGCTGTGGTGGAGGCGGCCCAGTAGGCGGGGGAGGGAGTAGGCCATCTACCTTGGCGATTCTGGTCAGCCAGTGGCATTTCCGGGTGGTGTGGTTTGACGGCTTCGCGCCGCTGTGGAACTTGCAGGGGCCATCCAGGGTCTGCTCATAGGAGAAGGCCAGCAACCAGTTGGACACGCCTATTGGTCTTCGACTGTCGCCACTTGCCGGCTGTTGGAAGCCGGCTGCGGGGCCTTGCGCTTGTGGTCGTTCTGCTGTTGCCGCCGGCTGGTGTCCCCAGCCGGAGTTCTTGGAGCCTGAGGGGCGACTTTGCCAGTTGCGCTGACTTGAATCTCCACCTTCATGGAGGAGTCGGCTGTGGCATACTTGTCTGCTGTGATCAACAGTTCATCGAGGGTCTCCGGCTCGTCGCAGAGAAGCTTGTGCTTGAGGAGGGTGCCTTCTCTGCACCCGGAAGTAAAGTACTCGACAGCCTGCACCTCGTGCACGCCCTCGCAGGAGTTCCGGAGCTCCCCCCAGCGCGTGAGGTAGTCGCGAGTGGACTCGTCGGGGCCTTGCACGCACAAGGAGAGTTGGCGAGGCTTGGGAGGTCGCTTGTACGTGCTCGTGAAGTTGCGGACGAAGGCCTCGGTGAAGTCGACCCAGCTGTTGATGATGCGAGGCTTTAGACTGTTCAACCATGTCCGGGCCGTGCCCTGGAGCATGAGCGGGACATATCTTACGGCAACACGCTTGTTGCCGTTTGCTATATTGACGGCTGTGGAGTAGTCAATCAGCCAGTCCTCCGGCTTCACGGTGCCGGTGTATTTGGGCGTGTCTCAGGGGAGCGTGAACCCTTTGGGGAAGGGCTCACCTCGGATGTGGGGTCCGAAACAGGGGGGGCCCAGCTCGTCTTCTTCTTCCAGCGTCAAGTATCAGTGGAGTCGGTCGATCCGGTGGCGGGCATCGTTCTCTTCGACTCCCTCTCGGCGGCCGAGGCGGTCGCCGAGAGTCGGATGCTCCACGGGCGGCGGGGAGACTCGCCTTTCTCTGCGAGGAGGGGGAGGCAGATAGTCGTCCCGCCGTTCCACCGCTTTGGGGCGGCCGTCTTGGTCGCGCTCGATGGTGATGCGAGTCCGACTGTGGCTGACAGCCGGCTCCTTGTCCTTCTTTCCGCGGGCCCCGCCAGTCGGCGTCCGAGACGTTGCGCCTTGGTCTCGGCGGGGTGGCGGGTCGTCGTTTTGTCGTCGCGGCGCCTCCATGCGGCAGCCGGCTTCATTCTGCGTGGCAGCCGCATGGAGGAGCTGCTGAACTCGCTCCGTCATCATGCGGTGCTCTTCGCCCTCGAAGTTGTCGAGCTCGTCTGCCGCCGCCTGGGCGGCGCGGATGTTCTCCGCGGGCGTGTCATACATAGGGCGATCGGCCCCAAACAAGTTGGCGATTGCCGCGCCGCGTTGCCGGACCGCGCCTAGGCGGCTAGACCTAGTCAGAGCCGGCGAGCCGCCCACGGCGCGATCCATCTCGCGCTGGTAGGCTTCTGACAAGCGCCTCATGCTTGCCAGCTTCTTCGCGCCCTCGATAAGCTGAAGGCGGCGTGCCTCCAGCGTCTCGGCGTCAGTGTCTCCCGGGATCAGCGCGGTTAGGTCTCGTAGGGCCGCGTCGAGTGGGTCATGAGCTCCCTCACCGGAACGCTCGCTGTGATCGAGGATGAGAACTTCCGTGATGGTGCTTCCGCCGCCTCCCGCGCAAGGGAGCGGCTCGTCGTAGACCACCACGCTGGTGGGAAACGCATCGAGCGACGCGGTGTCGGAGTCGACCAGCATCGGGTCGGTGGATCCTATGAACTCCAGGTCTACGGCAGGCTCGCCGGCCACGTGGAGTTGGTCAAGGAGACCCGCGAGGAGGCTCTCGGGGCCGTTTGTGCCTGCGTCGGACGCAGGCTCGTCGGAGAGGCGAACCTCACCGATAAGCTCGGCGAGGCAGCTGGTCGCGCAGGCAATCTCAGCGCCGTGCAGTGCATTAGCGCAGGCTCCATCTGGCGTGCCGGGCTGGCTGCACTCGCCAGGGAGGAAAAGGGTTCCCGTCCAGAGCAGGTCTCCGGGCGACGGTGCACCTCGCCCCACGGTGGGCGCCAAATGTCGGGGATTGGGTACGACATATGCCAAAGGATGGCTTATCATGGTGGGAGCGAGTAGAACGTCGCCGGTGCCCGGAAGCGGGATGAGGTGAAGACATGCACGCCGGCGGAACTTACCCAGCTTCAGGGCTCTCCGAGGAGATAACACCCCTACTGCTGCTCTGCGGGGTCTCCGCATGGTCACTATGGCATGGTTACAATGGTGCTCCTGGAGTTGTTTCTGGAGGTAGGAGACGGCAAGGCTAGCTCTCTCCTTCCTATGCTCTAAGGTCTATCTCTATCTGGGTCCGAACTCTTTGCATGGGCTTCCCGGGGGATTTATATAGGCCTACCCCCCAGGGGTACAATGGTAATCTGGCTGGGTGCGGGTCCTAGCCGTCTGTCTCTCAGGCCGTCGTCCCCTCTGCAGACTACTGGGGCCCGCCGGCTGGCGGGCCCCACGGACAGGCCTGATACTGTAGCGGTACTCCTGATGACGCTGGCTTGGTCATGTGGTCATGGCAACAGCGCCGCTGTCTGGCGTGCGTTCACTGTCGCCATTCCCCATCTTGTCTGGTTAATGGCGCGCGGGGCCCGTGGGAGGGGTCGGCCGACTCCAGGGGCCCGACTCCCACGGGTCCATCTCCAGGGCGCTCGTGCCGTCTTCTGTCTACCCATTGACAGGCGGCCCTGCCGTCCTTGGGTCATACAGGCAGGCGTCGTGGGCACAGTGCGCCGCCCACTGTGGCTGAGGTCAGGGCAGGCATGGCAACAGTGTCGCGCCACGCCGGAGATCTTCAGCGATACGGCTTACTGTAGCCATGCCAGCCCCTTGTAAGCAGGGGGGACGGTCATGACGTGGCCGTACCCCGCCTCGCCTTTTGAGACGAGGGTGGAGTCACGGGCCGACTCTCTATAGCCGGCCTCTCTGGAAGTCGCCGGCCATGAGTCGGCTTATCTTGGAGTCGCCGTCTGGGACTCGGCTTATCTTGGAGTCGCCGTCTGGGACTCGGCTTATCTTGGAGTCGCCGTCTGGGACTCGGCATATCTTGGAGTCGTCCCTGGGACTCGGCATATCTTGGAGTCGTCGTCTGGGACTCGGCATAAGCGGCGCTACTTATCCCAATGTCTTGAAAGGTTCTGGGGCTCAGGTTAGCCTACCCGTGGCCCATTACTCCGACAGTATACTTCATCATCATCATCATCTTCCCTCATTGGGTTGCCGTACTGATCATAGTCTTCCTCGTTGGCGACTCCATCCATTCCAATGATGTTCCTTTTGCCTCTCCTAAAGACAACACGGCTGGGATTGCGCGGGTCAGTTATGAAGAAGCATTGTGTCACGTGCTTAGCGTGTACCCATGGCTTGTTTTTTGCGATAGCGTTCACGATAGCGCTCTTGGCGTCGGGTATAGTCATGGTAGTGAAAATTCGGCTTTCTCTTTCAACATTCTTAGCCCATCTGACACGGAACATCGTCGTGTTGTGCAGTCCAGAGTAGTCAAGCTCCCAGATCTCCTCAACCCTTCCATAAAATCGTTCAGTTGTGCCATTGTCGCTGCCGGTCATGCATTCCATCGTCACCCCTGAGTTCTGATCATCACTGTCCATATCTTTGGCCTCCGTGTAGAACGTGTATCCGTTGATATCATATGCCTGATAGGTTACGAGGTTGGGCAAGGGGCCATGTGCTCAGGCGTATATGAGCAATCCGTCCTTAGAGCCCTCCTCCGGGGGATTAGCAATAATATGCTCTTTGAACCAATGCAGGAAAGTGGAGTTGTGCTCTCTAGTAACTTCGGCGTCCGTCCTGCATACCCCCCAGTCACGATACTTCTTTGCGATAATTTCTTTGTGCAGTGCCACGAAAGGATCTACCTCGTCTAGGTATTGTAGCACTACCAAGTTTGCTCTGTCAAAGTCGCTGCGTCGATCTGAGTATGCCACGTGCAGTTCCTTGCGACCGTCGCAGTGACCATCTCCTTCGAGCCTCCCATCGTGCTTGTTAACGGGCAAACCAACACTAACACCAGGCGGCTGGTCTGCACCATATAGAAAATTCTCACAGAAAGAGATGCACTCTTGTGCCAAATAGCCCTGGACGATGCTTCCATCCGGACAGGACATGTTACGAACGAATCCTTTGATGATCCCTTCCATCCTCTCAAACGGCATCATGTTGTGCAGGAATGACGGCCCCAGGACTATTATGTCATCCACAATATGGACACACAGATGCACCATCACGCCAAAGAACGCAGGCGGGAAGTACATCTCAAGCTCATTCAGTATCACAACAATCTCTTCCTGTAGCCTTTGGAGCTGCTTCACACTGATCGACTTTCGAGAGATGACGTCAAAAAAGTTGCAGAGACCAATAGGCGTGTCACGGACGTGCTTTTCCATTATCTCTATAAGGGCAACAGGTAGTATTTGCGTCATCATCACATGACAGTCATGAGACTTCATCCCGCTGAACCTTTTCTTGTCCGTGTCTAGATATCTTCTTATCTTGCCATAGTAACCGGAACTAAATTTGACTCCGGTAAGGCACTTAAAGAAGGCATTGATCTCAGCCTGACTTAAGGTGAAGCAAGAAGGGGGGCAATAATCCTCTTTCTTTATTTTCTTGCCCTTCTTCTCCCGTGCCTCTGTCTCCGTCTCTGTCTCGTCTGACATTTTACGGGGCGGCATGTGCAGATCTTCCCTGATTTTCAAATCTTGCAAGTCTTTTCTTGCCTTCGGCCCATCCTTGGTCTTATCCGGCATGTTCATCAGTGTTGCGAGCAAGCTCTCAAGGACATTCTTACAGATATGCATTTGATCAAGGCAATGAGGTGTATCGAGTTTGTGCCAGTACTCCAAGTCCCAGAACACAGACCTCGTCTTCCATACCTTCAGCAGCGGCTCTGGCGCCTTTCTCATCGTCTTTCCCGGCGTGGGGCACTCCTTCCAGTTTTTCAACAGCTCATCGATTTCGGCACCGCTCCGCTTACGTGGAGGTCCTCGATGCTCAGCGTGACCATTGAATAGATCTCCATGGTTTCTCCACGGGTCATCCCGTTCAAGCCATCTTCGATGCCCCATGTACACGATTTTCCCAGACCCACCATCTTTCCTTGATGTTAGCTGCTGAGACGTCGTATCATCCATGCATCGTGTGCATCCGCAATATCCATGGCACACCTGGCCTGCCACATATCCGTAACCGAGATAGTCCTGCACTCTCGTGATCAGCGCAGCTCTCATGTTGAAATACTCACCTTTGCTGGCGTCCCATGTCTTGGCCGGTGTTTTCCATAACGTGTCTAACTCCTCTTGAAGTAGCCCCAGATACAAATTAATATTATTTCCTGGTTATTTCAGCCCTTGAATAAGCATGCTCATGTGAATGTACTTCGATTTCATGCACAACCAGGGGGGAGGTTGTACATCCATACAAACACGGGCCATGTGCTATGGTTGGTGTTCTGGTTGCCAAACGGATTCATGCCATCGGTACACGCACCGAGCATGATGTTCCTTGCATCACATTCAAAATACCGATAGAAGTTGTTCAACGCTCTCCACTGGCTTCCATCCTTCACGTGTCTCAGCTTCGGATCATCTCCATCGTCGGGCTTCTTCCTCTCCGCGTGCTAGCGCATTAGCTTTGCTTCCTTGGGATCTACAAAATACCTCTGGAGACGGGGAGTGATCGGTAAGTACCATACAACTTTCTGGGGACATTTCTTCCTGGCCTTCTTGTATCGAGAAGCATTGCACACCGGACAGCTTGTTTTTTCCGCGTGCTCCTTCCGATAAATTATGCAATCGTTGATGCATGCATGGTATCTAACATGTGGCAGATCAAGAGGGCACACGATCTTCTTGGCCTCATCAACACTAGTAGGACATAGATTACCCGCGGGAAGAACATCCTTTAGGTACTTGAGATGCTCATCGAGGCTAGTGTCGGTCCATTTGTTTTTGGGACATTTCCATTTGTGCCCCTAACTTGAACCCACCACTCAGATTTGCCCCTAATTTTGAAGCATGCTCAAATTTGCCACTCCGTCGTTAAGTCACTACTCAGAAATGCCCTTCCGTACAGTACTGTAGCACTTTCCATCCAATATTGTAGCACTTTCCATCTGCTACAGTACACATGGGCCTCTGACGGTCAAAGGCCTTTGACTGGACGGAAGGGCATTTCTGAGTAGTGACTTAATGGCATAGGGGCAAATTTGAGCATGCTTTGAGATTAGGGGAAAATCTCAGTAGGTGGTTCAAGTTAGGGGCAGAAATGCAAATGGCCCTTTGTTTTTAGCCTTCGTCTTCAGGAGTTGGAGCGTGAAACTCAAGCGGGTCACCTCAGGATTGCAACCATCATACAATGAAGTATTCGAGTCTACCACCAGTTGCTCCAGCTTAGCCTCCTCTCTAGAAGCAGCTCTCTCAGTACTTGTCTCCTTGCGAACCAATGCTTGAACATGAGGGTCCCGCACGATTGAACTTAGTATCGATGAACTCTGTTGTGTGGATTCCATGTCGTTCTCTCCGCCGCCATGTCCGGCCCCTTCTCCTCCGCCATGTCCGGCCCCTTCTCCGCCGCCATGTCCGGCCTCTTCCCCGCCGCCATTATCGATCATCTCTTCATCTTGCCCCGTGTCATCATTGCCTGCCCCATCGGCATCCTCAACATCGTCATCCTCATCTTCAATTATCCACCGAGTATAGCCATCCATGAAACCAGTCATGAGCAGGTGCGCTTCGACACGACCATCGTCATGGGGGTCGAGCCAAACTATTCCTTCGCATTTTCGACACGAACATAAAACCTCTATCCGGTTATTTTCTTTCATGCCCTGCACCGCCGACCGCAACCACCTATCCACCATCATTCAACTGACCATCGTCAACTCTGCACGGTAATAATAAACAAATTGATTATAAAAATGCATGCATGCATCAAAGTCATACAAAAATTTGGCATGACCTTCCCTAAAAATAGGACATATATGGATCTAGAGTTTGCTCGGAATTCGCCGAAACAGAAATAAATCGTCATTTCGGCAAAACATAGGCAACTCAAAAGCACAATTTGGCGTGCCACACACACAATTTCCACAAACATATCACACACACATAAACATATTTCCATTTTGCAAAAGCATGAAATTTTCATCACCTCTATCTCGATCGAGATCGAGCACACGGTGGAGATGATGTTGTAGGGAGATCAAAAGTGCACAAAGCTCTTCTTGACAAAGATAGATCTAGTTAGGGGGCAAATAGGTCACTTAACTAAATCCTACATCTACCTAGCTACCTAATTTGGGAGGAGACAACTTCAACTAGTGGAGGGGAAAGGAAAAAGAGAAAGGAGAAGCATTAATGGAGGTGGTGTAGTTAGGTAGGAGTAATGAAGAGAGAGAAAGGTGGATAGAAGAGAAAGAGTAATGGGGGAGAAGTATTGAGGAAGAAGAAGAGTGAGAGTGGGAGCGTGTGGGGGAGGTAGGGGGAAGGGAAGAGAGGAGGGGGAGGGAAGGCACGGGTGGGGAAAAGGTGGTGGGTTGGTGCGGGTTAGCAGTAGCGCGGGAGCAGAAACACGCTACTGATAAGGAATTAGCAGCAGCGCGCTTTGGGCCATGACGCTACTGCTAACAGTGACAAAAAGTGTCTCAGTTTGAAATTTAGCAGCAGCGATCTCTGTAAAAGCGCGCTACTCCTACATCCGTAGCAGTAGCGTGGTTCGGGCCATGGCGCTACTGCTAAATGGAGTTAGGTGAACACCGCCGGTCGATATTTGTAGCAGCGCGGTTTACACAGAGAACGCTACTGCTAAAAACTTATCAGCAGCGAGTTTCGCGCACACGCGCTACTACTAACTAGCAGCAGCGCTCCTTTTTGAGCCGCGCTGCTGCTAAGATTCTGTGTATAGGCTTTTCCCTAGTAGTGTAGAACTGAAATACGCCTAGACCCATCCATTTATTTCCGGATGGAGGGAATACATGTCAATATGTCATGCCTTTCTATTCCTTAGTACCTATTCCATCTCTCCTATAGCATGTTTTATAACTGAATCACCATTCTTCTATATAAGGCATGCAAGGGGAAGACGGCTATGTTAGAATTTGAAGGGTTACAAACCAGGTCTTTGCAAAAGATCCAAATGCCAGGAGATAATAAACCAACTCCATTTTTCATAGATACTGCTCCAGCACAGACAAACCCAACTCCCGCTGATAATAAGCAGATTCCAGTGGCCAAAGAACTAGTTCTCTCTAGTCCAGCAAAAGAATGTCAACTCTATTCTAAGAAGCGTGTGTGTATCCTCGTATCATGAAATTGTATAGCATTCTGATCATATTTTCTACATGTTTCTTACCCATCTCTCTTTTAGAAAATAAGGTTAAACGATAGAAGACTTCCTCCATTGGGATCGTATTCGAGGAAAATATCTTGCGGGAATTCTCTGTGCTCCAATGCTGATGTAAGTACCTGTTGTATATCACTATATTTTTACATCAGCATGTATTTTGTTAATCGGCCTGAATCTAACTTCTATCTGATCTAAAATTAGTTGTAGCAAAATGTTAAAGGCGCCAATATTGATTTTTGTAAGGAAAACTACCTGGTAGTTTTGCATACTGAGTTGCATGAATGTACTATCTCATATCACGCACATTACTGGATTGTAGTGCTTCTCTGGTTGCCCATTCATTCATTGTGTCAATGTTGCTTTCGTATTACCTTACCTGGCTGATGATAGCTGTGCCATATTGTGTTAATTTGGTGTAGGCTAGTTGCCCAAATGTTCGTTGTGTCAATGTTGCTTTCCTATTATCTGACTTGGCCAATGATAGCAATGCTAGTGTGTTAATTTTGTGCAGGCTGCTGAAGATAAGAAGACAAACTCTGAAAACAGCAAGGCAACCCCATTGTTCCTTTCCAGTAAATCTAGGCCAGGTAGTATGGCAATAACTCATGATTAATCTGTTTGGTTCCCGTCCTAATTTCTGTTATGATGCAGTGGTCGAGACACTCTCCACTATCAATAATACAAGCCTGCCAAAATCGCCATCTGAATCTGTTCAGTGGCCTCTATCTCAAATGCAACGGAATAAATGTATGTTTGTGAACCAATTAATGGCTGAAGCAATGATGGAAATGGTGGATGAATCAGAGGTGCAGAGTCGTGCGACACAACAATTGAACAATGTTTTCAGAGACAGTGTAGCAAAGCAGCAAGAACTTGCCCACATGCTTATGGGCGTCATCTGTGCTAAGGTTGCAGATTGTGACGTTGTAGATAGTTAGGTTCTGCTCATTTATTTGCACTGGCATCAATCTTTGATTGCGCAGTGGATGTAATTTCCTGTAATATATGCTAGATGTGCAACGTTATTCCCTGTATGCCGTACCTTTGCTTGATCTGTTTTGGTCCTGTGCATAATTGCTTGTTGTAATGGGCTCAAATTATCTAATTTGGCCTAAAGACATGTACAAACTTTAGTGGGCCTATTAAGTTAATGGGCCGTTACTAGGCCGGAAGTTAATGGTCGACCCTCTTACCTCCCGGGTCGTTAACAGGCCGACATCGAAGCGGGCAACAGGTGGGCCCAATTTATTTCACGGGCCGTTAAGAGGCCGTTACTAAGTTTGGGCTACATATGGCCCAACTATACTGTAGGCCTTTAGCAGGCCGAAAGAGACAGCGGGCTTCTACTGGACCATGAAGAGCATGGGCCGCAAAGAGGCCGAAAGTCAGGTTGTATTGTAAATGGCCCAACTGTGTTGTGGGCCTTTAGCAGGCCGAAAGAGAAACCGGGCTGGTATTGGACCATGAAGGGCATGGGCCGTTAAAAGGCCAAAACTAAGGTCCGACTACAAATGGCCCAACTCATTTATGGTCCGTTAACAGGCCGAAAGGCACACAGGGCCGGGAATTGGCCCAACACTTAAATGGGTCGCTAAAAGGCCAAAACTCAGGTCCGACTACAAATGGCCCAACTGATTTATGGGCTGTCAACAGGCTGAAAGTGACACTGGGCCGAAAATTGGCCCAACACTTAAATGGGCCGCTAAAAGGCCGAAACTCAGGTCCGACTACAAATGGCCCATCAGATTTATGGGCCGTCAACAGGCTGAAAGACACACCGGGCCGGAAATTAGCCCAACATTTAAATGGGTCGCTAAAACGTCGAAAGTTGTACATCCTGAAAATTGGCCCATCCATTGAATGGGTCGTTAACATGCCGAAATCTCATCGGGCCGATATTGAGCCCAAATATGTAGCGGGCTATTAACGGGCTCGAACTGACGATGGGCTGCAATGGTATCAAAACTTTAACGGCCCGTTGATGGGCCGAATTGGCACATGCCGTATGGGCCGTGGTCTTAAATGGACCTGACACAAGTAGGCCTTATATGGGCCGGCCTGCTAATTTTTACTGGCCCAACCTTTTTCACCGGAATGGGCCACCGTTGGGTCATGCCATGTGTCGACCTATCATAGGCGCCTCTCGTCCAATGAGTGGATGACATCTGTCCCAACAGCGAGGCAACACATGTTTCCTTCGGCCAATGATGATTTTACACGTGGAAAATCCCCATTGGTACGGGCTGTTAACGGGTTATCGGATCGAAAACCGGACCAGATATCTTAACGGTGTTCCGTTACTGTGGATGCCACGTGTCGGTCACCCTTGACGAAAGCACTTCTGTGATGCGCGATTTATTGTCATGGAAGTGGACACTTCCGTGATGATAATTTTGCTAATGTCATGGAACACTTCTACGATAGCACGGGTATGACTATCTTGATTCTCTCATAAAATCGTCATGGATGTACATGCATGACAAAAAACGCGACCTACTGTGACAAACACGTATCATCGCGGAAATGTATTGTTTTGTAGTGTTGAACTAGGTATTGAGATACCGGTGATCGAATCTCAGGCAATTTACATACCGATGACAAAGGGAACAACGTATGTTGTTATGCGGTTTGACCGATAAAGATCTTCGTAGAATATGTAGGAACCAATATGAGCATCCAGGTTCCGCTATTGGTTATTGACCGGAGACATGTCTCGTTCATGTCTAAATAGTTCTCGAACCCGTAGGGTCCGCACGCTTAACGTTCGATGACGATTGTTATTATGAGTTTATGTGTTTTGATGTACCGAAGGTAGTTTGGAGTCCCGAATATGATCACAGACATGACGAGGAGTCTTGAAATGGTCTAGACATGAAGATTGATATATTGGAAGCCTATGTTTGGACATCGGAATGGTTCTGGGTGAGTTCGGGCATATACCGGAATACGAGGAGGTTACCGGAACCCCCTGGGAAGTATATGGGCCATATTGGGCCATAGTGGGAGAGAGGAGGAGGCGCCCAGGTGGAGGGCGCCCCTCTCCCAATCCCAATCGGAATTGGGTGCCCCCCCTTTTCCTTCCTCCCTCTCTCCCCCTTCCTTCTCTCCTAGTCCAACTAGGGAAGGGGAGAATCCTACTCCCGGCGGGAGTAGGACTCCTCCAGGGCGCGCCATAGAGGGCCGGCCCTCCCCCCTCCCCCACTCCTTTATATACGGGGGAAGGGGGCACCCCTTAGACACACGAGTTGACATTGTTTAGCCATGTGCGGTGCCCCCCTCCATAGTTACTGATACGTCTCCAACATATCTATAATTTATGAAGCATTCGTGCTATTACCTTATCTATTTTGGATGTTTATGGGATTTACTAAGCACTTTTATATTATTTTTGGGACTAACCTATTAACCGGAGACCCAACCCATATTGTTGTTTTCTTGTCTATTTTAGTGTTTCGAAGAAAAGGAATATCAAACGGAGTCCAAATGGAATGAAACCTTCGGGAGCGTTATTTTTGGAACGGAAGCGATCCAGGAGACTTGGAGTTGAAGTCAAGGAAGCTTCAAGGTGGCCATGAGAGTGGGGGGCGCCCCCCCCCCCACCTATTGGGCACGCCCCTTGTCTCGTGGGCCCCTCGTGGCTCCCCCAACCGACTTCTTTCGCCTATATATTCCCATATACCCTAAAACCATCGAGGAACAAGATAGATCGGGAGTTCGGCCGCCGCATGCCTCTGTAGCACCAAAAACCTCTCGGGAGCCTGTTCCGGCACCCTGCCGGAGGGGGAATCCATCACCGGTGGCCATCTTCATCATCCCGGCACTCCCCATGACGAGGAGGGAGTAGTTCACCCTCGGGGCTCAGGGTATGTACCAGTAGCTATGTGTTTGTTCTCTCTCTCTCGTGTTCTCTCTATGGCACGATCCTGATGTATCGCGAGCTTTGCTATTATAGTTGGATCTTATGATGTTTCTCCCCCTCTACTCTCATGTAATGGATTGAGTTTTCCCTTTGAAGTTATCTTATCGGATTGAGTCTTTAAGTATTTGAGAACGCTTGATGTATGTCTTGCCGTGCTTATCTATGGTGACAATGGGATATCACGTGATCCACTTGATGTATGTTTTGGTGATCAACTTGCGGGTTCCGCCCATGAACCTATGCATAGGGGTTGGCACACGTTTTCGTCTTGACTCTACGGTAGAAACTTTGGGGCACTCTTTGAAGTACTTTTGTGTTGGTTGAATAGATGAATCTCAGATTGTGTGATGCATATCGTATAATCATGCCCACGGATACTTGAGGTGACATTGGAGTATCTAGGTGACATTAGGGTTTTGGTTGATTTGTGTCTTAAGGTGTTATTCTAGTATGAACTCTATGATAGATTGAACGGAAAGAATAGCTTCATGTTATTTTACTACGGACTCTTGAGTAGATAGAATAGAAAGGATAACTTTGAGGTGGTTTCGTACCCTACCATAATCTCTTCGTTTGTTCTCCGCTATTAGTGGCTTTGGAGTGACTCTTTGTTGCATGTTGAGGGATAGTTATATGATCCAATTATGTTATTATTGTTGAGAGAACTTGCACTAGTGAAAGTATGAACCTTAGGCCTTGTTTCCTAGCATTGCAATACCGTTTGTGCTCACTTTTATCATTAGTTACCTTGTTGTTCTTATAATTTCAGATTAGAAAAACCTATATCTACCATCCATATTGCACTCGTATCACCATTTCTTCGCCGAACTAGTGCACCTATACAATTTACCATTGTATTGGGTGTGTTGGGGACACAAGAGACTCTTTGTTATTTGGTTGCAGGGTTGCTTGAGAGAGACCATATTCATCCTATGCCTCCCACGGATTGATAAACCTTAGGTCATCCACTTGAGGGAAATTTGCTACTATCCTACAAACCTCTGCACTTGGAGGCCCAACAACGTCTACAAGGATAAGGTTGCGTAGTAGACATCAAGCTCTTTTCTGGCGCCGTTGCCAGGGAGGTTAGTGCTTGAAGGTATATCTTTAGATCTTGCAATCAAATATTTTTGCTTCTTGTTTTATCACTAGTTTAGTTTATAAAAGAAAACTACAAAAAAATGGAATTGAGTTTGTCTCATACGCTTCATCTTTTTAATATCTTTTGTGAGAATGATGGTAAGGAAAATTGTGCTCAAGTGCTAGAAGAAGAATGCATTAGAATGTTTGGTACTAGATCTTTGTATGATGATCATGATTGCAATGTTGTTAGTATGAATTCCTTGAATATCCATGATGCTAATGATATGCAAAGCCACAAGCTTGGGGATGCTATGTTTGATGAAGATGATATGTTTAGTTCCCCAAGTTTTGATGAGAATATTTATTATGATGAAAGCATGCCTCCTATTTATGATGATTATATTGATGAAAGTGATTTTGGAAGAGTGTCAACTTTAGGAAGTAATGATCCCACTATTTTGGAGGATGTTTAATATTATTGTGATAATTATGAAAGTGGATTTGGAGAGGTCATGACTTTATTTAGTGATGAATCCACTATTTCAGAAGAGGTTCCAATTGATTATGAGAACAAAGTTGCTATCTATGATGATTATTGTGATGACTTGTATGCTATTAGGAATAATGATAACCATGAAACTTGTCATCATGATTTTAGTTTTCAATTGGATTATGCCTCACATGATAATTATTTTGTTGAGTTTACTCCCACTATTCCGAATAAGAAGAATTTTGCTTATGTGGAGAGTAGTAAAATTTCTATGCAAGTAGATCATGAAAAGAATATTTTAGGTGCTGGTTATATTATTGAATTCATTCATGATGCTACTGAAAATTATTATGAGGGAGGAACATATGCTTGTAGGAATTGCAATAATATCAAGTTTCCTCTCTATGTGTTGAAAATCTTGAAAGTATGCTTGTTTTGCCTTCCTATGCTAGTTGATTATTGTTCCCATAAGTTGTTTGCTCACAAAATCCCTATGCATAGGAAGTGGGTTAGGCTTAAATGTGCTAGTCATATGCTTCATGATGCTCCTGTTATGTTTCAATTCTTATCTTTTGTGTGAGCATCATTGTCATCATCATGCCTAGCTAGAAAGGCATTAAAGAAAAGCTTGTTGGCAGACAACCCAATATTTATCCTTACTGTTGCTGTGTGTTCACATGATTATGCTACTGTAGTAATCATGTTTTATAGCTTTTGTTTCAATAAAGTGCCAAGTAAGACCTTTAGGATAGCTTACGGTGATAGTTGTGTTGATCCTGCTGAAAATCAGAAACTTTTGCACCCAGTAAATTAGTTTTGATAATTCAGAGAAACGTGCTTCTGATCTGATTCGTTTTGTTATGGATTGGTACACAAATTTATTAGGACTTCCTAATTTGGTAGGATTTTTGGAGTTCTTGAAGTATATGTTTGACACAGATTACTACAGACTGTTCTGTTTTTGACAGATTCTGTTTTCTATGTGTTGTTTGCTTATTTTGATGAATCTATGAGTAGTATTGGAGGGTATGAACCATAGAGAAGTTGGAATACAGTAGACATTACACCAATATGAATTTAGAATGAGTTCATTACAGTACCTAAGTGGTGGTTTTATTTTCTTATACTAACGGAGCTTACGAGTTTTCTGTTGAGTTTTGTGTTGTGAAGTTTTCAAGTTTTGGGGTAAAGATTCGATGGACTATGGAATAAGGAGTGGCAAGATCCTAAGCTTGGGGATGCCCAAGGCACCCCAAGGTAATATTCAAGGACAACCAAGAGCCTAAGCTTGGGGATGCCCCGGATGGCATCCCCTCTTTCGTCTTCATCTATCGGTAACTTTACTTGGAGCTATATTTTTATTCACCACATGATATGTGTTTTGCTTGGAGCGTCATTTTATTTTGTTAGTATTTGATTTCTGTTATTTATAATAATTTTTTGCATCTATATTTTCAATAAAAATGTCAAGGATAGCCTTTACCATGCTTATTTTGCTAGTATACATGTTGCTGTTTGAAAACAGAAAGTTCACCGCTGTTGCAAAAATTCCCTAGAAAAGTCAGAGAATGATATAATGTTGGAACTTTTTTCATAATGAGCTCTGATAAATCTTATACATCTTAATATTTTTCTCATTATTTTTGGAGTTAGGGAAGTATGATGAATCTTGATTCTTTACAGACTATACTGTTTTGGCAGATTGCTATTATTTTGCATTGTTTGCATATGTTTGCTTGTTTAATGATTCTATTTGAGGATAGAAGTATTAAATATGCAGAGGCATTTAGTATGCAATGTTCAATAATAATTTTAGTTATTTGTTACAGTAGAAAATGATAAGGTTTTGCATTGGTTTATACTAACCTATCGCACGAGTTCTTGTTGAGTTTGGTGTGGATGAAGCTTTTCATAAAAAGAGAAACCATGATATGAGAGGAATTAAGGGGACAAAAAAGTTCAAGCTTGGGGATGCCTAATGCACCCCAAGATAATATTTCAAGAAGTCTCAAGCATCTAAGCTTGGGGATGCCCCATTAGGCATCCCACCTTTCTTCTTCAACACCTATCGGTTAGTATCGGTTGAACCTAAGTTTTTGCTTCTTCACATGAGTTGTGCTATCCTTGCAATGTCATTTTATTTTGTTTTGCTTGCTGTTTGAATAAAATACCAAGATCTGGAATTCTTAAATGAGAGAGAGTCTTCACATAGTCACATAATTATTTAGCCACTCATTGATCTTCACTTATATCTTTTTGGAGTAGTTTGTCATTTACTCGTGTGCTTCACTTATATCCTATGAGTAAATGGTTGAATGAGTTGAATGTCATAAATCTTAAATTATATACGTTTCATTTGCTTATCCCATGGGGAGTAATGACTTCACATCTAAGAAGTAGAGGTTGTAAATTTATTGAAGGTTAGCAAGCATTGTATTAGTCACTTGAACAATTCATGAAAGAATATTGAAGGAAGAGAGATTTCACATATAAATATACTATCTTGGACATCTTTTGTAACTGTGGGCACTCATTAAGTATGACATGCTAAAGGGTTGATGTTGGACAAGGAAGACAACGTAGTGGGTTATGTTTTCTCACATCTCAGTTAAAGTATATTGTGATGGATAATTCAAACATGTTGAGCTTGCCTTTCCCCCCCATGCTAGCCAAAATTCCCTGCACCAAGTAGAGATACTACTTGTGTTTCCAAATATCCTTAAACCCAGTTTTGCCATGAGACTCCACCATACCTACCTATGGATTTAGTAAGATCCTTCAAGTAAGTTGTCATCGGTGCATGCAATAAAAATTGCTCTCTAAATATGTATGACTTATTAGTGCGGAGAAAATAAGCTTTATACGATCGTGTGATATGGAAGTAATAAAAGCGACGAACTGCATAATAAAGGTTCATATCACAAGTGGAAATATAAAGTGACGTTCTTTTCCATTAAGATTTTGTGCATCCAACCATAAAAGCGCATGAAAACCTCTGCTTCCCTCTGTGAAGGGCCTATCTTTTACTTTTATGCAAGAGTCAAGGTGATCTTCACCTTTCCTTTTTTTCATTTTATCCTTTGGCAAGCACCTCGTGTTGGAAAGATCCTGATATATATATATATATATATATATATATATATATATATATATATATATATATATATATATAATTGGATGTAAGTTCACATGAACTATTATTGTTGACATCACCCAAAGGTGAATACGTTGGGAGGCAACACTATAAGCCCCTATCTTTCTCAGTGTCCGATTAAAACTCCATAACCATAAATATTCCGCGAGTGTTATCAATTGTAGAAGAATATATGATAGTTGAGTATGTGGACTTTGCTAAGTCAAAGCTCTGACATAGACCCTTCCTGGAAATAAGATGAATTGCAATTGTTTGATGACTGAGAATGAAGTTTTGTAGTTTTCAAGAAAGTTTATGATCTATGCTTTAACATGTGAATAGCTTGTTACTTGATCTTGAGAAGTTTTGATGAGATGAACTACTGTTATGACATATAATCATGCTAGAAAAGATGTTTGAAATTATCATTGACCAAACTTGTGCACCTGCTAGCATTCACACTTCATAAATTCTTTCTTTTATCATTTACCCACTCGAGGACGAGCAGGAATTAAGCTTGGGGATGCTGATAGGTCTCCAACGTATCTATAATTTATGAAGCATTCATGCTATTATCTTATCTATTTTGGATGTTTATGGGCTTTACTAAGCACTTTTATATTATTTTTGGGACTAACCTATTAACTGGAGGCCCAGCCCATATTGTTGTTTTCTTGCCTATTTCAGTGTTTCCAAGAAAAGGAATATCAAATCGAGTCCAAACGGAATGAAACCTTTCGGGAGCGTTATTTTTGGAAAGGAAGCGATCCAGGGGAATTGGAGTTGAAGTCAAGGAAGCTTTGAGGTGGCCACGAGGGTGGGGGGAGCGCCCCCCTACTAGGTGCGCCCCCTGTCTGTGGGCCCCTCGTGGCTCCCTCGACCGACTTCTTTCGCCAATATATTCCCATATACCCTAAAACCATCGAGGAACAAGATAGATTAGGAGTTCCGCCGCCGCAAGCCTCTGTAGCCACCAAAAACCTCACGGGAGCCCGTTCTGGCACCCTGCCGAAGGGGGAATCCATCACCGGTGGCCACCTTCATCATCCCGGCGCTCTCCATGACAAGGAGGGAGTAGTTCACCCTCGGGGCTGAGGGTATGTACCAGTAGCTATGTGTTTGATCTCTCTCTCTCTCTCTCTCTCTCTCTCTCTCTCTCTCTCTCTCTCTCTCTCTCTCTCTCTCGTGTTCTCTCTATGGCACGATCTTGATGTATCGCGAGCTTTGCTATTATATTTAGATCTTATGATGTTTCTCCCCCTCTACTCTCTTGTAATGGATTGAGTTTTCCCTTTGAAGTTATCTTATCAGATTGAGTCTTTAAGGATTTGAGAACACTTGATGTATGTCTTGCCGTGCTTATCTGTGGTGACAATGGGATATCACGTGATCCACTTGATGTATGTTTTGGTGATCAACTTGCGGGTTCCGCCCATGAACCTATGCATAGGGGTTGGCACATGTTTTCGTCTTGACTCCCCGGTAGAAACTTTGGGGCACTCTTTGAAGTACTTTTGTGTTGGTTGAATAGATGAATCTCAGATTGTGTGATGCATATCGTATAATCATGCCCACGGATACTTGAGGTGACATTGGAGTATCTAGGTGACATTAGGGTTTTGGTTGATTTGTGTCTTAAGGTGTTATTCTAGTATGAGCTCTATGATAGATTGAATGGAAAGAATAGCTTCATGTTATTTTACTACGGACTCTTGAGTAGATAGAGCAGAAAGCATAACTTTGAGGTGGTTTCGTACCCTACCATAATCTCTTCATTTGTTCTCCGCTATTAGTGGCTTTGGAGTGACTCTTTGTTGCATGTTGAGGGATAGTTATATGATCCAATTATGTTATTATTGTTGAGAGAACTTGCACTAGGGAAAGTATAAACCTTAGGCCTTGTTTCCTAGCATTGCAATACCGTTTGTGCTCACTTTTATCATTAGTTACCTTGCTGTTCTTATAATTTCAGATTACAAAAACCTATATCTACCATCCATATTGCACTTGTATCACCATCTCTTCGCCGAACTAGTGGACCTATACAATTTACCATTGTATTGGGTGTGTTGGGGACACAAGAGACTCTTTGTTATTTGGTTGCAGGGTTGCTTGAGAGAGACCATCTTCATCCTACGTCTCCCACGAATTGATAAACCTTAGGTCATCCACTTGAGGGAAATTTTCTACTGTCCTACAAACCTCTGCACTTGGAGGCCCAACAACGTCTACAAGGAGAAGGTTTCATAGTAGACATCAGTTACACACCTCGGTCATATCGTCGTAGTGCTTAGGCGAAGCCCTGTGCTGGTAACTTCACCATCACCATCACCACGCCGTTGTGCTGACTAAACTCTCCCTCAGCCTCAACTGGATCAAGAGTATGAGGGACTTCCCCGAGATGAACATGTGCTGATCGCGGAGGTGTTGTACGTTCGGTGCTAAGATCGGTCGGATCGTGAAGACGTACGACTACATCAACCGCGTTGTCATAACGCTTCCACTTTCGGTCTGTACGTGGACACACTCTCCCCTCTTGTTGCTATGCATCACATAGATAGATCTTGCGTGATCGTAGGAATTTTTTTGAAATTACGGCGTTCCCCAACACTTATATGATGGAAAAGAGACTCGGGGGCCATAGGTTTCACTAGTGGCTTCTCTCAAGATAGCAAATAATATGGTGGGTGAACAAATTACTGTCGAGCAATTGATAGAAGAGCGCATAATTATGACGATATCTAAGGCAATGATCATGAACATAGGCATCACGTCTGTATCAAGTAGACCGAAACGATTCTGCATCTACTACTATAACTCAACACATCGACCGCTATCTAGCATGCATCTAGAGTATTAAGTTCATAAAGAACGGAGTAACGCATTAAGTAAGATGACATGATGTAGAGGAATTAACTTAAGCAATATGACGAAAACTCCATCTTTTTATCCTCGATGGCAACAATACAATACATGCCTTGCTGCCCCTACTGTCACTGGGAAAAGGCATCGCAAGATTGAACCCAAAGCTAAGCACTTCTCCCATTGCAAGAAAAACCAATCTAGTAGGCCAAACTAAACCGATAATTCGAAGAGACTTGCAAATATATCAAATCATGCATATAAGAATTCAGAGAATATTCAAATAATATTCATAGATAATCTGATCATAAATCCACAATTCATCAAATCTCGGCAAACACACCACAAAAGAATATTACATCGAATAAATCTCCAAGAACATCAAGGAGAACATGGTATTGAGAATCAAAGAGAGAGAAGAAGCCATCTAGCTACTAGCTATGGACCCGTAGGTCTGTGGTAAACTACTCACGCTTCATCGGAAGGGTAATGGTGTTGATGTAGAAGCCCTCCGTGATCGAATCCCCCTCTGGCAGGACGCCGGAATAGGCCCTGAGATGGTATCTCATGGGTACAGAAGGTTGCGGTGATGGAAAAGTGTTTTCGTGGCTCCCCCTGATGTTTTGGGGGTATAAGAGTATATATGGACGAAAGAATTAGGTCAGGAGAGCTCCGAGGGGGCCACGAGGTAGGGGCGCGCCCTACCCTCCTGGGTGCGCCCTCCACCCTCGTGGTCGCCTCGTTGTGTCTCTGACTTCATCTCCAAGTCTCCTGGTTTGCTTCTGGTCCAAGAAAGATCATCGCGAAAGTTTCATTCTGTTTGGACTCCGTTTGGTATTCCTTTGTTGTGAAACTCTAAAACAGGCAAAAACAGAAACTGACAATGGGCTCTAGATTAATAGGTTAGTCCCAAAAATAATATAAAATAGCATATAAATGCATATAAAAAATCCAAAATAGATAATATAATAGCATGGAACAATCAAAAATTATAGATACATTGAAGACGTATTAGTCTTCCACCATGATAATGGTGTCATCCGCATACTGGAGGAGGGAGATCCCATTCCCTCCTACCAGATGCAGGACTATGCCCTTGATATGCCCCGCCGCCTTGGCTTTATCTAAGATGGCTTCCAGGGTGTCACCAATCATGTTTAAGAGGAACGGGGAGAAGGGATCGCCCTACCGCACCCCACAGAAGGTGGGGAAGTATGGGCCAATCTCACTGTTGATGTTAACCACGGTCCTGCCCGAGGAGACTATTTGCATCACGCGGGTCACCCATCGGGCATCGAAGCCCTTCCAACGCAAGCATTCCCAAAGGAAGTGTTGGGGGAATGCAGTAATTTCAAAAAAATTCCTACGATCACGAAAGATCTTATATGTGATGCATAGCAATGAGAGGGGGAGTGTATCTTCATACCCTTGAAGATCGCTAAGCGGAAGCATTTATCAACGCGGTTGATGTAGTCGTACACCTTCACGATCTGCCCCGATCAAGTACTGAGCGTACGACACCTCCGTGTTCAGCACACGTTCAGCTCGATGACGTCCTCGCCTTCTTGATCCAGCAAGACGGGCGAAGTATTAGATGAGTTCCGGCAGCCCGCCCCAATCATACCTAGTTCAATCTCTTTATCGGCAAGTCTCTTTACTCGTTCCGTAATACTTCATCCCGTAACCAACTCATTAGTCACAATGCTTGCAAGGCGTATAGTGATGAGTATTACCGAGAGGGCCCAGAGATACCTCTCCGAAACACGGAGTGAGAAATCCTAATCTCGATCTATGCCAACCCAACAAACACCTTCAGAGACACCTGTACAACACCTTTATAATCACCCTTTTATGTTGTGACGTTTGGTAGCACACAAAGTGTTACTCCAGTATTTGGGAGTTGCATAATCTCATCGTCTGAGGAACTTGTATAAGTCATGAAGAAAGCAAAAGCTATGAAACTAACACGATCATAATGATAAGCTAACAGATGGGTCATGTCCATCACATCATTCTCCTAATGATGTGATCCCATTCATCAAATGACAACACATGTCTATGGTTAGGAAACTTAACCATCTTTGATTAACGAGCTAGTCAAGTAGAGGCATACTAGGGACTATATGTTTTGTCTATGTATTCACACATGTACTAAGTTTCCGGTTAATACAATGCTAGCATGAATAATAAACATTTATAATGAATTAAGGAAATAAATAATAACTTTATTATTGCCTCTAGGGCATATTTTCTTGAGTCTCCCACTTGCACTAGAGTCAATAATCACATCGCCATGTGATTTAACACAAATATTCACATCTGTATGTGACTAACACCCATAGTTCACATTGTCATGTGACCAACACCCAAAGGGTCTACTAGAGTCAATAATCTAGTTCACATCGTTTATGTGATTACCACCCAAAGAGTACTAAGGTGTGATCATGTTTTGCTCGTGAGATAAGTTTAGTCAACGGGTCTATCACATTCAGAGTCGTATGTATTTTGCAAATATTCTATGTCTACAATACTCTGCACGGAGCTACTCTAGCTAATTGCTCCCACTTTCAATATGTATCCAGATTGAGACTTAGAGTCATCTGGATCAGTGTAAATGCTTGTATCGATGTAACTATTTATGATGAGCTCTTTTATCACCTCCATAATCGATAAAAATTTCCTTAGTCCTCACTAAGGATAATTTTGACCGATGTCCAGTGATCTACTCCTAGATCAAAATTGTACTTCCTTTGCCAAACTCAGGGAAGGGTACACAATAGATCTGGTACACAACACAACATACTTTATAGAACCTATGACTGTGGCATAGGGAATGACTTTCATTCTCTTTCTATTTTCTGTCGCGGTCAGGCTTTGAGTCTTACTCAACTTTACACCTTGTAATACAGGCAAGAACCCTTTCTTTGACTGATCCATTTTGAAGTTCTTCAAAACTTTACCAAGGTATGTGCTTTGTGAAAGTCCAATTAAGCCTCTTGATCTATCTCTATAGATCTTGATGCCCAATATGTAAGAAGCTTCTCCGAGATCTTTCATAGAAAAACTCTTATTTAGGTATCCCTTTATGCTATCCAGAAATTCTATATCATTTCCAATCAACAATATGTCATCTACATATAAGATCAGAAATGCTACAGAGCTCCCACTCGCTTTCTTGTAAATACAGGCTTCTCCAAAAGTCTGTATAAAACCATATGCTTTGATCACACTATCAAAACGTTTATTCCAACTCTGAGAGGCTTGCACGAGTCCATAAATGGATCGCTGGAGCTTCCACACTTTGTTAGCACCCTTTGGATTGACAAAACCTTCTGGTTGCATCATATACAACTCTTCTTCCAGAAATCCATTCAGGAATGCAGTTTTGACATCCATTTGCCAAATTTCATAATCATAAAATGCAACAATTGCTAACATGATTCAGAAAAACTTAAGCATCGCTTCGGGTGAGAAAGTTTCATCGTAGTCAACTCCTTGAACTTGTCGAAAACCTTTCGCAACAACTTGAGTTTTGTAAACAGTAACATTACCGTCTGCGTCGGTCTTCTTCTTAAAGATCCATTTATTTTCTATGGCTTGCCGATCATCGGGCAAGTCCACCAAAGTCCACACTTTGTTCTCATACATGGACCCCATCTAAGATTTCATGGCCTCAAGCCATTTCTCATAATCTGGGCTCATCATCGCTTCCTCATAGTTTGTAAGTTCATCATGGTCTAGTAACATGACTTCCAAAATAGTATTACCATACCACTCTAGTGCGGACCGTACTCTGGAAGACCTGCGAGGTTCTGTAGTAACTTGATCTGAAGTTTCATGATCATGATCATTAGCTTCCTCACTAATTGGTGTAGGAATCACGAGAACTGATTTTGTAATGAACTACTTTCCAATAAGGGAGAAGGTACAGTTACCTCATCAAGTTCTACTTTCCTCCCACTCACTTCTTTCGAGAGAAACTCCTTCTCTAGAAAGGATCCATTTTTAGCAACAAAGATTTTGCCTTCGGATCTGTGATAGAAGGTGTACCCAATAGTTTCCTTTGGGTATCCTATGAAGACGAACTTCTCCGATTGGGTTCGAGCTTATCAGGTTGAAGCTTTTTCACATAAGCATCGCAGCCCCAAACTTTAAGAAACGACAACTTTGGTTTCTTGCCAAACCAAAGTTCATAAGGCGTCGTCTCAACGGATTTTGATGGCCTATTTAAAGTGAATGCAACTGTCTCTAATGCATAACCTCAAAATGATACTGGTAAATCGGTAAGAGACATCATAGATCGCACCATATCTAATAAAGTGTGGTTACGATGTTCGTACACACCATAACGCTTTGTCGTTCCAGGTGGCGTTAATTGTGAAACTATCCCATGTTGTTTCAAATGAAGACCAAACTCGTAAATCAAATATTATCCTCCACGATCAGATGTAGAAACTTAATTTTCTTGTTACGATGATTTTCCACTTCACTCTAAAATTCTTTGAACTTTTCAAATGTTTCAGACTTATGTTTCATTAAGTAGATATACCAACATCTGCTCAAATCATCTGTGAAGGTCAGAAAATAACGATACCCGCCACGAGCCTCAACACTCATCGAACCGCATACATTAGTATGTATTACTTCCAATAAGTCAGTTGCTCGCTCCATTGTTCCGGAGAACGGAGTCTTAGTCATCTTGCCCATGAGGCATGGTTTGCAAGCATCAAGTGATTCCAAAAGACCATCAGCATGGAGTTTCTTCATGCGCTTTACACCAATATGACCTAAACGGCAGTGCCACAAATAAGTTGCACTATCATTATTAACTTTGCATCTTTTGGCTTCAATATTATGAATATGTGTATCACTATGATCGAGATTCAATAAACCATTTATATTGAGTGTATGACCATAGAAGGTTTTATTCATGTAAATAGAACAACAATTATTCTTTGACTAAAATGAATAATCATATCACAATAACCATGATTTAATCATATTTATGCTCAATGTAAACACCAAACAACATTTATTTAGGTTCAACACTAATCTCGAAAGTATAGGGAGTGTGCGATGATGATCATATCAATCTTGGAACCATTTCCAACACACATCGTCACTTCACCCTCAACTAGTCTCTATTTATTTTGTAACTCCTGTTTCAAATTACTAATCTTAGTAACCGAACAAGTATCAAATACATAGGGGCTACTATAAACACTAGTAAGGTACACATCAATAACCTGTATATCAAATATACCCTTGTGCACTTTGCCATCCTTCTTATCCACCAAATATTCAGGGCATTTCCGCTTCCAGTGACCATTTCCTTTGCAGTAGAATCACTCAGTTTCAGGCTTTGGTCCAGCTTTGGGCTTCATCACGGGAGTGACAACTTGCTTGCCATTCTACTTGAAGTTCCCTTTCTTTCCCTTTGCCCTTTTCTTGAAACTAGTGGTCTTGTCAATCATCAACACTTTGATGCTCTTTCTTGATTTCTACCTTCATCGATTTCAGCATCACGAAGAGCTCGGGATTTGTTTTCGTCATTCCTTGAATACTATAGTTCATCATGAAGTTCCAGTAACTTGGTGATGGTGACTAGACAACTCTGTCAATTACTATCTTATCTGGAAGATTAACTCCCACTTGATTCAAGCGATTGTAGTACCCAGAAAATCTGAGCACATGCTCACTGCTTGAGCTATTCTCCTCCATCTTTTAGCTATAGAACTTGTTGGAGACTTCATATCTCTCAACTCGGGTATTTGCTTGAAATATTAACTTCAATTCCTGGAACATCTCATATGGTCCATGATGTTCAAAACGTCTTTGAAGTCCCGATTCTAAGCCGTTAAGCGTGGTGCACTAAACTATCAAGTAGTCATCATATTGAGCTAGCCAAACATTCATAACATCTGCATATGCTCCTACAATAGGTCTATCACCGAGCGGTGCATCAAGGACATAATTCTACTGTGCAGCAATGAGGATAAACCTTAGATCACGGACCTAGTCCGCATCATTGATACTATTATCTTTCAACTTAGTTTTCTCTAGGAACACATATAAAAACATAGGGAAGCAACAACGCGAGCTATTGGTATACAACATTATTTGCAAAATACTATCAGGACTAAGTTCATGATAAATTAAAGTTCAATTAATCATATTACTTAATAACTCCCACTTAGATAGACATCCCTCTAATCATCTAAGTGATCACGTGATCCAAATCAACTAAACCATGTCCGATCATCACGTGAGATGGAGTACTTTTCAATGGTGAACATCACTATATTGATCATATCTACTATATGATTCACGCTCGACCTTTCGGTCTCCAGTGTTCCAAGGCCATATCTACATATGCTAGGCTCGTCAAGTTTAACCCGAGTATTCTGCGTGTGCAAAACTGGCTTGCACCCATTGTATGTGAACGTAGAGCCTATCACACCCGATCATCATGTGGTGTCTCAGCACGAAGAACTGTCGCAACGGTGCATACTCAAGGAGAACACTTATACCTTGAAATTTAGTAAGGGGTCATCTTATAATGCTACCATCATACTAAGCAAAATAAGATGCATAAAGGATAAACATCACATGCAATCAAAATATGTGACATGTTATGGCCATCATCATCTCGTGCTCATGATCTCCATCACCGAAGCATCGTTATGATCTCCAACGTCATCGGCGCGGCACCTTGATCTCCATCGTAGCATCGTTGTCGTCTCGCCAATTATTGTTACTACGACTACCTCTATCACTTAGTGATAAAGTAAAACAATTACATGGCGATTGCATTGCATACAATAAAGCGACAACCATATGGCTCCTGCTAGTTGCCGATAACTTTGTTACAAAACTTGATCATCTCATACAACAATTTATATCACATCATGCTTGACCATATCACATCACAGCAAGCCCTGCAAAAACAAGTTAGACGTCCTCTACTTTTTTTTGCAAGTTTTACGTGGCTGCTACGGGCTTCTAGCAAGAACCGTTCTTACCTACGCATCAAAACCACAATGATTTTTCGTCAAGTGTGATGTTTTAACCTTCAACAAGGACCGGGCGTAGCCACACTCGATTCAACTACACGTAATGTCGGTCTGAGCCGCTTCATCCAACAATACCGCCGAATCAAAGTATGACATGCTGGTAAGCGGTATGACTATTATCGCCCACAAATCTTTGTGTTCTACTCGTGCATATAACGTCTACGCATAGACCTGGCTCGGATGCCACTGTTAGGGAATGCAGTAATTTCAAAAAAATTCCCACGATCATGCAAGATCTATCTATGTGATGCATAGCAATGAGATGGGGAGTGTATCTTCATACCCTTGAAGATCGCTAAGCGGAAGCGTTTATCAACGCGGTTGATGTAGTCGTACACCTTCACGATCCGCCCCGATCAAGTATCGAACGTACGACACCTCCGCATTCAGCACACGTTCAGCTTGATGACGTCCTCGCCTTCTTGATCCAGCAAGACAGGCGAAGTAGTAGATCAGTTCTAGCAGCACGACGGTGTGGTGATGGTGTTGGTGAAGAACAATCTCCGCAGGGCTTCGCCTAAGCACTACGAAAACTATGATGGAGGATAAACTAGAGGGGACGGGGTTGTCGACACACGGCTTGGTGTTTCTTGATGTGTCTTTGGTGCTAGCCCTGCCCCTCTATTTATATGTTGAGCCTTGGGGTCAAAACTTGGAGTAAAAGCCTCCACAAAGTCGGTTTCACCCGAAAGGCAAGAGTCCTTCTCGGACTCTAGGGCCAGACGCAGGGTTCCCGGTGTCTGGACCCAGACGCTAGGGACCCTGGCGTCTGGCCCCTGGACTCTGCAAAGCTTCCTTTTGCACTTTTCAAAAACATTGTGGGCTTTCCCCTTTGGCCCAAATAAAGTGTTCTCGTACCCAAACATTTCGGGAAACATCCGGAACCCCTTCCGGTGAATTCCGAAACCCTTCCGAAGACCAAACACTATTATCCCATATATCAATCTTTACCTCCGGACCATTCCGGAGTTCCTCGTCATGTCCCTGATCATATCCGGGACTCCGAACAACATTCGGTCACCAACATACATAACTCATATAATACTATATCGTTAATGAACGTTAAGCATGCGGGCCCTATGGGTTCGAGAACTATGTAGACATGACCGAGACACCTCTCTGTTCAATAACCAATAGCGGAACCTAGATGCCCATATTGGCTCCTACATATTCTACGAAGATCTTTATCGGTCGAACCGCATAACAACATACGTTGTTCCCTTTGTCATCGGTATGTTACTTGCCCGAGATTCGATCGTCGGTATCATCATACCTAGTTCAATCTCGTTACCGGCAAGTCTCTTTACTCGTTCCGTAATACTTCATCCCGTAACCAACTCATTAGTCACAATGCTTGTAAGGCTTATAGTGATGAGTATTACCGAGTGGGCCCAGAGATACCTCTCCGAAACATGGAGTGACAAATCCTAATCTCGATCTATGTCAACCCAACAAACACCTTCGGAGACACCTATAGAGCACCTTTATAATCACCCTTTTACGTTGTGACATTCGGGAGTTCCATAATCTCATAGTCTGAGGAACTTGTATAAGTCATAAAGAAAGCAGTAGCAATGAAACTAACATGATCATAATGCTAAGCTAACGAATGGGTCATGTCCATCACATCATTGTCCTAATGATGTGATCACGTTCATCAAATGACAACACATGTCTATGGTTAGGAAACTTAACCATCTTTGATTAACGAGCTAGTCAAGTAGAGGCATACTAGGGACTATATGTTTTGTCTATGTATTCACACATGTACTAAGTTTCTGGTTAATACAATTCTAGCATGAATAATAAACATTTATCATGAATTAAGGAAATAAATAATAACTTTATTATTGCCTCTAGGGCATATTTCCTTCAAGAAGACCCAGCTAACCATGTCATATGCCTTGTGGAAGTCAAGTTTCAGGAAGACTGCCTTGAGGTGTTTGGCATGAACCTCGGGGAGGGCTTCGTGAAACACTAGAACTCTGTCAAGGATATAGCATCCCTGAATAAATGCCGACTGATCAGGGTGCTTGATCTGGTCAGCAATTGGGGCCACCTTTTGGCAACCCCTTCGCAAGGATGCGGAAGATGACATTGATCACCGTGATTGGGCGGAATTGGTGGATCTCCGAGGCGCCAGGTACTTTAGGGATGAGGGTGATTATCCCAAAGTTAAACCTAGTGAGGTGGATGGATCCTACATAGAACTCCTTGACCTCACTAGGTTTAACTTCTGGCTTAATGACCTCCCAGAAGGTCTGAAAGAACTTCACCAAAAGGCCATAACCCCTTGCAGATATAATATAATATATAGCCAATTCCTACAGTATGAGGGTAGTACAATCCAGTGCGCTGACCAGAGTTACGTCTCGCGCATATTGCTGGTGGCGGTTAGAGCTTCTACCACCAGACTTGGCAAATCCAGCCTCTCAAACACCCGCGGACACGACGAGGTACGTCTGCGGGTGCATCCGGACGGGTCCTCATATTTCCTTCCGGACATTCACATATCTCAAATCCGGACTCTCAAATCCATACAAATACATGCAGGTCGATCCGACACAATGTCACATGTAAATAGCAATTATTGGTACCGAGCATAGATAGGGTTGACATAAAATCTATTTTAAGTGCGAAACTCAAGTACTGTCTTCTTGGTTGTCATTGTGAGTCCATATGTGTTCCACAAGATCATTGAGTGGTTGTTTGTGCACCTACTGATCTCGAAAATTCTGATGCATCTATAAAAAGTTCATCACCCGAGCCGCATCTTGATTTTCCGGGATTTCAACTTGTTCTCCAGGTGCTTCAAAATCATGGGTTTGGGTTACACCATCACTCACATCCTCGACAATCATATTGTGCAGAATAACACAGCATGTCATCAGCTGCCACAAAGTTTGAATTCCCACATCATTACAGCGCTTCGCACAATTCCCAATGAGCTTGAAGCAAACCAAATGCCATCTTCACGTCCTTCCTAGCCAATTCCCCAACGAGCTGGCGGCGGAGGCCTAGAAAACGGCTGCGGAGCGGGCGCGGTGGTGGAGCGTGAGACGGACAGCGCGAAGGAGGAAGAAGAGAGGAGATAGCAAATGGATCCGGCTGGTCTTCGGTGGATTTGATGCAATTTGGGATGGGGTCGGACTGTCGGGTACCACTTAGCTGGCGTGTCCGGTCGCCATCATATTCGCCTCATATTTGGGCTGGATATTAAGGATGCCAGTCAATCCAGACATTTGAGGACCGTTTGAATGACTCATCTGGATCAAAAAATCATGGCTGGCAGTGACCGGACGGCCCGTCCGACGTATGAGATGGGTTTGAGATGTCCGGATGTAGATGCTCTTAACGAAAAACTGGCCACCGGCCTTCGCAGAATGCCGACACGCGCTCTCGCATCGGCGTGTCTGTTGCACCAGCGCCCACCTGCAACGAGCCTCCCTGCCTCTAGTAGGTAGGAGTACGGGCCCATGACGAACTGTGGCGTCGCTACCATGGGCGTGCTTTGGTTTTGTGCCTATGCTTTCGAACGGGTCTCACGTTGTGCTTTCGATCCTCGTCTGCGCGCGGTGCGATGACCGACAAGAGATCAGCTGAGCAGCCCCCGGTATGGGAGGCCGTGGCTGTGCAGTGACAGTGTGCTGACCAAAAGAAAAGAGCCAACTTAAGTCAGGAGTTAATTACACTATTAGTACATAAACTTGCAACTTGGGTACAATTTGATACAAAAACTTGCAAAATGAGCGCAACCTAGCCCCTAAACTTACTTTTCGGGTTCACTGATGCACAATTAGCGCCTGTATTAGCCACGTCGGACGCCACATAGTCCCCTGCACTTGGTCCATGGTCTAAGATAATTTGTAGGAACCCCCACTGGTATGCTGAAAATAGATCGCTAGCCCAGCCAAATCACATAGCTCCTTTTCCTTATTTGTTCGTTCCACAAAATCCCTAGAGACCTCTCCTTTGTTTCGGCGTTGGTGGTAGCCCTCGCGGTGGCATTGATGGTGGCGGTCGCAGCGGCAGCTGAGGCAGCGGCTGCAACTAAGAGCAGGCGCTCGCGGTGGCGGCCATTGTGGGGACGTCAGTGGTGGCGCTCGTGGTTGTTGGCCGGGGTGAGCGACTACAATGACGAGGTGGCACTCGCATGGTGTCAGTGTGGCGCTCGCGGTGACGGCCGATGCGGCGGCTGCAACGAAGACTGGATGTGCTTGTACTCTCTTGTTGTATTCTTAAGTTCTCTTGCAGACAAGAAACGAGCAGTCGAAGCGGCCAGTGAGAAACGAACATGCAGGTGAACACGAACACACGAAGGGGTTTGTGCTGGGTTTGCAGTGCAAATGTAATTTTTGCATAACCTCAGTTGTCGTTTTTAAGTTTTCTACTATACCAGCTCTCTCTGAAGGCCGCGGGTTCGCTAATTGCTATACTTGGGGGCGTTTCTGCGTAATATCTGACTGACCAGCGCATCCCTCCTATCCTACGTGGCAGGTTTCGGACTAAATTGTATCGATTTGTTCTCGCGGAGCAAGTTTAGGGGCTAATTTGAGTCGTTTTGCAAGTTCCTGTGTGAAATTGTACACGCGCTGCAAGTTTGTGTACTAAAATTATAATTAACTCTTAAATCAGGGATCACAGATTTCAGAAATAGCACCATGGATCGCAGGTTTCGCAGAACTCAAATATCTTAAAGACAACTTTTTTTTTTGAGAAATATCTCTGAAAGACAACTATGCCACCAAAATGGTAATTGGGCTAATTTTTTGGGGCTTAAAAAGAAATGACCTGCAGGATTGTAGCATCTCCATAAACAAAGATTACTTTCAAACAATCCAAAAAGGGCGCGACCATGAGATGCTAGTCTAGAAAGGTTGAAGCGACATGGTCGGTCCAAGCTAAACGACGGTGCGTAAAGAAGTCATCGTATTCCTCGCTTGTTGGCAAGAAGCAAACGACGATGCACGCCAGCAATTGAGCGTGAGCGCAAGTCGCAACCGGGGAAGGCAGGCATGCAGACGCGCCGCGCCGTCCACGTGTGGAATATTTCTCTTCCACTTGTAACCGAGCCGGAAAACCGGTGGCACCTCCCCGGGATGATTTTATTCGGCTGCCGTCTACCAGCAGCCGCTTCCCTTCTTTCTACCTCTGATGACTCCAGCGACAATATCGGGAGCTGCATGATTCGATGCCCCTTTCGGTGGCTTCACACGGAGCCACCGAAGTTTCCCACGGGCGAGATGTCGCTGGTTTTGGTTGTGCCGCAGGGAATTCTTGATTTTGATTTGAGCAGAGCACGTACGAACGTACGCCGTGCTACCTGCTAGAGTGCTAGTGCCTAGCGGCATCAGTTAAGCACGCAATTGGAAGGGCAAGAAATTTTCTAACGCCTTTGCTCCGTAATGTATGGAGGTCATTCATACAGCATGTATGTATTCCGTGCGTCGAATCCTTCCAAAACTTGCGTACATACGCGCAGGCTCTAGAGCTAGGAAGGAAGGGCGCGAGTCGGTGGGCACGCGGGACGTGAAAGGGAATCCACCTGTACCCTTGCCTTCTCTTGGACGGCAAGACGCGGCGCGCGGGGATGCCGCCGCCGCCGCGTCCGCCCGCGGGGAGGCGCGACTGGTGACGGCGGTTTCGCCTGGTCCGGTCCGGGAAAAGGAAAACCCGCGGCAGGAAGGGGGACGTCGGTCGGTGCTGGACGCGGTCACTGCACCCACGCCGCGCGCGCGCGCGCGCGCGTGCGACGTGACTCGGACGCCACGACCCCAGCGGCACGGCGAGCTGGTGGTGGTTTCGGTCCGGTCCGCAGGCGTTCCATGGTAATTGCTGCTCGGTTTTAGGCATCCCGTCCCGTCAGTACGATCCCCAAAAGCCGCGCACGTTTGTTACGCCATGTTTGTTTGGATTTTTGCTTATGTTTTTGCACTTTTTTTATTTTGAACAAAAAACCATAAAAACTCCTAAATAGGTGGATTTGGAGTTTTTATGGCTTTTGGTGAGTCAATATAACAATATTTGGCTCTAAAAGCCATAAAAACTCCAAAAACACCTACTCCCTCCGTTCCTCAATATAAGGTGTATTATTTTTTTAAAAAGTCAAACTTCTCTAAGTTTGACCAAGTTTATAGACAAAAATATCAATATCTAGAATACCAAATCATTATCACTAGATTCATCATGAACTATAGTTTTACATTTTATATATTTTCTATTATAAATCTTTATATATTTTGCTGTAAAGTTGGTCAAACATAGACAACAGTTGACTTTTTGAAAAACTAATACACCTTATATTTAGAAACGGATGGAGTATTTAGGAGTGTTTATGGCTTTTTGGCCAAAGTGAAGAAGCTGCAAAAGCATAAGTAAAAGCCCAAACAAACATGGCCTTAGCTTGAGGCGATAGTTGTTCCATATGCAGTGCATATATATTTCTTTTTAAAAGCCAAACTTTGTAAAGTTTGAACATATCTATATAGAGAAAAGCATCTGCATTTAGAAATGCCAAATAAATATCATTACGTACAACGTGAGAGACATTTTTGTACCGTATATGTTTGGTATTTATTTTACATATAGATAATTTTGTCTCTAAATTTGGTCAAAGTTATCTAAGCTTGACTTTTGAAAATAATAATATGTGTGCGCTACATTGTGAAATGGAGAGAGTCATATTTATTCTTATCTTAGTTCTAAATGTAGTAAATTTACCGCTCCATGTTAGATTATTGTAGTACTAGTACATGTTTGGTAATACGAAAGTACCTGTGCAATATAACATTCCTTGTTAATTGGTTTGATAAATACAATATCTTTTGTCTTAATTCTTTGAGGGTGTAAAAAACTTTACTACATTTTTTAGAGAGAAGACCAACGAAACCAAAGGGCAACATGGCACACAAGCCAGCAGGAATCCAAAATAAACGAAGAACTACGCTCGAGGAGGTACCATCGGAGGGGGTGGGGGAGGGCATAGGGATATGGCATACGCGTAGATCTTGGCAATGAGCGAGGCGACCACATCGTCATCAATCGCCCTAGATAGTGCTTTCCATTGCTATAAAAGGGCATCCATTTTAATAAAACAATCAGCCGGGCGGTTAGGAAATATATCTTCAGTAGTAAACTCATTCCTAGTAGTCCAGAAGTGCGAAAGCAGCAAAAGTGGTCCAGAAAACATGAACAAACTGGCCTAAATAGTACTTAATGCAGTCAAAAATATCCAAGAAACTAGATGGGTACTAGTTAGTGTTCAACCACGATCGAACAAAATTCCAGCCAAGCCAGTGCCATGAATTCATGCAAATAGTTGGCGTGGCTAGAAGCTATTCATGACACCCAATATCGTGGTAGCACACCTCGGCAAGTTATGAGCACCGACTTTAGTTTCTCGCCTTGCATGAGCAAACTACACTTCATCAAAAACTTTCAGAATTGATTCTATATCCCCAATAATCATACTGCTTGCACCTTTAAATTGTTCTCTCACATGCTTGATCGATGCTGCACAATTGGTCACTACTTGCAGATTCCGTTCATAAAGATCACTTACCAAAGCTAGTGCTTCTCTACATGCCATAGCCTTAATGGCATCATGGATTGACCAAATCGCTTATTACCAAAGAGTCCCGCCCCAGTGATTCATGGAGCTCAATCGACAATAATCGCGCATTGAGAGTTTTATTAGCAAGTAGATGCTCGACGAGTTCTTCATCCACAGTCAGGATGAAGAAGTCTAGGCTAGACTTCAATATTGAGTTAGAAGTTGCACCTAACCTGCAGCTCGTGCGAACTAGGGTGTCGGCTAGGGCATGTGCCATATCAAACCAGATCCTACAATCACAAAGAAAGATCGATAGTAATTCAAATTGAAGCAACATATTCCTCAAAAATCAGACATACGGTCTATTTCAACCGCATTTTCACATGCGGGTGCAAGACGAAGAAAAGACACCACATGATCGTAACTATGTCCAGTTCTTAGTGCTAGTAGAATCATTTTTCTTGGAACAACTTTTGTGCGCAAAACAACATTCGATTGCGCGCGCAAGAGTTGCTGGCCAAGAATGGGCAAAGTGAAGAGCACATATGTTACCAGCAATCCGCTGCGAAACCCTTTCCTAAGCACTTGCTAAGCATCGCTCCACCGATGGCTCCAGCTCACTCCAAGGTCCCAGCCCCGGACCAAGGCAAAGCTGCTTGCTTCTCGAGACGGGCGATCTATGCCATTGTGGCTGGTTGTCAATCCAGGAAGTAATCAGCTTAACTCCTTACCTACATATCACCAAATTTCTGCAAGAGCCCATGTAGGGGCGACAAGTAGATGAGAAGCAGGTGAGGTCAGGCATCTCGGATCACTGGTGGTTGGGTCTATTTCCCACATCATATTTTTCCGTTCGCCATTCCTCTTGCATCCCCTGTATTATCTCAAACACTTGCCAGAACTACGCTTCCATCGAATTGATCAAATCGAGCAGAGCTAGAGTTCGTAGGTACCCCGAGTGCTTAACAAAATCAATCGACTATAATTTAAATTGAAGCAGCATGTTAGTAGAAATTCAGTTCAATGATCTACTTACAACGTGAGCCTGCACGAGTACTCAAGAAAAAAGAAAAAGACACAATGTCATCGCAATTGTGCGTAGTCCTCAGTGCCAGTAGAACCATTTCCTTGGAACAAAAGTCCGATCATAATATACCATTCCATTCTGAATAATTGATTCAACAAGTGTACTATCCAATCTTGGAGAGGGGGGCATCCCACACCCCCTTGTGTTATGGTCGCATGCATTCTGGGTTGGACAGTGCAGCCCAGTGAATGCATGGTTAATTTGGTTTAATAAATGTAATATCGAGTAGCATCCTCAGTTGTTAATTGGTGTTTTAAACATGACATTGTCGGCTTTAACCATGCCTTTTTTTTTGGTTGCGAGATCCCCTAACCCATTGTGTCGAATGCTAGCATCCTCGGTTGGGCACTAATGCGCGTCAATCAAAAAGAAACAAGTGTGGAAATGGCCCAAATGCACGAGAAAGAGTCGCGTAGGTTATGTTTTGGACATGATCGACGTGCACCTTGCTTTGCCCATGGTTTTCGTTGAGTGGAAGGCCGACTCTGTCCGCGCTTGGTGTACGGACAGTACAAGCATATTCCTCAGATACGTATAAGCTGGGAATTGAAGTATTGTTTGACAATTTTCGGCCAAAAAGATCTGTTGTCTGACACGAGTTTGCAGCCTTGGTCGGGTCTAACCACAAAGTTAAGGCAGGTGACGTTCTGCTGGTGCTGCTCTTGCCTATTTCGCGGCGCAAGACGAATAGCAGCAGCGCACATGGACCAGGCCCAAGGCTGACCCTCTCCTTCCTCCTTTGACCTTTCCTTTTGGGAACGCGCGGCAATGGCAAACGCACCACCGCACGGCCTTCGTCTTGCCCCCCTGCCCAAGAACTTCCATGTTTGCGCCCCCCGGCCCCGTATATATACCCGGGGTGCCGCCTCCGCCATAGCACACAACAACAGAGTCATCGCATCGTATTGCGCCTGATAATCAACAGCTTAGCTAGAGCCAAGAGCGAGTTGCAGCAGCCATGGTGCTCTCCAGGGCCTCCTCCGACACCGATGTGTCGGTGCACTCCACCTTCGCCTCCCGCTATGTCCGGTCGTCTCTCCCGAGGTATATATGCGCATGTGTGCCTGTTGTTCTTCTTGTTCGTCGTCGTCTAATGGCTTCCATGTTCTTCGAGGAGTGATTGACCGGCTGGTGGGTCTGTTGATTGGCGCGTGCAGGTACCGCATGCCGGAGAACTCGATCCCCAAGGAGGCGGCGTACCAGATCATCAACGACGAGCTGATGCTGGACGGCAACCCGCGGCTGAACCTGGCGTCGTTCGTCACCACGTGGATGGAGCCCGAGTGCGACAAGCTCATCATGGCCTCCATCAACAAGAACTACGTCGACATGGACGAGTACCCGGTCACCACCGACTTGCAGGTACGTTAGTCTCTCTGCTTCGAGCCGGGCCGTTGTTTCTCTTCTTATATTTATTTACTGACGTTGTTTCGGCATTGCATTGCAGAACCGGTGCGTGAACATGATCGCGCATCTCTTCCACGCGCCGCTGGGCGAGTCGGAGACGGCCGTGGGCGTGGGCACGGTGGGGTCGTCGGAGGCCATCATGCTGGCCGGGCTGGCCTTCAAGCGGAGGTGGCAGAACAAGCGCAAGGCCGAGGGCAAGCCCTTCGACAAGCCCAACATCATCACCGGCGCCAACGTCCAGGTTATTACTCATAGAGCAAAACAACCCTCTGCCTCGCGATCCATGGAATTGAGAGCCAAGAATTCACAAACCCAACCAAACATTTAAACTGATGTAGGTCACTTATACAGCAAAACAACCCTCTGCCTCGCGATCCATGGAATTACCCAACCAAACATTTGAATTGAATTACTAATTTGAGATCCTTTTTGTTTAGGTGTGCTGGGAGAAGTTCGCTCGGTACTTTGAGGTGGAGCTCAAGGAGGTGAAGCTGCGGGAGGGGTACTACGTCATGGACCCGGAGCAGGCGGTGGAGATGGTGGACGAGAACACCATCTGCGTCGCCGCCATCCTCGGCTCCACGCTCAACGGCGAGTTCGAGGACGTCAAGCGCATCAACGACCTGCTGGAGGAGAAGAACAAGCAGACAGGGTAAGCAATACGTACAAGGGCAGAGCAGCCGCTGAAACAAGAAACAGAGTCGTCGCTCGTGGTGTGCTGAATGTAGTTTTTGCAGGTGGGAGACGCCGATCCACGTGGACGCGGCGAGCGGCGGCTTCATCGCGCCGTTCCTGTACCCGGAGCTGGAGTGGGACTTCCGGCTGCCGTGGGTGAAGAGCATCAACGTGAGCGGCCACAAGTACGGCCTCGTCTACCCCGGCATCGGCTGGTGCGTCTGGCGCACCAAGGAGGACCTGCCCGACGAGCTCATCTTCCACATCAACTACCTCGGCTCCGACCAGCCCACCTTCACCCTCAACTTCTCCAAGGGCTCCAGCCAGGTCATCGGGCAGTACTACCAGCTCATCCGCCACGGCATCGAGGTAACCTCTTTGGTGATCTTCATCCGTTCAAACATCGAATTCCTTCGGTGAGTGAGCTCACATGATGGAATGGCGATAACGCAGGGGTACACGAACATCATGGAGAACTGCCAGGAGAACGCCATGGTGGTCAAGGAGGGCCTGGAGAAGACGGGGCGCTTCAACATCGTGTCCAAGGACGAGGGCGTGCCGCTGGTGGCCTTCTCGCTCAAGGACCACAGCCGCCACGACGAGTTCGAGATCTCCGACATGCTGCGCCGCTTCGGCTGGATCGTGCCGGCCTACACCATGCCCGCCGACGCGCAGCACGTCACCGTGCTCCGCGTCGTCATCCGGGAGGAGTTCAGCCGCACCCTCGCCGAGCGCCTCGTCCTCGACATCGACACCGTCATGGCCCAGCTCGACGCGCTCCCCTCCAAACTCACGCCCCCCGCCCTTCTGCCGGCCACGCTGCCCAAGACCGTCGTCGTCGCCAACGGCCACGTCAAGAAGACGGAGCTCGAGACGCAGAAGTCGGTCACGGAGGCGTGGAAGAAGTTTGTGCTCGCCAAGAAGACCAACGGCGTATGCTAGTCACGATCAACAACAGTCTCCAAAACCCAAATCATGCTCAGATCTTGAAGCTACCCTAGTACTATTATGTGAGTCGAATAAAACTATTATTATAGATTTAGGCCGAGTTTGTAACCAAAATTTTGCTGTGGCTTTGCGCAGTTGCGCTGCAGGGATGGTATTCTGTTAATGGTTCTGCAAATTTATCTATTTTAGCTTCTGCAAATTTAATTTCTGAATACAATAATTGAATCAATAATTATGGTGTTTTGTCTCTTTTTCCACAAGAGGGTTGACAAGGTCGTTACATGCTTCTTCATCATTGTGTTAATCACTTTTTTTTAACGCTATTGGTCAGTGTTATTTTATATATGGGTCCCTACCAGGAAGGCCAAATTATGCTGTCTATAACATCGGTAGGACATTTCCCAAATATTGAAGGAGTTACATTTTTGCAAAATATTTGTGTTCATGCTTACATATTTATATACATTTAACATATTTAAATACACGATTTCACATTTTCTTAAATGTTGGATACTTTTTTTAAATATGTTAAACATTTTTCAAATACACCTTGAAATATTTTTTGAATGATAAGAAACATTTTTTCTGAACCATTTTTTTACTTTTGTTTAAACATTTGTTGTCACACACTTTTTAAACTTGTGAAGCTTTTTAAATGTATGAAACTTTAATTACATGATATTTTTTGATTTATAAACATTTTTCTATATGGCACCTGCGTTTATTTTTCCCAAATGTGTGATATGCTTTAAATGTTATGAGTCTTATATCAGAAACATTTTCTATAAAATTTTCTATTTGAAAAATATAAATAATGTGAAACAAAAAACACATGATTATAGGGCCGGGCCGGTACCGGTTCCCTGTAGCAAGGCCAGCTATTGTCTCGCAAGAGGCGGGACATAGGTGCGCCCAACATGAACAAAACTCTTTCAACCAGGTCTCCAAACTGGGGTTTGAGCTTGTAGCCGTGAAATTTAATTGCTCACTTTTGGTGAGCAAATTTGGTAGAACCAACTAAATGAAACATTTTTTTGTCATCAGGGCTATCAATAGTGGTGACATAGAAGTGCCTGTTTATATATTAACTTATTAAGTATCACAAATCCTTACATTTACATCCAAATTCTTATGGGTGTTGAAGTCTTCTTCTCATGCATCCGGTAGAATTGTGACCCTATTTACTTATTGTGGCTGAAAACCTATGGACACAAAGTTCTATATCAGTCACAATTGAACGGACCAGACTGTGAAAAAATATTCTATAGATAGTGCCTGGAAATTATGCACATTGCTTTATAGTATTGATGATTTTGTAGTGATTACTCGCACTTGCAACCAAATCAAAAGTAATAATATCACATAAATGATTTTTTAAAATAGGGAAAGTGAGAAAAGAATTAATATTTGGAAATTTGAGATTTCCAGGCCAATCATTGAAAATTCCTAATATTACTAAGACGAAACTTGAAAAAAAGGTATTCATAAAAATATTTAAATGTGATGATTTTCAATGGATGTTCATAACTTTTTTGTGAGTTTTTTCTAATTCTCCAGTTTTTCTAGAACTTTTCAAATTATTTTTTCATGAATCCTAGTTCTAAGATTCCCATGTTTGTTTGATAACTTATCTAGATTTTATCTCATTGTTCCTTTATTTTGATGATTCTTGACTTCCAAATTTTAACTTTTGAATGGTTAAGAAAACTATTTTTTTGTGTAGTTATTAATTATCTCACAATTATTCACAATATTTAAATAATGTTTCTTACTGTTTTATTTATATCGTGTTGACTAGATTGATACGTGAGAAGTCACCTTCATGTCATCGGTCAAACATGTTTTGGTGGCTTATGAGCCCAAATCTATCTAGTTTTTAAGTCGTCTCGTCAACAATTAAGACGGTTGGTAACTTATAGATGTGTGCCAAGTTTTCTTTGTTGGTCCGTGCAAACGGGAAACAAGCTTAGGGTGTTTTAGAGTTTTGGAACCAAAATAAACTTGCACAATAGTTTAAGTGGCTAGAAATAAACCTTTTTTCAAGAAATATGAAGTAGCAAATACACTCACATCCATGCACATCCATGCGATCGTGTCGAGCATTATGGAATCCCGCAAAACTTAACGACCTCATTTAGAGCTAGATCTATCTTAATCTAAAGATCCTCCATCTCAAATGAAATTAGCTTTATAATTTATTGTATAATTACAATGAAAATATTTCGCAGCGACTAACTGATTCCATTGAGAATTTAGTCAGGGTGCTCCCTCGAAAAAAAATAATTCGCGCCTTCGCCCAGAGCCTCTCGTGCTCTATGCACGGTAGCTTCCACTAGTTGTGTTGTTATTGCATGCCAGTGCTCCACTCCCTACCTTCGAGCTCTTGCTGGCTCCAACACCGCCGACACTCTCCACTGATCAGTTGCTATGTTATAGATTCTCCCTCCACTACTCTAAGATGGATCTCTCATGGATGCGTGCATGAGAAGAGCTTAATTTCGAGCCCTTCGCACCGTTGAGCTTGTGATTTTTGGGAGGGCCATGAGGATCCTAGGGGAATGTGCGTGTGCTCGTTGGATCCGTCGCCAATATAGTTCCAGCGATATCGATCCGGCGAGGCATGGGTGTCGGTGTCAAAACCGGCGGATCTCGGGTAGAGGGTCCCGAACTGTGCGTCTAAAGCTAATGGTAACAGGAGGCGGGGGACACAATGTTTACCCAGGTTCGGGCCCTCTCGATGGAGGTAATACCCTACTTACTGCTTGATTGATCTTGATGATATGAGTATTACAAGAGTTGATCTACCACGAGATCGTAGAGGCTAAACCCTAGAAGCTAGCCTATGATTCTGATTGTTCTCGTCCTACGGACTAAACCCTTCGGTTTATATAGACACCAGAGGGGGCTAGGGTTACACAGAGTCGGTTACAGAGAAATGAATCTTCATATCTGAATTGCCAAGCTTGCCTTCCATGCAAAGGAGAGTCCCATACGGACACAGGACGAAGTCTTCTATCTTGTATCTTCATAGCCCAACAATCCGGCCAATGTATATAGTCCGGCTGTCCGAGGACCCCTTAATCCAGGACCCCCTCAATGAGCTCAAAGATGAAGGTCAATGTTTTGCAGTTTTTACACATGTTTTCCCTATTGAAACCATGAGGGAAACATCAAACGCAACCATCTATGTTTTTATTCTAAAATCAACTCCTTCAATTTCATGGAAGTTATCATATATCTTCTGCTCTGCTTTTTTAACTTGCTTTTATTGTACTAAAGGCTAACTAGTTCCTTGTTCTTAAACTGTCAAACTTTAAAATGAATATACTTTTTTATATGTCTATCCACCCTTTTATAGACCATGTCCACGACCGTCTCACAACTTTGAACCAGATGTTTCTATGATCACTAGTATCTCAATTATGTCATCCACCAAGAGGCTCACCGAGGGAAATCAACATACTGCACCATGAATTTATTGACATTCGATGTTAAGCCTCACTAATGAGTATATCTTCATAAAGTCGGTGAACTCCCGAGTCCTTCACAATGTCGTCAACAAAGGTGCTCAAGTGACTCCTAACAGTGGAGGCATACACCCACCAAGCATAACAAGAAAAAAATCACATGGTAGAAACTCCTCAAAATATATTTAATCAAACCCCTTTCATGAACCCATAGGATATCTCTCCCACAAAGGATATGATTGTGATGAAACAGCTAAACTTGACGTGTCAGGGTTCAAGAAAAGGAAGGAGTAGTTCTTGGCCTCCACATATTTAAAGAGGTGTTCTTGGAATCACCTATTAGATCTCTCTCTCTATCTCTCTCTCTCTCAACTTGTGTGGTTGTTGGTTATGAGTGGAAGTTCAAGCTGACAAGTAACTTCTTAGGCACGAAGAAGTATGTGGGGGCTATATATAGAGAGAGTCCAAAATCCGACTGTTATGTTGAAAACATAACTAGCTCGCAAAAACCAAAATAAAATCTTGCAGAGCTTCCAAACACATTCAAATATTTGAACAACCAGTGCATGTTTAGGAACCAAACAAAAACTTAGTACTTGGAAGCACCAGAAGAAAATAGAGAGGTGGTTCCAAACAATAAATGTTGATCCTTTCTACGAGTATTGAAATGGCTCCGAAGTACAGGGTAAATGTTGGAAATATGCCCTAGAGGAAATAATAAAATGGTTTTTATTATATTTCCTTGTTCATTATAATTGTCTATTGTTCATGCTATAATTGTGTTATCTGGAAATCGTAATACATGTGTGAATACATAGACCACAACATGTCCCTAGTGAGCCTCTAGTTGACTAGCTCGTTGATCAACAGATAGTCATGGTTTCCTGACTATGGACATTGGATGTCATTGATAACGAGATCACATCATTAGGAGAATGATGTGATGGACAAGACCCAATCCTAAGCATAGCACAAGATCGTGTAGTTCGTTTGCTAGAGCTTTTCCAATGTCAAGTATCATTTCCTTGGACCATGAGATCGTGTAACTCCCGGATGCCGTAGGAGTATTTTGGGTGTACCAAACGTCACAACGTAACTGGGTGACTATAAAGGTATACTACAGGTATCCCCGAAAGTATCTGTTGGGTTGACATAGATCGAGACTGGGATTTGTCACTCTATATGACGGAGAGGTATCTCTGGGCCCACTCGGTAATGCATCATCATAATGAGCTCAATGTGACCAAGTGGTTGGTCATGGGATCATGCATTACGGTACGAGTAAAGTTACTTGCCGGTAATGAGATTGAACGAGGTATTGGGATACCGACGATCGAATCTCAGGCAAGTAACGTACCGGTTGACAAAGGGAATTGTATACGGGTTTACTTGAATCCTCTACATCGTGGTTCATTCGATGAGATCATCGTGGAACATGTGGGAGCCAACATGGGTATCCAGATCCCGCTGTTGGTTATTGGTCGAAGAGCTGTCTCGGTCATGTCTACGTGATTCCCGAACCCGTAGGGTCTACACACTTAAGGTTCAGTGACGCTAGGGTTGTAGAGATATTAGTATGCGGTAACCCGAAAGTTGTTCGGAGTCCCGGATGAGGTCCCGGACGTCACGAGGAGTTCCGTAATGGTCCGGAGGTGAAGATTTGTATATAGGTAGTCCAGTTTCGTGCACCGAGAAAGTTTCGAGGGTCACCGGTATTGTACCGGGACCACCAGAAGGGTCCCGGGGGTCCACCGGGTGGGGCCACCAATCCTGGAGGGCCCCGTGGGCTAAAGAGGGAAGGGAACCAGCCCCTGGTGGGCTGGTGCTCCCCCCTTGGGCCTCCCCCTGCGCCTAGGGTTGGAAACCCTAGGGGTGGGGGGCGCCCCACTTGGCTTGGGGGGGCAAGTTCCCCCCTTGGCCGCCGGCCCCCCTTGAGATGGGATCTCTAGGGGGCCGACGCACCCCCTAGGGCCCCTATATAAAGAGGGGGGGATGGAGGGCAGATGCACCCTAGTCCCTGGCGCCTCCCTCTCCCCCCGTACCACCTCTCCCTCTCGCTGAGCTTGGCGAATCCCTGCCGAGATCGCCGCTACTTCCACCACCACGCCGTTGTGCTGCTGGATCTCCATCAACCTTTCCTTCCCCTTGCTGGATCAAGAAGGAGGAGACGTCTTCCCAACCGTACGTGTGTTAAACGCAGAGGTGCCGTCCGTTCGGCACTAGGATCTTCAGTGATTCGGATCACGACGAGTACGACTCCCTCAACCCCGTTCTCTTGAACGCTTCCGCTCGTGATCTACAAGGGTATGTAGATGCACTCCTCTCTCTCGTTGCTAGATGACTCCATAGATTGATCTTGGTGAAGCATAGAAATTTTTTATTTTATGAAACGTTCCCCAACAATGGCATCATGAGCTAGGTCTATGCGTAGTTTCTATGCACGAGTAGAACACAATCTTGTTGTGGGCGTAGATGTTGTCAATTTTCTTGCCACTACTAGTCTTATCTTGTTTCGGCGGCATCGTGGGATGAAGCGGCCCGGACCGACCTTACACGTACGCTTACGTGAGACAGGTTCCACCGACTGACATGCACTAGTTGCATAAGGTGGCTAGCGGGTGTCTGTCTCTCCCACTTTAGTTGGATCGGATTCGATGAAAAGGGTCCTTATGAAGGGTAAATAGAAATTGGCATATCACTTTGTGGTTTTACGTAGGTAAGAAACGTTCTTGCTAGAACCCTATTGCAGGCACGTAAAAACATGCAACAACAATTAGAGGACGTCTAACTTGTTTTTGCAGCATATGCCTTGTGATGTGATATGGCCAAAAGGTTGTGATGAATGATATATATGTGATGTATGAGATTGATCATGTTCTTGTAATAGGAATCATGACTTGCATGTCGATGAGTATGACAACCGGCAGGAGCCATAGGAGTTGTCTTAATTATTGTATGACCTGCGTGTCATTGAATAAACGCCATGTAATTACTTTACTTTATTGCTAAACCGTTAGCCATAGTAGTAGAAGTAATAGTTGGCGAACAACTTCATGGAGACACGATGATGGAGATCATGATGATGGAGATCATGGTGTCATGCCGGTGACGAAGATGATCATGGCGCCCCGAAGATGGAGATCAAAGGAGCAATATGATATTGGCCATATCATGTCACTATTTGATTGCATGTGATGTTTATCATGTTTTTGCATCTTATTTGCTTAGAACGATGGTAGTAAATAAGATGATCCCTCATAATAATTTCAAGAAAGTGTTCCCCCTAACTGTGCGCCGTTGCGAAAGTTCGTTGTTTTGAAGCACCACGTGATGATCGGGTGTGATAGATCCTAACATTCACATACAACGAGTGTAAGCCAGATTTACACATGCAAAACACTTAGGTTGACTTGACGAGCCTAGCATGTACAAACATGGCCTCGGATCACAAGAGATCAAAAGGTCGAACATGAGTCGTATGGAAGATACGATCAACATGGAGATGTTCATCGATGATGACTAGTCCGTCTCACGTGATGATCGGACACGGTCTAGTTGAGTCGGATCATGTATCACTTAGATGACTAGAGGGATGTCTAATCTGAGTGGGAGTTCATTAAATAATTTGATTAGATGAACTTAATTATCATGAACTTAGTCTAAAAACCTTTGCAAAATGTCTTGTAGATCAAATGGCCCATGCTCATGTCAACCTCAACTTCAACGCGTTCCTAGAGAAGACTAAGCTGAAAGATGATGGCAGCAACTATACGGACTGGGTCCGGAACCTGAGGATCATCCTCATAGCTGCCAAGAAAGCATATGTCCTAGAAGCACCGCTAGGTGAAGCACCCATCCCAGAGAACCAAGACGTTATGAACGCTTGGCAGTCGCGTGCTGATGATTACTCCCTCGTTCAGTGCGGCATGCTTTACAGCTTAGAACCGGGGCTCCAAAAGCGTTTTGAGCAACACGGAGCATATGAGATGTTCGAAGAGCTGAAAATGGTTTTCCAAGCTCATGCCCGGGTCGAGAGATATGAAGTCTCCGACAAGTTCTACAGTTGTAAGATGGAGGAAAATAGTTCTGTCAGTGAGCACATACTCAAAATGTCTGGGTTGCACAACCGCTTGTCCCAGCTGGACATTAACCTCCCGGACGAGGCGGTCATTGACAGAATCCTTCAGTCGCTCCCACCTAGCTACAAGAGCTTTGTGATGAACTACAATATGCAGGGGATGGTGAAAACTATTCCTGAAGTATTTTCAATGCTGAAATCAGCGGAGGTGGAAATCAAAAAGGAACATCAAGTGTTGATGGTCAATAAAACCACTAGTTTCAAGAAAGGCAAGGGTAAGAAGAACTTCAAGAAGGACGGCAAGGGAGTTGCCGCGCCCGGTAAGCCAGTTGCCGGGAAGAAGCCAAAGAATGGACCCAAACCTGAGACTGAGTGCTTTTATTGCAAGGGAAGCGGACACTGGAAGCGGAACTGCCCCAAATACTTAGCGGACAAGAAGGCCGGCAACACTAAAGGTATATGTGATATACATGTAATTGATGTGTACCTTACCAGTACTCGTAGTAGCTCCTGGGTATTTGATACCGGTGCGGTTGCTCATATTTGTAACTCAAAACAGGAGCTGCGGAATAAGCGGAGACTGGCGAAGGACGAGGTGACGATGCGCGTCGGGAATGGTTCCAAGGTCGATGTGATCGCCGTCGGCACGCTACCTCTACATTTACCTACGGGATTAGTTTTAAACCTCAATAATTGTTATTTAGTGCCAGCTTTGAGCATGAACATTGTATCTGGATCTCGTTTAATACGAGATGGCTACTCATTTAAATCCGAGAATAATGGTTGTTCTATTTATATGAGAGATATGTTTTATGGTCATGCCCCGCTGGTCAATGGTTTATTCTTAATGAATCTCGAACGTGATGTTACACATATTCATAGTGTGAATACCAAAAGATGTAAGATTGATAATGATAGTCCCACATATCTGTGGCACTGCCGCCTTGGTCACATTGGTGTCAAACGCATGAAGAAGCTCCATACAGATGGACTTTTGGAGTCTCTTGATTTCGAATCATTTGACACGTGCGAACCATGCCTCATGGGTAAAATGACCAAGACTCCGTTCTCCGGAACAATGGAGCGAGCAACCAACTTATTGGAAATTATACATACTGATGTGTGCGGTCCAATGAGCGTTGAGGCTCGCGGTGGCTATCGTTATGTTCTCACTCTCACTGATGACTTAAGTAGATATGGGTATGTCTACTTGATGAAACACAAGTCTGAGACCTTTGAAAAGTTCAAGGAATTTCAGAATGAGGTAGAGAATCAACGTGACCGAAAAATAAAGTTCTTACGATCAGATCGTGGAGGAGAATATTTAAGTCACGAATTTGGTACGCACTTAAGGAAATGTGGAATCGTTTCACAACTCACGCCGCCTGGAACACCTCAGCGTAACGGTGTGTCCGAACGTCGTAATCGCACTCTATTGGATATGGTGCGATCTATGATGTCACTCACCGATTTACCGCTATCATTTTGGGGATACGCTCTAGAGACAGCTACATTCACTTTAAATAGGGCACCGTCTAAATCCGTTGAGACGACACCGTATGAATTATGGTTTGGGAAGAAACCTAAGCTGTCGTTTCTAAAAGTTTGGGGATGCGATGCTTATGTCAAGAAACTTCAACCTGAAAAGCTCGAACCCAAGTCGGAAAAATGCGTCTTCATAGGATACCCTAAGGAAACCATTGGGTATACCTTCTACCTTAGATCCGAAGGTAAGATCTTTGTTGCCAAGAACGGGTCCTTTCTGGAGAAAGAGTTTCTCTCGAAAGAAATAAGTGGGAGGAAAGTAGAACTCGATGAAGTACTGCCTCTTGAACTGGAAAGTAGCGCAGCTCAGGAAGATGTTCCTGTGGTGCCTGCACCGACTGGAGAGGAAGTTAATGATGATGATCAAGGTACTTCGGATCAAGTTGCTACTGAACTTCGTAGGTCCACAAGGACACGTTCCACACCAGAATGGTATGGCAACCCTGTCCTAGAAATCATGTTGTTAGACAACGGTGAACCTTCGAACTATGAAGAAGCAATGGCGGGCCCAGATTCCAACAAATGGCTTGAAGCCATGCAATCCGAGATAGGATCCATGTATGAAAACAAAGTGTGGACTTTGACAGACTTGCCCGATGATCGGCGAGCGATAGAAAACAAATGGATCTTTAAGAAGAAGACGGACGCGGATGGTAATGTTACCATCTATAAAGCTCGACTTGTCGCTAAGGGTTATCGACAAGTTCAAGGGGTTGACTACGATGAGACTTTCTCTCCTGTAGCAAAGCTGAAGTCCGTCCGAATCATGTTAGCAATTGCCGCATACTATGATTATGAGATATGGCAAATGGACGTCAAAACGGCATTCCTTAACGGCTATCTTAAGGAAGAACTGTATATGATGCAGCCGGAAGGTTTTGTCGATCCTAAGAATGCTAACAAGGTATGCAAGCTCCAGCGATCCATTTATGGGCTGGTGCAAGCATCTCGGAGTTGGAACATTCGCTTTGATGAGATGATCAAAGCGTTTGGGTTTATGCAGACTTATGGAGAAGCCTGCGTTTACAAGAAAGTGAGTGGGAGCTCTGTAGCATTTCTCATATTATATGTAGATGACATACTTTTGATGGGAAATGATATAGAACTTTTGGACACATTAAGGCCTACTTGAATAAGTGTTTTTCAATGAAGGACCTTGGAGAAGCTGCTTACATATTAGGCATCAAGATCTATAGGGATAGATCGAGACGCCTCATAGGTCTTTCACAAAGCACATACCTTGATAAGATATTGAAGAAGTTCAATATGGATCAGTCCAAGAAGGGGTTCTTGCCTGTGTTGCAAGGTGTGAAATTGAGCTCGGCTCAATGCCCGACCACGGCAGAAGATAGAGAAAAGATGAGTGTCATCCCCTATGCCTCGGCTATAGGGTCTATTATGTATGCCATGCTGTGTACCAGACCTGATGTAAACCTTGCCGTAAGTTTGGTAGGAAGGTACCAAAGTAATCCCGGCATGGAACACTGGACAACGGTCAAGAATATCCTGAAGTACCTGAAAAGGACTAAGGATATGTTTCTCGTTTATGGAGGTGACGAAGAGCTCGTCGTAAAGGGTTACGTCGACGCTAGCTTCGACACAGATCTGGATGACTCTAAGTCACAAACCGGATACGTGTATATTTTGAATGGAGGGGCAGTAAGCTGGTGCAGTTGCAAGCAAAGCGTCGTGGCGGGATCTACATGTGAAGCGGAGTACATGGCAGCCTCGGAGGCAGCGCATGAAGCAATCATGGATGAAGGAGTTCATCACCGACCTAGGAGTCATACCCAATGCGTCGGGGCCGATCACTCTCTTCTGTGACAACACTGGAGCTATTGCCCTTGCCAAGGAGCCCAGGTTTCACAAGAAGACCAGGCACATCAAGCGTCGCTTCAACTCCATTCGTGAAAATGTTCAAGATGGAGACATAGATATTTGCAAAGTGCATACGGATCTGAATGTCGCAGATCCGTTGACTAAACCTCTTCCACGAGCAAAACATGATCAACACCAGAACTCTATGGGTGTTCGATTCATCACAATGTAACTAGATTATTGACTCTAGTGCAAGTGGGAGACTGTTGGAAATATGCCCTAGAGGCAATAATAAAATGATTATTATTATATTTCCTTGTTCATGATAATTGTCTATTGTTCATGCTATAATTGTGTTATTTGGAAATCGTAATACATGTGTGAATACATAGACCACAACATGTCCCTAGTGAGCCTCTAGTTGACTAGCTCGTTGATCAACAGAAAGTCATGGTTTCCTGACTATGGACATCGTATGTCATTGATAACGGGATCACATCATTAGGAGAATGATGTGATGGACAAGACCCAATCCTAAGCATAGCACAAGATCGTGTAGTTCGTTTGCTAGAGCTTTTCCAATGTCAAGTATCATTTCCTTGGACCATGAGATTGTGTAACTCCCGGATGCCGTAGGAGTGCTTTGGGTGTACCAAACGTCACAAGTAACTGGGTGACTATAATGGTATACTATAGGTATCCCCGAAAGTATCTGTTGGGTTGACACGGATTGGGACTGGGATTTGTCACTCCGTATGACGGAGAGGTATCTCTGGGCCCACTCGGTAATGCATCATCATAATGAGCTCAATGTGACCAAGTGGTTGGTCATGGGATCATGCATTACGGTACGAGTAAAGTGACTTGCTGGTAACGAGATTGAATGAGGTATTGGGATACCGACGATCGAATCTCGGGCAAGTAACGTACCGATTGACAAAGGGAATTGTATACGGGATTACTTGAATCCTCGACATCATGGTTCATTCGATGAGATCATCGTAGAACATGTGGGAGCCAACATGGGTATCCAGATCCCACTGTTGGTTATTGGCCGGAGAGCTATCTCGGTCATGTCTACGTGATTCCCGAACCCGTAGGGTGTACACACTTAAGGTTCGGTGACGCTAGGGTTGTAGAGATATTAGTATGCGGTAACCCAAAAGTTTTTAGGAGTCCCAGATGAGATCCCGGACGTCACGAGGAGTTCTGGAATGGTCCGGAGGTGAAGATTTGTATATAGGAAGTCCAATTTCGGCCACCGGGAAAGTTTCGGTGGTCATCGGTATTGTACCGGGATCACCAGAAGGGTCCCGGGGGTCCACCGGGTGGGGCCACCTATCCCGGAGGGTCCCGTGGGCTGAAGAGGGAAGGGAACCAGCCCCTGGAGGGCTGGTGCGCCCCCATTGGCCCCCCCTGCGCCTAGGGTTGGAAACCCTAGGGGTGGGAGCGCCCCACTTGGCTTGGGGGGCAAGTTCCCCCCTTGGCCGCCGCCCCCCTTCAGATGGGATCTCTAGGGGGCCGGCGCACCCCCTAGGGCCCCTATATAAAGGGGGGAGGGAGGGAAGCCGCACCCTAGTCCCTGGCGCCTCCCTCTCCCCCCGTACCACCTCTCCCTCTCGCTGAGCTTGGCGAAGCCCTGCCGAGATCACCGCTACTTCCACCACCACGCCGTTGTGCTGCTGGATCTCCATCAACCTCTCCTTCCCCTTGCTGGATCAAGAAGGAGGAGACGTCTTCCCAACCGTACGTGTGTTGAACATGGAGGTGCCGTCTGTTCGACACTAGGATCTTCGGTGATTCGGATCACGACGGGTACGACTCCCTCAACCCCGTTCTCTTGAACGCTTCCACTCGTGATCTACAAGGGTATGTAGATGCACTCCTCTCTCTCGTTGCTAGATGACTCCATAGATTGATCTTGGTGAAGCGTAGAATTTTTTTTATTTTCTGCAACGTTCCCCAACAGTAAAACCAATTGCAAAGAAGTAATGTGGTAGACATGCAACTCTCAACTTAGAATTATGCATAAAAGGCCTATGTCACAACTCGGAGGTACTAGACAAGAATTCTGTGAAGGTAGTAGACATGTACTATGAACACAAAGCAAAAAGATTTAATGAGTTTCGAATCCTAGATCAAAAGTTATAATCAATTTAAATTGGACTCTAAAACCTCTAACATGGTAGCATTTCTGTAAAATTGGCCATGGCAACAAAAATGGTTGCCATGGCAACACTTTTCAGCTTCTATTAGAAAGTCCTTTGAATTTAGTTTTTTGAAATTTTAATTCAGTGAACTTATTTCAAAGTTTATGACATCAGGATCAACATGGAAAAGAACCACTCATACTGCCTTGGTAATTTACATATTAGACCCTATACAGGTTTGTATTTAGTTATGTTGTGAATTCAAATTTAAATTACTCAAAAATGAATTCATGTTCTTCTGGTTGGGAGGGACTATCGTAAGAATCATTCAACATTTTTTTTGCTCCAATTGGTCTTACAGGTAAAAAGTTTGAAGGATTTGATGTTTGGGGGGGCTTTTATATAAATCTACCAAATTAGCAAGGAAAGAATAAGGTCTTGGTGAAGCGAGATAATGGGTGAAAAGAGCAACATCACCATGCCTCCAGAACAAAAGAATAGAAGCTAAATCATTGAAATGAAAAGAAAAGGAGGAATGAAAGACAACTTCCACCATAATAGAATTGAGAAGCATTCTTGCAAAGAAGGATTGAATGGAGTTGCTGGAAAGATCAACAACAAAATAATAAGCTTGTTGTGGATTTATGGAAAGACATCTCAACACTTGAGGTGAAATTATGCCACAACCAAATGCCTGAATAGCTGAGAAGAACGAAGAAATGCATAACTCCACTTCAAAAGAATATGGAGAACTAATTGCACTTCGAGACACAAGAAGAAGAGATAGTTGAACTCCTCCAACAAGAATCTTGATGAACACTTGAAGAATGAATTAAATCATGATGAACCACCATGAAGAACTCCAGTGACGAAAGTATGATGAGGTAGAAATGCAGGATCAAAAGAATAAGATTAAAGCCTTGCGATGATTTAGACTTGGGTTCCAACAAGATGGCCAAGGAAACTTGAACTCCGAAAAAGAAAAGATGAAAACACTTGGGACTAGAATTTATTCATCATGAACAAACTCCGAAGGAAGGGATTACTTGACCACGATGAAATAAGAATAAGAATTACGTTTTGCTTATCCTCATAAAATTTAATTGACGACAAACGGGTTTGGCGTACTACTTATTTGCATTGGAAAAGATTAAGGGGAGATATAGCGCAAAACTTGGAAAGGTCTTCCTGAACCACCGGTTGGAAAGAACGAATGAATTGATATGATAACAAGGAAAAGGAATCTTGAATGAACCACCATAAGAATTTGAAAAAGAATGAAGAAAAGATAATGAATCACCGGGAAGAATTAGAAGACCAAATATGCTTGAGGGGATATAGAAGCCTGATACGTCTCCAATGTATCTGTAATTTTTGATTGTTCCATGCTATTATATTATCTATTTTGGATGTTTAATGGGCTTTAATATGCTCTTTTATATTATTTTTGGGACTAACCTATTAACCGAGGGCCCAGTGCCAGTTTCTGTTATTTTTGCCTATTTTAGAGTTTTGCAGAAAAGGAATACCAAAAGGAGTCCAAATGGAATGAAACCTTCGCGATGATCTTTCTTGGACCGAAAGCAAACCAGAAGACTTGGAGATGAAGTCAGAGGGGCAACGTGGCAGCCATGAGGCAGGAGGGCGCGCCCAGGGGGGTAGGAGCGCCCCCACCCTCGTGGGCCCCTCGTAGCTCCCTTGACCTAGTTCCTTCGCCAATATATACACTTATACCCTAAAAACATCAGGGAGAGCCACGAAACAACTTTTACACCACCGCAACCTTCTGTACTCGTGAGATCCCATCTTGGGGCCTTTTTCGGCGATCTGCCGGAGGGGCATTCGATCACGGAGGGCTTCTACATCAACACCATTATCTCTCCGATGAAGCGTGAGTAGTTTACCACAGACCTTCGGGTCCATAGTTATTAGCTAGATGGCTTCTTCTCTCTCTTTGATTCTCAATAGCAAGTTCTCCTTGATGTTCTTGGAGATCTATTCGATGTAATATTCTTTTGCGGTGTGTTTGCCGAGATCCGATGAATTGTGGATTTATGGACAAGATTATCTATGAATATTATTTGGTTCTTCTCTGAATTCTTATATGCATGATTTTATATCTTTGCAAGTCTCTTTGAATTATCGGTTTAGTTTGGCCTACTAGATTGATCTTTGTTGCAATAGGAGAAGTGCTTAGCTTTGGGTTCAATCTTGCGGTGTCCTTTCCCAGTGACAGTAAGGGCAACAAGGCACGTATTGTATTGTTGCCATCGAGGATAAAAAGATGGGGTTTTCATCATATTGCTTGAGTTAATTCCTCTACATCATGCCATCTTGCTTAATGCGTTACTCCGTTCTTTATGAACTTAATACTCTAGATGCATGCTGGATAGCGGTCGATGTGTGGAGTAATAGTATTAGATGTAGGCAGGAGTCGGTCTACTTGACACGGACGTGATGCCGATGTTCATGATCATTGCCTTAGATGTCATCATAATTATGCGCTTTTCTATCAATTGCTCGACAATAATTTGTTCACCCGTCGTAATATATGCTATCTCAAGAGAAGCCACTAGTGAAACCTATGGCCCTCGGGTCTCTTTTCCATTATATTGAATCTCGTTTACATGTTGCTAGTTTCTGATCTACTATTTCGCAATCTTTACTTTCCAATCTATACATAAAAAATACCAAAAATATTTACTTTACCGTTTATCTATCTCTATCAGATCTCACTTTTGCAAGTGACCGTGAAGGGATTGACAACCCCTTTATCGCGTTGGCTGCAAGTTCTTGATTGTTTGTGCAGGTATTTGGTGACTTGTGTGTCGTCTCCTATTGGATTGATACCTTGGTTCTCAAAACTGAGGGAAATACTTACGCTACTTTGCTGCACCACCCTTTCCTCTTCAAGGGAAAACCAACGCAAGCTCAAGAGGTAGCCAGAAGGATTTCTGGTGCCGTTGCCGGGGAGATCTACGCCAAGTCAAGCCATACCAAGTAACCATCATAAACTCTTCTCCCTTGCATTACATCATTCGCCATTCACCTCTAGTTTTCCTCTCACCCACTTCTAAAACGATTTTTGAAAACCTTTGCCTTTTCTTCGCCCCTCTTCCATTCGTCTCTTTCCGCTTGCTTCTTGTGTACTTGTGTGTTGGATTGATTGCTTATCATGATGGCTCAAGATAATACTAAATTATGTGACTTTTTCAATACCAACAACAATGATTTTATTAGCACTCCGATTTCTCCTACTACCAATGCTGAATCTTGTGAAATTACTGCCGCTTTGTTGAATCTTGTTATGAAAGATCAATTTTCTGTCCTTCCTAGTGAAGATGTCACATCCCATCTAAACAACTTCGTTTATTTGTGTGATATGCAAAAGGATAAAGATGTGGATAATGATATTGTTAAATTGAAGCTATTTCCGTTTTCGCTTAGAGATCGTGCTAAAACTTGGTTCTCATCTTTGCCTAAAAATAGTATTGATTCATGGAATAAGTGCAAAGATGCTTTTATCTCTAAGTATTTTCCTCCCGCTAAGATCATCTCCCTTAGGAACAATATTATGAATTTTGAGCAACTTGATCATGAGCATGTTGCACAAGCTTGGGATAGGATTAAATTAATGATACATAATTGCCCTACACATGGTTTTAATTTGTGGATGATTATACAAAAAATTTATGCCAGATTGAATTTTGCTTCTATAAATCTTTTAGATTCGGCCGCGGGAGGCACTTTTATGGAAATCACTTTAGGAGAAGCTACTAAACTCCTAGATAATATTATGGTTAATTATTCTCAATGGCACACCAAAAGATCCACTAGTAAAAAAGTCCATGCGATTGAAGAGATTAATGTTTTAAGTGGAAAGATGGATGAACTTATGAAATTATTGAAGGAAGTATGCCCTAGAGGTAATAATAAAGTTATTATTTATTTCCTTAATTCATGATAAATGTTTATTATTCATGCTAGAATTGTATTAACCGGAAACATAGTACATGTGTGAATGCATAGACAAAATATATAGTCCCTAATATGCCTCTACTTGACTAGCTCGTTAATCAAAGATGGTTATGTTTCCTAACCATAGACATGTGTTGTCATTTGCTGAACAGGATCACATCATTAGGAGAATGATGTGATGGACATGACCCATCCGTTAGCTTAGCATTATGATCGTGTTAGTTTCATTGCTACTGCTTTCTTCATGACTTATACAAGTTCCTCACACTATGAGATTATGCAACTGAGTGCTTCTACTGCAAAGGGAATGGCCACTGGAAGCGGAACTACCCCAAGTATTTGGGAGATAAACAAGATGGCAAAGTGAAAGGTATATTTGATATACATGTTATTGATGTGTACTTAACTAATGCTCGCAGTAGCGCCTGGGTATTTGATATTGGTTCTGTTGCTCATATTTGCAACTCAAAAAAGGGGCTACAGATTAAGCGAAGATTGGCTAAGGACAAGGTGATGATGCACGTGGGAAATGGTTCCAAAGTCGATGTGATCGCGGCCGGCATGCTACCTCTACATCTACCTTCGGGATTAGTTTTAGAACTGAATAATTGTTATTTGGTGCCAGCGTTGAGCATGAACATTATATCTGGATCTTGTTTGATGCTAGATGATTATTCATTTAAACCAGAGAATAATGGTTGTTCTATTTACATGAGTAATATCTTTTATGGTCATGCACCCTTGATGAGTGGTCTATTTTTATTGAATCTCGATAGTAGTGATACACATATTCATAGTATTGAAGCCAAAAGATATAAGTTTACTAATGATAGTGCAACTTATTTGTGGCACTGCCGTTTGGGTCATATCGGTGTAAAGCGCATGAAGAAACTCCATGCTGATGGAATTTTGCAATCACTTGATTATGAATCACTTGGTGCTTATGAACCGTGCCTTATGGGCAACATGACTAAAACTCCGTTCTCCGGAACAATGGAACTAGCTACTGACTTGTTGGAAATAATACATACTGATGTATGCGGTCCTATGAGTATTTAGGCTCGTGGTGGGTATCGTTATTTTCTTATCTTCACAGATGATTGAGCAGATATGGTTATATCTACTTAATGAAGCATAAGTCTGAAACATTTGAAAAGTTCAAAGAATTTCAGAGTGAAGTGGAAAATCATCGTAACAAGAAAATAAAGTTTCTACGATCTGATCATGGAGGAGAATATTTGAGTTACGAGTTTGGTCTTCATTTGAAACAACATGGGATAGTTTCACAACTAACGCCATCAGGAACACCACGGCGAAATGATGTGTCCGAACGTCATAACTATACTTTATTGGATATGGTGCGATCTATGATGTCTCTTACCAATTTACCGCTATTGTTTTGGTGTTATGCTTTAGATACGGCTGCATTCACTTTAAATAGGGCACCATCAAAATCCGTTGAGACAACGCCTTATGAACTGTGGTTTGGCAAGAAACCAAAGTTGTCATTTCTTAAAGTTTGGGGCTGTGATGCTTATGTGAAAAAGCTTCAACCTGATAAGCTCGAACCCAAATCGGAGAAATGTGTCTTCATAGGATACCCAAAGGAAATTGTTGGGTACACCTTCTAACACAGATCCGAAGGCAAAATCTTTGTTGCTAAGAATGTATCCTTTCTAGAGAAGGAGTTTCTCTCGAAACAAGTGAGTGGGAGGAAAGTAGAACTTGATGAGGTAGTTGTACCTTCTCCCTTATTGGAAAGTAGTTCATCACAGAAATTAGTTCTAGTGATTCCTACACCAATTAGTGAGGAAGTTAATGATGATGATCATGAAACTCCAAATCAAGTTACTGCTGAACTTCGTAAGTCTTCCTAAGTAAGATCCACACTAGAGTGGTACGGTAATCCTGTTCTGGAAGTCTTATTACTAGACCATGATGAACCTACGAACTATGAGGAAGCGATGACGAGCCCAGATTCTGCGAAATGGCTTGAAGCCATGAAATCTGAGATGGTCTCCATGTATGAGAACAAAGTGTGGACTTTGGTGGACTTGCCCGATGATCAGTAAGCCATAGAAAATAAATGGATCTTTAAGAAGAAGACCAACGCAGATGGTGATGTTACTGTTTACAAAGCTTGACTTGTTGTGAAAGGTTTTCGACAAGTTCAAGGAGTTGACTACGATGAGACTTTCTCACTCGTAGCGATGCTTAAGTCTGTCCGAATCATGTTAGCAATTGCTGCATTTTATGATTATGAAATTTGGCAAATGGATGTCAAAACTGCATTCCTGAATGGATTTCTGGAAGAAGAGTTGTATATGATGCAACCAAAAGGTTTTGTCGATCCAAAGGGTGCTAACAAAGTGTGCAAGCTCCAGCGATCCATTTATGGGCTGGTGCAAGCCTCTCAGAGTTGGAATAAACACTTTGATAGTGTGATGAAAGCATATGGTTTTATACAGACTTTCGGAGAAGCCTGTATTTACAAGAAAGTGAGTGGGAGCTCTGTAGCATTTCTTATATTATATGTGGATGACATATTGTTGACTGGAAATGATATAGAATTTCTGGATAGCATAAAGGGATACCTAAATAAGAGTTTTTCCATGAAAGACCTTGGTGAAGCTGCTTACATATTGGGCATCAAGATCTATAGAGATAGATCAATACGCTTAATTGGACTTTCACAAAGCACATACCTTGATAAAGTTTTGAAGAAGTTCAAAATGGATCAGTCAAAGAAAGGGTTCTTTCCTGTGTTACAAGGTGTGAAGTTGAGTCAGACTCAATGCCCGACCAGTGCAGAAGATAGAGAGAAAATGAAAGTCAATCCCTATGCTTCAACCATAGGTTCTGTCATGTATGCAATGCTGTGTACGAGACCTGATGTATGTCTTGCTCTAAGCATAGCAGGGAGGTACCAAAGTAATCCCAGAGTGGAGCACTAGACATCGGTCAAGAACATCCTGAAATACCTGAAAAGGACTTAGGATATGTTTCTCATTGATGGAGGTGAAAAAGAGCTCGTCGTAAACGGTTACATCGATGCAAGCTTTTACACTGATCCGGTTGACTATAAGTCGCAAACCAGATACATATTTTTATTGAATGGAGGAGCTGTCAGTTGGTGCAGTTCCAAGCAAAGCGTCATGGCAGGATCTACATGTGAAGCGAAGTACATTGCTGCTTCGGAAGTAGCGAATAAAGGAGTTCATATCTGACCTAGGTGTCATACCTAGTGCATCGGGTCCAATGAAAATATTTTGTGACAATACTGGTGCAATTGCCTTGGCAAAGGAATCCAGATTTCACAAGAGAACCAAGCACATCAAGAGACGCTTCAATTCCGTCATCAAGTGTCGGAGGAGGACATAGAGATTTGCAAGATAAACACGAATCTGAATGTTGCTGACCCGTTGACTAAGCTTCTTCCATGAGCAAAACATAATCATCACCAAAGCTCCATGGGTGTTAGAATCATAACTATGTAATCTAGATTATTGACTCTAGTGGAAGTGGGAGACTGAAGGAAATATGCCCTAGAGGCAATAATAAAGTTATAATTTATTTCCTTATTGATGATAAATGTTTATTATTCATGCTAGAATTGTATTAACCGGAAACTTAGTATATGTGTGAATACATAGACAAAACATATAGTCCCTAGTATGCCTCTACTTGACTAGCTTGTTAATCAAAGATGGGTATGTTTCCTAACCATAGATATGTGTTGTAATTTGATGAACGAGATCACATCATTAGGAGAATGATGTGATGGACATGACCCATCCGTTAGCTTAGCATTATGACCGTGTTAGTTTCATTGCTATTGCTTTCTTCATGACTTATACAAGTTCCTCAAACTATGAGATTACCGCGTTCCCCAAAAATTATTTGCTAATAAGAGTGTTTCTTCTGATCGTCATGATATGCCTTTTCCACTTTTATTGAGAATAATAATGAATTTATGGATGTGAATTTTGTTGCTAGGAACAATTTTGGTAACAACGCGTATAGAGAAAATTTTAGTCCTAGCCCGTTTCCTAGTAATTCCTCTACTAATTATGGTAATTCCTACAACAATTCTTATGGAAATTTTAATAATATGTCATCTATTTTTGAGAATAGTGTTAAATAATTTATGAGCTCGCAAAAGAATTTCAATGCTTTGATTGAAGAAAAATTGCCTAAGATTGATGAGTTGGCTAGGAACGCGGATAGAATTTCTCTTGATGTTGATTCTTTGAAACTTAGATCTATTACACCTAAGCATGATATCAATGAGCCTCTCAAGGCCATGATAATTTCCATTGATGGGTGCAAAGAAAGAACCGCTAAGATGCGTGCTAAAAAGGATTGGTTTGTAAAAACGTGTTCTTCTATTTTTCATGATAATAATGATGAAGATCTAAAAGCGATTAATGTGACTCCTATTAAATCTTTGTTTTCCAATATGAATCTTGATAAATATGGGACTGGAGATGAGTCAACTTTAGTTAAAAGGTGTCCCAATGATTTGGAGTTTTTAGATCTAGATGCAAAAAATGATTAAAGTGGGATTGAAGAGGTCAAAACTTTAAGTAGCAATGAACCCACTATTTTGGATTTCAAGGAATTTAATTATGATAATTGTTCTTTAATAGATTTTATTTCCTTGTTGCAATCCGTGTTAAATTCTCCTCATGCTTATAATCAAAACAAAGCTTTTACTAAACATATCGTCAATGCTATGATGCAATCTTTTGAAGAAAAGCTTGAACTAGAAGTCTCAATCCGTAGAAAACTTTATAATGAGTGGGAACCTACTATTAAGATTAATATTAGAGATTATGAATGCTATGCTTTGTGTGATTTGGGTGCTAGTGTTTCCATGATTCCAAAAACTTTGTGTGATGTGCTAGGTTTCCATGAATTTAATGATTGTTCTTTAAATTTGCATCTTGCGGACTCCACCATTAAGAAACCTATGGGAAGAATTAATGATGTTCTTATTGTTGCAAATAGGAATTATGTGCCCGTAGATTTCATTGTTCTTGATATAGATTGCAATCCTACATGTCCTATTATTCTTGGTAGACCTTTCCTTAGAACGACTGGTGCAATTATTGATATGAAAGAAGGAAACATTATATTCTAATTTCCATTAAGGAAGGTGAAAGCACAAGTTCTCCCTAGGTGATTTTGGTAATTAATGTCAACATATCTCTTGTTGGACTAACACTTTTACCTAGTATATTTTCAGATAAGTTCAACAATGGAGTGGTATGAACTAAAGGATGTGGAACCCTTTCAAGATGCTAAGGACAAAGGATTGGCTCAAGCTCACAGCTCAAGACTCTACATTTTATATTTTAGTGACCCAAGATCACATTGAGTCTATAGGAAAAGCCAATACTATCAAGGAGGGATGAGGTGTTGCTTAATGAGTTTCTTGCTTCATAGTGCTTAGTGATATGCTCCAAAACCCTCAACTACTTTCCCACATCCACATATGACCTAAGCCTAAAGTCCAACTCGGCCCCACCGATTCTTTCTATCCGGCGCCACCGAGTTCAGATGTCATAGCCACTGCCACAAACCCTAGGCAAATCGGTCTCACCGATAGGGATCTCGGTCTCACCGAGATGGGATTGTAATCTCTCTGTGTATGTCCATTATCAAAATCGGTCTCACCGAGTTTGAGTAATCAGTCCTACCGAGATTACAATGCAAACTCTTTGTTTCCTTTTTGTGACATTTCGGTCCCACCAAGATGAACAAATCAGTCACACCGAGTTCACCTGACCAACTCTCTGGTTAGCTTATTACCAAAATCGGTCTCACCGAGTTTGTGTAATCGGTCTCACCGAGATTAGTTATGCCCTAACCCTAACCATATCGGTCCTACCGAGTTGCATATCGGTCCCACCGAAAACCCTAACGGTCACATTGTTTACTAAATCGGTCTGACCGAGTTTGTTGATTCGGTCCTACCGAGATTGGTAAATTGTGTGTAATGGTTAGATTTTGTGTGGAGGCTATATATACCCCTCCACCTCCTCTTCATTCGTGGAGAGAGCCATCAGAACAAACCTACACTTCCAACTTACCATTTCTGAGAGAGAACCACCTACTCATGTGTTGAGACCAAGATATTCCATTCCTACCATATGAATCTTGATCTCTAGCCTTCCCCAAGTTGCTTTCCACTCAAATCTTCTTTCCACCAAATCCAAATCCTGTGAGAGAGAGTTGAGTGTTGGGGAGACTATCATTTGAAGAACAAGAGCAAGGAGTTCATCATCAACACACCATTTGTTACTTCTTGGAGAGTGGTGTCTCCTAGATTGGCTAGGTGTCACTTGGGAGCCTCTGACAAGATTATGGAGTTGAACCAAGGAGTTTGTAAGGGTAAGGAGATCGCCTACTTCGTGAAGATCTACCGCTAGTGAGGCAAGTCCTTCGTGGGCGACGGCCATGGTGGGATAGACAAGGTTGCTTCTTCGTGGACCCTTCTTGGGTGGAGCCCTCCGTGGACTCGCGCAGCCGTTACCCTTCATGGGTTGAAGTCTCCATCAACGTGTATGTACGATAGCACCACCTATCGGAACCACGGCTCAAAAATCACCGTGTCTCCAAATTGCGTTTGAAATCTCCAAACCCTTCCCTTTGCATTCTTGCAAGTTGCATGCTTTATTTTCCACTGCTCATATACTCTTTGCATGCTTGCTTGAATTGTGTTAAGATTGCTTGACTTGTGCTAAGTTTGCTAAAATCTGCCAAAGACTAAAATTGGGAAAAGGCATAGCTTTTATTTGGTCAAGTAGTCTAATCACCCCCCCTCTAGACATACTTCTAGATCCTACAAGTGGTATCATAGCTTTGGTCTCCATTGCTTTGGTTTAATCACCATTGGAGGAAGATGGATGAGTCTACTTTGGGGAGTCTTAGACATAGAGTGCCTATACTTGATGGAGAATATTTTCATGAGTGGAAAAATGAGATGCTTGCAATTTTCAATCAATATCATTTGAACAAGTACATTGCTAGTCCTTGTGCACCTCATGTTGATCCTATGCATCCTACCCTTGATGAGTCGATTGACATGCTTAGGAATGTTAGAACTGTTAATCTTATCACTAGAGGCTTGCCTAGAAACTTGATTGGAAAACTGCCTACTCTTGAGTGTGCCTACACTATATGGAAATTTCTTGAGGAACGATTTCCTAATTATTCTTTGAAAAATCTGGATGAAATTCTTCATAAGTCTATTGCCTTGAGTAAGATGAATTCCAATGATCCTACGTTTGATAATTGTCTATTTGAACTTACTAATCTTATGCGTGCCAAAGGAAATGTTGGAATTATTAGCGATATTATTTTGGAAGCCACTAGACTTCATAGAGGAGATCATTGTCAAACTCATACTAATGAATCACCCTCACTAGGAATGAACATGGATAGTATGATGAGGATGATGATGACGACTTTGATCTTGATGATGCAATGATACACTTTGGTCTCATGGCAAATCTTCGAGGATATATGGCAGGAGGAAAGGAATGGGTTCTTGACAGTAGATGTACCGATCACATGACCGGAGATAAAGACATGTTTCGTGAGCTTGCTGAAAATGATGGTCCTCAAAAGTATGTCACTTTCGGTGACAACTCAAAGGGTAAGGTGGTTGGCCTCGGTAAGGTAGCCATCTCACATGATAGCTCCATTCAAAATGTTATGCTCGTTGAATCTCTTGGCTACAACTTACTTTAAGTATCTAGTCCTGCTGATTTCGGTTTCAATGTCCTATTTACTGAAGTAGATTGCCAAGTGTTTCGTAGAGACAATCATAAAATGGTCTTTACCGGTATACGTAGAGGTGATCTTTACATTGTTGATTTCACTAAAAAGGCTCAACCTAGAACTTGCTTCATTGCTAAATCCTCTAAAGGTTGGTTATGGCATAGACGATTAGGTCACGTTGGCATGCGAAATCTTGACAAGCTTATTAAAGGGAATCATATCCTTGGTGTTAATGATGTCATATTTGATAAGGATAGTGTCGGTGTCAAAACCGGCGGATCTCGGGTAGGGGGTCCTGAACTGTGCGTCTAGGCGGATGGTAATAGGAGACAAGGGACACGGTGTTTTTACCCAGGTTCGGGCCCTCTCGATGGAGGTAAAACCCTACTCCTTCTTGATTAATATTGATGATATGGGTAGTACAAGAGTTGATCTACCACGAGATCAAAGAGGCTAAACCCTAGAAGCTAGCCTATTGTATGATTGTTGTTCGTCCTACGGACTAAAACTCTCCAGTTTATATAGACACCGGAGAGGGCTAGGGTGACACAGAGTCGGTTACAATGGGAGGAGATCTTCATATCGTATCGCCAAGCTTGCCTTCCACGCCAAGGAAAGTCCTATCCGGACACGGGACGGAGTCTTCAATCTTGTATCTTCATAGTCCGGGAGTCCGGCCAAAGGTCATAGTTCGGCCATCGGGACACCCCCTAATCCAGGACTCCCTAAGTAGCCCCTGAACCAGGCTTCAATGACGACGAGTCCGGCGTGCAAATTGTCTTCGGCATTGCAAGGTGGGTTCCTCCTCCGAATACTTCATAAAAGATGTTGAACACAAGGATAGTGTCCGGCTCTGCAAAATAAGTTCCACATACCACCGTAGAGAGAATAATATCTGCACAAATCTAATTTGTTGACGTATTCCGCAGCATGACATCACACCATGGCCAAGCCTTTATTCGAATCCTTTTACTGTTCCACCTCAGCGCGTTTAGCGAGGCGGTTTCCTTGGCACGTCTTGTCAAAGCAGAGATCGTGCCCCCTTATTCCAGGATTCTCATCAATACGGGTGTGGGTAACCCAACCGCGCCATTAACCGCGGCGCTTGGGAGATAAGCGAGTTTTATTAGGCTGGTGGGGGCTTGTAGTTTCGGCTGCCCATATAAGGGGATAAGGATCTACCCTTTCCATTTACGCCTTCTTCCTCCTTTGCTTATCCATCCTTGTGCACTCGAGCTTCAACGCCCAAGTACGCACTTCCCACCTCAACCTTCTCCAATCATGTCCGGAGCGGGAGGTAGATGGATAGCCTCCTCCGTCACGGAGGGGCAAATCAAAAAGTTGAGGAAGGCCGGATACTTGTCTGACGACATCGCGCACCGGCTTCCAGATGAGGGGCAACTCATCCCCACCCCTAGGCCCCATGAGAGGGTTGTATTTCTCCCCCATTTCCTCCGCAGACTGGACTTTCCTCTTCACCCGTTCATCCGGGGGCTCATGTTCTACTTTGGCCTGGACTTCCACGATCTGGCCCCGAACTTCATCCTCAACATCTCGGCGTTTATCATCGTGTGCGAGGCCTTCCTCCGCATCCAGCCCCACTTTGGCCTATGGCTGAAGATCTTCAGCGTCAAGCCGAAGGTCGTGGACGGCCGCCAAGCGGAGTGCGGAGGTGCCATGGTGGGCAAGATAGCCAACGTTACATGACTCGAGGGCGCCTTCGTAGAGACCATCAAAGGGTGGGAATCGGGGTGGTTTTATATCACCGAGCCGCGTGACCCTGAATGGGCAGCGGCCCCCGAATTCCGATCTGCATCCCCACACGCCTCACATCTTGTAAAGAGACGGGCCTGTTGTGGGATAATTCGACAGAAGTGACCGGACTTCAAACCTGCATCGAGGACCTGATCGGTAGGAAGGTTAAACTTGTCACCGTAGTCCAGGTCATGCTCTTCCGCCGGATTTTCCCGTGTCAACGACGGGCTTTCAACTTGTGGGAGTTCGACCCGGCCCAGCACTAGACTCTGTCCGGCTCTTCGACACAAAGCACGAGGATGCCTGGAAGGTGCTATTCAAGAGCTCCGAGGTCTCCCCTCCCATCACCGAGGATCACGGATTCTGCGCCAAGCGCCAAGCCAGCGCGGCGAGCTTAATTTTCCCATTACGGGGTACTTGTTTTACATAGTTTGACTCTATGCAGGATCTAAACTCCCATCCCTTTCAACAGGACTGGCAGAAGAAGGCAGGGCTGATCAACTGTCCGGCTCCTTTGCCCGAAGACCCAGCGGATGCTCGTCTGACCAAGCTGCTGGTTCCGGCACCTCACGTGGTGCCGGAGAAGAAGGCCAAGAAGAAGGCCATGGGGACTCGAAAGAGTTCCCGGCGCCTGGTGGTGTCGGATTCATCGCCTGACAACCCCGAAGCACCCTCCGTCTCTGAAGACGAGGAGGAGGAAGAAGACGAAGCCTCTCCCCCTCCGATGGGGGGAGGAAAGAAAAGGAAGGCCACCCCAACTGGGGAGGCCGGAGGGTCCAAGAAGGGGAGGACCCTTCTGCCGGACTACGCCTCCGATGCTGAAGACGACGGGGAGGAATGGCCACCCAGGGTCAAGCCCCTGGGAAAATCATAAGCATCCGGATACCCGAATAACTTATGGCGCTCCTTTATTATTCGGTATTTTCTGACGCCGAATTCAATTATGCAGTCCGCCCAAGGCTCAGCTCGGCGATTCGTCGAGCGGCTCCCTGAATTCGTCGGATGTGAATAGCACTTCACTTCTGACGGCCTCCTCACCTCTCCCTACGGACGACGCCGAGGTGGAGTCCCAAAAGGGACCGAACCAGGAGGAGGTGGTCCTGGAGGCGCCGCAAGGCGACCTCCTAGACTCCAGGCCCAAAGGGGGTAAAGCCCCAGAGGGATCTAAGTCTGGCCCTGGGCCAGACACTGCTCCGGAACCATCAACGGTTCCAGAGTCCGACAGGCGGCGCCTTCGTAAGAAGGGCAAGCCTACGATGCCGGCGATCTCCGTCCACCCGGAGGCGCCAGACAATCTGCTGGAGGTGCTTAACAGCGCCTCCATCGACGAAGAACACCGCACTATTATGAGCGCGGTGATTCAGAAGGTTCAGTCCGCCAAGAGCGGGCTGACAGAAGCCTGTACAAGTCTGTTAACATGCTTTGAGATATGTATTCAAAACATATAAAAATGTTACTGCATAGACAGTAACCCCTGATGCTCAGTTTGGTGTTCGGAAAGAAAAGCCGAGCTGAGGATCTAAAAAGATATACGCAGGAGTCTAACATAAATATGTCAATATGGGAATGCAGGCTGCGCTGCTGACCTCTGGCGCACTGACTGCGGAGGTCAATGCATTGAAAGAGAGCCTCGAGCAGTCCGAGAACGAGCTCGGCCGTGCCAAGAAGCAGCTCGAGGACAAGGAGGGTATGTAATACCGTATGTAAATGTATATAGAAATACCTGGTTGCAAATAATGACAGGACCAACGTGAATGTTGCAGGGGCCACGACCGAGGTGGCGACCCTGAAGGAAGCGGTGTCCAAGGCCGAAAACAGTGCGGCCTTGGAGTGCACCGAGCGAGAGAAGCAGGAGGCGCGGGTGGCGGAGGTGCGGCAAGAGCTCCAGGCTCTCGTGGAAAAACATGAGAGTTTGGAGCATGACTCAAAGACTCGAGAGTCCGAGCTCGCCTTGGCTCTTGAGAGTGCCAAAACCGCTAAGGCCAAAGCCCAGAAGGCCCTCCAGGAGATCGAGGCGATAAAGAAAATAGCGGCGGGTAAGGCATTCTTTATGCAAAGTAAGCATATAAAAGTGAATTATCTGTTACTTACCCGAATCCGGAGCTCTCCAGGAGCGTTTGCCAATCTGCCCTGTAGTGTGTCTGATGCTGCCACATTCTTCCGAGCCGAGGAGGGGAGCTCGATGGAAAAGGTGTTCTGGTCTCAATATGCTGAGGCTGGACATCCGGTGCCCCTGATCGACCAGCTGAAGCAGCTGGTCAAACTCCACAAGGTGGCCGAACAGGCCATGAAGGGCCTCATAGTTCGGCTGTGGCCTAGAGAAGCCATGCCTGGGAGTTACTTTGGTCTGGTGCGGCGGCTGGTGGACGCTTGTCCATGGATTGAAGTCATCAAGCGCTCCGTCTGTATTGAAGGTGCCCGTTGGGCCCTCGCCCGTGCTAAAGTGCACTGGGGCAAGCTGGACGCTGAGAAGCTATTGACGGACGCGCCACCACCGGGCAAGGAGTATCGCACGCTCGAGATGTATTATAAGGGCGTCCTGAAGGGTGCCCGCCTTATAGCGGGTGAATGCTCCAAAGATGTACTTTTTGAGTAGACTCGCATCTGTTGTCCTGTACGCTGAAAACTTTGTTCATATGCGTTAAGCAACGCTTGTTAATTTAAAATATTACCTTCTGTGCGGCCGTTTATCAAATCTGAGAGATGCAAGTCGTCGGCTTCTACCCCCATGCCACGAGTGCTGGGGTGTTCGGGATAAACTTGAGCACTCTTGTTCCCATTCTTGGGTCCATCTAGGGAGGCGCTCAGCACAACGAACAAGGCCATCAGACTTATAATGCTTTATCACTCTCACTTAGCCATAGAATTCTATAATTTTAAATTTTGGCGAAGCCCCTAGTATTCGGAAGACCGAGTTCGGGGCGCTATCCACGCCTAGGATGGATAAGTCCGGCTCCTTGCTCTAAGCGGCATAAGTCTTTAAGGACTCGAAAAACCTCGCGAACAGCGACCGGTCTCTCGCACTATCATGACGGTCAGTTTTAGCTTTCTCTACTGAGGTGTTAACCCAGCTCAACTGGGGCACAATCGCAGTAGTTCTCCCAGCGCTACCTTAGCCAACATTGCAGAACGTAAGGTACCAAAACATGGGAGCCGGGCAAACCCAACTATTGACCCAAGACATGATTCGGAGCCGATGCATATAGTGCTATAAGTTCGGGGTGCCGCACTCATGAGAGTGTTCGGTCTTCTCACACCATGTTATGGGGTGCTTAAGCCCCTGGTGTATTGGCCGTACCAAAGTGTACAGTTGCATAATGTCATGACAAAACATATTTGTATAAAAATAGATGAATACAATAATAGATAAGAGCTATGTATTGTTTATTAAAAAGGGCTGCTATGAAAGCAGAATGATACAAATAGTGCGGTAAGCAAGAGATGGGATTATTTGACATGTCCCCCCTCCAGGGGCAAGCTGTGGGACTTTAAGTAAAACATGTATTTAGCTCGTTATAGATACCACTTGGACATTTGACGTGGCTTGTTCTCTCCCTGGCTGTTGCATCGTGTGTTCGGCGAGTGTATTGCCGGTCAGGCCTTCCGAATAGTTGGGTCCTGAAAGTATATAAAAAAAGAAACGGCGGAATAGGGAGCCCCTTAGTGCGGTTGAGCCGCATTCTGGGCGTGCCGTAGTTGTGCCCCTCCCCTTATGCCCATGGTATTTCCAAAGCATAATTATGTACGCGTGGTACCGATATCACCATCTGACGAGGGCTGGGGCTGGGGCCGCACTGCTATGCTTGCTCAAAACGTGCCAGCCGGCTTTGTTGTAGGTTACTTCCGGCGCGCTTGACATTGTCCGGTCGTTTAACACCCGGATTGGAGAGTTGCCTTGAGAGGCTGCTCTGTACTTCCGCCACCAGGGCCGCTGTGTGCTCCTCCGTTCGGAGAGAGCGTTCGGTGTTTCCATTTACCGTAATGACTCCGCGAGGACCTGGAATCTTGAGCTTGAGATATGCATAGTGCGGCACCGCATTGAATTTTGCGAATGCGGTTCGTCTGAGCAGGGCGTGATAGCCACTGCGGAATGGGACTATGTCGAAGATTAACTCTTCGCTTCAGAAATTATCCAGGGATCCGAAGACCACTTCAAGTGTAACCGAGCCTGTGCAGCTAGCTTCTACACCTGGTATGATGCCTTTAAAGGTTGTCTTTGTGGGTTTAATCCTTGACGGATCTATACCCATTTTTTGCACTGTATCCTGATAAAGCAGGTTCGGGCTGCTACCGCCATCCATGAGGACTCTAGTGAGGTGAAATCCGTCAATGATTGGGTCTAGTACCAATGCGGCGAATCCGCCGTGACGAATGCTAGTGGGGTGGTCCCTTCGATCAAAAGTGATCGGGCAGGAGGACCATGGGTTGAACTTTGGGGCGACTGGCTCCAACGCGTAGATGTCCTTGAGAGCACGCTTCCGCTCCCTTTTGGGGATGTGGGTTGCGTACATCATGTTCACCGTCCGCACTTGCGAGGGGAAGCTCTTCTGTCCTCTGTTGTTCGGCGGCCGGGGCTCCTCCTCGTCGTCTTTATGCAGTCCCTTGTCTCTGGTTTCAGCACTTAACTTGCCTGCCTGCTTGAACACCCAACAATCCCTGTTGGTGTGGTTGGCTGGTTGTTCGGGGGTGCCGTGTATCTGGCACGAGCGATCGAGTATCCGGTCTAAACTGGATGGGCCCGGAGGGTTTCTTTTGAATGGCTTCTTCCGTTGACCGGGCTTAGAGCCTCTGAATCTGGCATTAACTGCCGTATCCTTAGTATTGTCGCCGTTAATGCGCGCTTGTGCTTATTGCGACATGACCTGCCATTGTTGTCCTTGGTATCCGAATTGCCAGGGCTCTTGGTTATGTTATTGCTACGAGATAGCCAGCTGTCTTCTCCTACGCAAAAGCGGGTCATGAGTGTCGTGAGGGCTGCCATAGGTTTCAGCTTTTCCTGTCCTAGGTGCCGGGCGAGCCATTCGTCTCGGATGTTGTGCCTGAAGGCTGCAAGGGCCTCGGCGTCCGGAAAGTCGACTATTTGATTTTTCTTGTTTAGGAACCGTGTCCAGAATTGTCTGGCCGATTCCTCTGGCTGCTGGATTATGTGGCTTAGGTCATCGACGTCTGGTGGTCGCACGTAAGTGCCCTGGAAGTTATCGAGGAATGCGGATTCCAGGTCCTCCCAGCAACTAATTGACTCTGCTGGCAGGCTATTAAGCCAATGCCGAGCTGGCTCTTTAAGCTTGAGCGGGAGGTATTTGATGGCGTGTAGATCATCACCATGGGCCATGTGGATATGAAGGAGATAATCCTTGATCCATACCGCGGGGTCTGTTGTGCCATCGTATGATTCGATGTTTACGGATTTAAAAACCTCGGGGATTTGATGATCCATTACTTCGTCTGTGAATCATAGTGGGTGTGCGGCGCCCCTGTATTGGGCTATATCGCGACGTAGCTCGGATGAGCTTTTTCTGTTGTATTCGGCTGGGCCGTATTTATCATATCCGGCGTGACGGTTATCGTCACGTGACGTAGGGCGCCGACGCGATCCGTAGATCGATCTTGTTTGTCTTGCCTTATCCTCCAATATGTCTCACAGGTCTGTTGTGTTTCCCCGTGCTCTGGTATTCTTGGAGCGGTGCCGGGGTGCGTCTTGGGTTGAGGGCCGAAAGGCCTCTCTATCACGGCCACGTGGTGGCCGATCGGGTGCATCGTACGCTGGTGATGTAGGTTTAGTTGCTTCGTCCTCTAGTTGGGGTAGCATCCTGCGCTTTGGGAAACTCTTGGAGGAGCGTTCGAGTTTATACTCTTCGGCCGCCAGGACTTCAGTCCATCTGTCGGCTAGCAAGTCTTGGTCAGCTCTAAGCTGTTGCTGTTTTTTCTTGAGGCTGCTCGCCGTGGCCATAAGTCTGCATTTGAAATGCTCTTGTTCGACGGGATCCTCTGGCACGACGAATTCGTCGTCGTCGAGGCTTGCCTCATCTTCGGAGGGAGGCATATAATTGTCGTCCTCGACCTCCTTGTCTGCCGCTCTCTCATGAGGGCTGGCTCGTTCGTCCTCCTCTACTGAATCCTACTGGAGGGGGTTGTCTTCGGCACTGTCCGGGGTGTTGACGTCTCCGATGCCGGACTCGCCGTTTTTGCTTTGGCCGGATTTAGAGCGGCGCCGCTGACGTTGGTGCTTGGGTTGCTTCTTGGAGGGGTCGTCCTCCGTTTTTTCATCGCCATCCCCTGCTTTGGGGGTGTCCACCATGTATATGTCATATGACGAGGTGGCCTTCCAGTGCCCTATAGGTGCTGGTTCTTGGTCGTCTCCTTCATCGGCGTCCATACCGTCGATGTCTTCGGAGTCGAAGTTGAGCATGTCGGTTAGATCGTCGACAGTGGCTACAAAGTGGGTGGTGGGTGGGTTTCGAATTTCTTCGTTGTCCGCATCCCAACCATGCTGACCATAGTTTGGCCAGGGCTCTCCTGACAAAGAGAGAGACTTTAGTGAATTCAGGATATCGCCAAAGGGCGAGTGCTGAAAGACGTGCGCGGCGGTGAACTCCATGATCGGAGCCCAATCGGGTTCGATCGGAAGGGGTGCGGAAGATTCGGAGTCCGGAAAGGAGTCCGGCACCTTGGAGTCATAGGCCTCGCGAAGGATTAGACTGGTATTCGGCTCTATCGCCGTAGAGATTGCGGCTCCGGGGGCGGCGTCCAACCGACTGTCCCCGACTGGCGCAGTTGGCTCCGAGCTAATGGTCAGAGCAGACACCTGAGCGGCGGTCGGGGCGCTGTCCGGCGGCAGAGCTAGATCATGCACATCGTGACAGTGCGGCATGCTCGGCTGTGGCTCGAATCCATCGAAGATCAAGTCCCCGCAGATGTCGGCCGTGTAGTTTAAGCTTCCAAACCTGACCTGATGGCTAGGGGCGTAGATTTCGATCTGCTCCAGATGGCCAAGCGAATTGGCCCGTAGTGCAAAGCCGCCGAATACAAAGATCTGTCCGGGGAGAAAAGTCTCACCCTGGACCGCATCGTGGTTGACGATCGAAGAAGCCATCGGGCCTAAGGGCGACGACATAGAGGAACTCTCAATGAAAGCACCAATGTCGGTGTCAAAACTGGCGGATCTCGGGTAGGGGGTCCCGAACTGTGCGTCTAGGCGGATGGTAACAGGAGACAAGGGACACAATGTTTTTACCCAGGTTCGGGCCCTCTCGATGGAGGTAAAACCCTACTCCTGCTTGATTAATATTGATGATATGGGTAGTACAAGAGTTGATCTACCACGAGATCAGAGAGGCTAAACCCTAGAAGCTAGCCTATGGTATGATTGTTGTTCGTCCTACGGACTAAAACTATCCAGTTTATATAGACACTGGAGAGGGCTAGGGTTACACAGAGTCGGTTACAATGGGAGGAGATCTTCATATCGTATCGCCAAGCTTGCCTTCCACGCCAAGGAAAGTCCTATCCGGACACGGGACGGAGTCTTCAATCTTGTATCTTCATAGTCCGGGAGTCCGGCCAAAGGTCATAGTCCGGCCATCCGGACACCCCCTAATCCAGGACTCCCTCAGATAGACTTTGCAGTGCTTGTCAAGCAGGTAAACAGGTTTGAGGAAGGCATCCCGTGAAGAACATCATGACCACAAGGAGGCCACTTGAGCCACTTCACATGGATCTCTTCGGTACCAACGCTTACAAAAGTCTCGGTGGAAATTCTTTTTGTCTAGTTATAGTTGATGATTTTTCAAGATTTACGTGGGTGTTCTTTCTGGATAACAAATCGCAGGTCCAAAATCAAGAAGGTTCGCAGCGAGAACGGAACAGAGTTCAAGAATGCAAATGTGGACACCTTTCTTGACGAAGAAGGGATTTCACATGAGTTCTCGGCTACGTACACACCTCAACAAAATGGAGTTGTTGAGAGGAAGAACCATACGCTCATCGAAATGGAAAGAACGATGCTTGATGAGTACAAGACGCCGGAGCACTTTTGGGCAGAAGCGGTTGAGATAGCTTGTCATGCAAGAAATCGCGTGTATCTTCACAAGCTACTCGACAAGATGGCATACGGGCTTCTCACCGGTAACAAACCCCAAGTTGGATACTTTCGAGTATTCAGCTCAAAGTGCTACATTCTTGATAAGCATTGTCGTTCTAAATTTGCTCCCAAGTCTCATGAAGGTTTCCTACTTGGTTATGGCTCAAACTCTCACACTTACCGTGTCTACAACAATTTCACCCGAAAGGTTGAAGAAACGGTAGATGTGAAGTTTGATGAATCTAACGGCTCGCAAGTAGAGCAATTGCCAATTGATATAGGAGACAAAGACCCCTCGGAAGCAATTCAAGACTTGTCTATTGGCAAGATTCGTCCAACATAGATAAAGGAGAGCAACTTGTCCGTCCAAGTGGAAGCTTCTACCTCACAACAAGGTGAACCAAGAGTTGATACGGAAGCATCGACAAGCGGGACTCACCAAGATGAAGAAAACGAGGAAGTGCATCAAGAACGTCAACACCTCCTTCTCCACCACGACAAGAGAACGACTACGCCAATAATGAAGAAGGCCAAGAAGAAGAACAAGATGAAGAAGATGTTCAACCAAGACCCAAGCAAAAGCTTTCACGACTTCGAGCAAGGATTTCTAAAGACCACTCCGTCGAGCAAATCTACAATGATATCCAAACCGGGAGAATCACTCGCTCTAAAACTCGTTTAGCTAACTTTTGTGAACACTATTCATTCATCTCTAGTATTGAACCTATGAAGGTTGAAGAAGCATTGGAAGATCCGGATTGGATAAATGCTATGCATGAAGAGCTAGACAACTTTGAGAGGAATCCAATTTGGATATTGGTTGAGAAGCCCGACGATAACCACAACATCGGTACCAAATGGGTGTTTCGCAACAAGCAAGATGAAGATGGACAAGTAGTTCGCAACAAAGCACGTCTCGTCGCCCAAGGTTACACACAAGTCGAAGGTATGGACTCTGGTGAGACTTATGCTCCCGTTTCTAGACTTGAATCCATTCGCATCTTACTTGCCTATGCTAATCACCATAATATCACCTTGTACCAAATGGACATCAAAAGTGCTTTTCTAAATGGTGAAATAGAGGGGAAGTCTATGTAAAATAACCTCCCGGCTTTATCAATCCTAAGAAACCCAATCATGTCTACAAACTTGGCAAAGCTCTTTATGGTCTTAAACAAGCTCCTAGAGCTTGGTACAAATGCTTAACCAAGTTCCTTATTGAAAAAGGCTTTGAAATTGGAAAAATTGATTCTACACTTTTTACTAAAAGGGTTAATGGAGAATTATTTGTTTGCCAAATTTATGTTGATGATATTATATTTGGATCAACTAACCCTAATTTTAGTGAGAAGTTTGGAAAGCTAATGTCGGAGAAGTTTGAGATGTCAATGATGAGTGAACTCAAATTCTTTCTTGGTTGCAAATCAAGCAAACTAAGGAAGGTACTTTGTCTCTCAAACAAAGTACACTAAGGACTTATTCAAGAAGTTCAATATGCAAGAATGCAAAGGTATGTCTACACCCATGCCAACTAGTGGACATCTTGATTTGACCAAAGATGGTGAACCAGTTTATCAAAAGGTTTATCGCTCTATGATTGGTTCATTGTTATACCTATGTGCTTCACGTCCCGATATTATGTTAAGTGTGTGCATGTGTGCACGATATCAAGCTGCACCTAAAGAATGTCACCTTAAGGCCGTGAAAAGGATAGTGATATACTTAATTCATACGCCAAATTTTGGCATTTGGTATCCTAAGAGGGCCTCTTTCAATCTTGTTGGCTACTCCGACTCAGACTATGCCGGAGACAAGGTTGATAGAAATTCCACTTCGGCAACTTGTCAATTCCTTGGTAGATCTCTTGTGTCTTGGTCCTCCAAGAAACAAAACTCAGTATCCTTATCAACCACCGAAGCAGAATACATAGCCGCTGGTTCATGTTGTGCTCAATTACTTTGGATGACCCAAACTCTTAAAGATTATGGGATATATGTGAAACATGTTCCATTACTTTGTGACAATGAAAGTGCTATAAAGATTGCTCATAATCCCATGCAACATTCTCGAACTAAGCATATTGAAGTACGTCATCATTTCATTCGAGATCATGTTGCCAAAGGGGACATTGATCTTAGGCATGTTCGCACCAAAAACAATTAGCGGACATTTCCACTAAACCTCTTGATGAGAAAGTGTTTTGCAGGTTGAGAGGAGAACTGAATATCATTGATGCCTCCAACTTGGAGTAGGAACTCCATTTGATATGTCGGGGTTTGGGTACGACATATGCCAAAGGATGGCTTATCATGGTGGGAGCGAGTAGAACATCGCCGGTGCCTGGAAGCGGGATGAGGCGAAGACATGCACGCCGGCGGAACTTACCCAGCTTCAGGGCTCTCCTAGGAGATAACACCCCTACTGCTGCTCTGCGGGGTCTCCGCATGATCACTAAGGCAAAGTGACTACAATGGTGCTCCCAGAGCTGTTTCGGGAGGCTGGAGAGGGCAGGGCTAACTCTCTCCTCCCTGTGCTATCTGGTCTATCTCTATCTAGGTCTGAACCCTTTGCATGGGTGCCCCGGGGAGTTTATATAGGCCTACCCCTAGGGGTACAATAGTAATCCGGCTGGGCGCGGGTCCCAGCCGTCTGTCTCTCAGGCCGCCATCTTCCCCGCCGGCTTCTGGGGCCCACCGACTGGCGGGTCCCGCGGACAAGCTTGATACTGTAGCGGCACTCTTGATGACGCAGGCTTGGTCATTGGGTCGTGGAAACAGTGCCACCGTCTATCGGGCGATCACTATCGCCATTCCCCATCCTATCTGGTTAATGGCTCGTGGGGCCCTGGGGAGGAGTCAGCCGACTCCTGGGGGGCTGACTCCCACAGGTCCGTCTTCGGGGCGCCCAGGCCGCCTTCGGCCCACCCACTGACAGGCGGCCCCGCCGTCATTGGGCCGTACATGCCGACGTCGTGGGCACAGTACGTGGCGCACTGTAGCTGAGGTCAGGCCAGGCATGGCAATAGTGCCGCCCCTCGCCGGAGATCTTCCAGCGATACGGCTCACTGTAGCCATGCCGGCCCTTCATAAGCAGGGGGGGGGGGAACGGCCACGCCGTGACCGTACCCCACGTCGTACTTCGGGACGAGGGAGGAGTCATGGGCTGACTCTCCATAGTCGGCCTTTTTGGAGGTCGCCAGCTCGGAGTCGGCTTGTCTCGGAGTCGCCGTCTGGGACTCGGCTCGATGGGCGTGGCCTGCCCCGACGTCTTGAAAGGTCCTGGGACTCGGGTCAGCCTACCCGTGGCCCAATACTCCGACAGTAGTCCCCGAAGCTGGTGAAGCCCTGCGGACGCTGCATTGTGGGGCTTCGACAGTTTCATCCTTCCTGGAGCAGACTCTGGAACTCGGCTGCCGTCTTCCCTCGGGCCAACTGTCGAGAGTCGGAGGTTTTTTTAGCGAAGAGCCGCGCTCGAAAGTCGCGGCGGGAAACCAGGCGGCGTGCCGGATACGCTTCCCCGCAGCCATCGGGGCGGTCCTATCGCGTGGCGCCACGTGGAGAGGACAGTCTGCCTGCCCACGCGCGTGACGTGACGTGCCGTCAGGTGGGGCCCGCCACTACCGTGCCTCGGCATACGAGTGGATCCGCTGCGGCCGTGGGCGGTTAGTTTTCCCATGTCGTTACTGCGTGTAGTAACTTCGTGGGGTAGATCGTGGGGCGGCATGGGGGCATCGTGTGCAGTTAATCCCATGCCCGCCCCCTCGGCTTCTCATCCCATAGGGTTATAAGTAGGCGGGGGGGGGGGGGATGGAGCGGCACAGTACGCGCACCCTTCTTCCCCGCTCTCCCTCTTCGTCTTGCCTTCTCTCCTTCCTGCCTCCGCCGTTGAGCAAGAGCATTTCAGACCGTGGCGATGAGCTCCTCCTCCGCCGCGGCTCCCGCCGTGCGGTCCGGCGTATGGGACGGCTCGGAGGTAGAAGAGGAACACATCGAGTTCCTCCGCCGGACACGCTGTCTCCCCAGCGCGGACCTCGTGCGCGCCCGCGCCACGCCGGAGGGAGAGATCCGGCCGGCGCCAGAGGAGGGCGAGCGGGTCATCTTCTGCTTGCACCTCATGCGTGGCCTGGGGCTGCCAGCGAGCGGTTTCTTCCGCTCGTTCTTGGAGTTCCACAGCCTTCAACCGCACCACCTCACTCCGAATATGGTGGTGTTGCTCTCCACCTTCGCCACTCTGTGCGAAGGATTCCTCGGCGTTCTTCCCACCATCGAGCTGTGGGGAGAATTCTTCTCTTCTAAGCTCGGCACGCACATCGCCGGCATGCCGGCTCAGTGCGGCGCCTTCATCGCAATGTGGCGCTCGACGGCCGACAACCCCTTTCCTCCCATCACGTTGATCAAGTCGGTGAAGATGTGGCAGCGCTCATATTTCTACGTGAAGAACCTCGCCTCTGACGGCGACTGGGTCAACCTGCCGCCTTACAGCGCCGCCCCCCTAACTGGGAGGCTTCCCAGCTGGTCTCACCGAGTCAAGACGCTGACTCCTGCCGGAGCCGCCGCCGTAGCGCGACTCCAGGTCTTGACGCAGTCGGAGGGTCTCGTCGGGGCCGACTTGCTGGCCGCCTTCGTGGCGCGCCGAGTTCTCCCGCTCCAAGGTCGGCCTCACCTGATCTGTCAGATGAGCGGCCTCCGAGACCCGAGTCGGATGTGCACTAAGGAGATGCCCCGCGCGGAGGTGGCAAACACAGTGAATTATATCGCGAACTGCAAGTTCGGGGAGGACTGGCAGTTCGGCAAGGAGCCGTACTCGCGCGACAACCCCCCACCAGTGGTAAGTCGCGTCGCTCTATTGTTTTGTCTTCTTTGCGGCCGACTCTGGCTTCTGACTCTTGTCGGTTTCTTCTGAGCTAGAATCCCCTTATACAGCCTGCAGCCAGCGCCACGAGACAGCCCCGCGAGTATGTCCCCGATCGTGCGGACAGCGACGTCGACGACCCCGACTTGGGGGCAGCGGTGATGGAAGCCGACGCCGAAGGCGGGGGAGGAGGAGCAGAAGGCGACTTCAGGCCCTCGGCCACCTTTGTCGACTGGCCTGACAACGACGCCGAAGGCGAAGTCGCTCCGCGCCACCAGCTGAGGATCGGCCCGTCGGGCGCCGGCTCCTCCGCCGGCCTGGCCGGCCAAGGCGGTGCGAAGAAGCGTCACGCCAGCCCGAGTGCGCCCGGCGGCAAATTGAAGAAGTTCAAGGGGGCGGCCGCCGCGACTAGATGGGAGGAGGCGGCCGCGAAGGCCAACCGCTTCCGAAGGGAAGTGAGAAGACCGCCGCTAGTCTCTGCGTGAGTCTTTATGCTTTTTTTATTTTCCTTCATTGAATCTTGTCCAAGTCTTCTTTATACTCCCTCCATCCTTCTTCAGGGCCCCTCTTTCCCTTGAGAGAGTCGTCGTCCCCTCCGTCATGGGGTCGGCAGAGACGTCCGCCAATACTCGGCGAGCCGACCCCGCCGCCGACCTCCGGGAGGCGACGGAGCGAAATGCACGGGAGAAGCGCGAGGAGGAGGAGGCCGAACGCCTGGAGAAGGCGGAGGCCGACAAGGCGGCCGCCTCCGCCCAGAAGAAGCTGGAGGAAGCCGAAGCCGCCCTTGCGGTGAGACGGCGTGTCGAGGATGCCGCGTGTCGCCGATCGGCGATGCTGGTCCCCCCACTGTCGTCTGCACCGCCGCCTCCGGAATTCACGGGGCAGACCGGGAAGGCCGACACCGAGAACCCCGTCGTGGAGAAGGAGAGCAGCGAGGCCTCCATGTCGGACACTCTCGTGCCGCCACCGCCGCCTCCACCGCCATCTGGGAGACCGCACGGCAAACAGCCGGTGGGTCCATCGGAGCCGCCGGTCACGAAGGAGGCCGAGGCGCGGCTGCTTCTCCAAGTCGCCTCGCCGGTGCGCCGCCGCCTTGAGAGGACGACCTCGGCGCCGCGGCCTCGGGAGACCCGTGCAAACAGCTCAGCAACCTTAGACGCCGAGGCCACAAGCTCCACGCCCACCGGGTGGGTGCGCGGAGGCGGCACCGGTCCGCTGAATCAAGCGCTTCTGGACGTTCAGGCGAAGCTGCGCGCTGAAGGCGACGCCCTTCAAACTTGCACCAGGGCGCATCTGGCAGCGCGGACGGCCGTCCGAGTACGTTTCCTTCTTTCTTTTTGATTCTTGTTTTTCTCTGTGGGGGCGCGCCAGCGCACCCACTGGGTGTAGTCCCGAGTTCCGGGCCGGCTGCTGAGTAGGCGGTTCGAAACTCCCTTTGGCGAGTTCCAAATACTAACTTTGTCTTCAGTGACTTATTGCAGGAGTATCACAACCTCCGCACTACTGCCTTTAACCGCAATGTTGAGGAGTTGAGCAAGCAGGCTGCCGACTTGTTGGAAAGCCGGAGTAAGTTCTTCTTCTTTGCGGGGGCGCGCTGGCACACCCTGGGCTGTAGTCCCCGAGATTCGGGCCGACTGCTGAGCAGTCGGGCTGGATCTTCCCGGCGATCTTCTTTGCTGACGACCTATTTGTCTCTTCTTTCGCTCCTCAGAAGCCAACGCCGTTCTTCAGGAGTAGCTGGGCGAGGCCAATACCGCCCGTCGTGCCAAGGAGGAGGAGTGTGGCAAGCTCGCCATGGAGCGCGACCTCCTGGCGGCGCAGCTGGCCGAGCAGAAGGAGCTGCTCAAGAAGGCGCAGGACGAGGCCGAGAAGAAGGAGGCCGCCCTCCTGGCCGAGTTCGAGAGCGAGCGCTCCTCCTGGACTGACAGGGAGGCGATGCTGACCTCCGGCTTCCACGAGATCGAGGATATTGTTGATGGTACGTTACTTTCGTTTCTTCGGGCTTCCGACTATGTGTCAGGCCGACTTCTGATTTTTCGGCTTCCTTCTTTTTTGTCTTGGCAGACTTCTTCCCTGGTCACTCGCAGGCGGTCCCTCTGGCCATCGAGGCTGCTCGTGAGGCACGGAGGGCAAACGGTGAGGAGATCGCCGCTAATGCCCCCCGAACCATCGATGAACAGCTCCTGAGCATTGAAGCCCGTCTTCGTCCGGCCCACCGGTAGATGCGCCGGCTTCAGCGTGCCGGCGCCTAGGAGGTTGCCGCTTTGTGGCCGGACATGCCGGCTCTGCGCACCGCCAGTCGGACCGCCGACTGGCTGGAAGTCGCTGCCGGCCGTCTTGAGGCCTGGAAGGGTTCCTCGGCCCGGGCCGGAGCGCGCCGGGCCTTGGAGTTCGTCAAGGCATGGTATCCAGGGCTGGACCTGGACCGTCTGGCCATGTTCCGATTAGAAGCCCAGGCCGAGCTGGAGGCCGTGGAGGGCGCCCTTATCGAGCGTGCGGCGACCATCGCTGAGTACACGGACACCAGCGTCTTCGTGCCCGAGCGGGCTGAAGGCGGCGAGGAAGTGCCGCCAGAGTGGTTCGGGATGAACTCGGAGTATGGCGAGGACTCGGCGGAGGTGATCGACTCCAGCACCGAGGAGAAGGACAAGGCGGAGGCCGAAGGCAAGGCGGAGGTGCCAGAAGACGGAGCAGGCGGCCAGCCTCAGCTCGACCGCGCCTCCAGCAACGAGCCGTGTCGAGAGAAGGCGACTGCCGCCGGAGGCGATCAAACCGAGACCGCCCAGCCGACTGCCCCGGCGCCTGACACCGCCGTCTCCTCCGATCCTCCGATCCCAGATGCCGCCTCCTAGGCTGCTGTTTCCGCCTCTGCTTGTCTGTCTTAAGTAATCTTTTGAGAACTTTGTTAGATTTGAACAATTCCACCTGCGGGCTGTATCGTGAACTTCTTTTCAAAGATTCGGCCAAGGGCCTATGTAAATATTTATTCGATTTCCGTCTTTCCTTGCTTAATACTCTTTAGGATTTTCCCTTTGCCGCCTTCCTTTAGTCGCTGCCTTGCCAGTCGGACAGCCGCTCTGCGGACTGTCGCTGGGTCAAGTGCTTGGCTACTTCGGGAAGGCAAGTACTTGGCCGTTTAGAGTTTCTTTAGCAAGTCGGATAGAAAGCATCAGGCCGTCTTTGATAGAAGCTAATAAAGACGGCGAGCCGGCTGCTCATGAGTCGGCTTTCTGCTTCAGAAATGCTGGAGGCCGTCTCGCGCTATGTTCGTGCTTTAGGTCCCTAGCCATTTTTCGTGTGGGCGCCAGTTCTTCCTCACTCCTGCCTGCCTCACAGTCGCTTTGCGAGCTGTGGCTCTGCCAGGAGGCGGATTGGGCACCGCACACTACTTGTCTGACTGCGGGAAGCTCCTCATAGTGCAAGGCGGCGAGTCCCCGGGCCGACTAGTCTGGCCCGATGCTAAGCGGCTTGTAATAAAAGTAATGTACTCGAAGGCATAATTCTTATCATACAGGTAACAAAAAAGGGTAGTCCCCGAGCTCGTCTAGGGGGGCCCAAAGTCTTAGTACTTTAATACAAAAGGGTAGTGCGATACATACTGCATCAACTGTAAAATCTTCGAAGAAGATTTGCATTCCACGGGCGCTCTGTCTCTTTGCCGGAGTCGTCCCTCTTGCACGCTCGGGGCTTCTGAGCGTCGATCAGATAGTAGGCGTCATTCCCTAGCACCTTGCTGATGATAAAGGGGCCTTCCCAAGGTGCCGACAGCTTGTGCTGGCCGGCTGTTCACTGGATCAGCCGGAGCACAAGGTCGCCTTCTTGGAAAGATCTCGGCCTGACCTTCCTGTTGTAGTATCGACGCAGACTCTGCTGGTAGATGCTGGACCAACTGAGTGCCAACAACCGGCCCTCTTCCAGCAGATCGACGCCGTCTTGACGTGCTTCTTCTGCTTCTTCCTCGGTGTACATGGTGACTCGCGGGGAGTCGAACTCTATGTCCGTTGGGATGACGGCTTCGGCGCCATAGACGAGGAAGAAGGGTGTGAAGCCGGTTGACTTGTTTGGAGTCATGCACAGACTCCAGAGGACGGCTGGTAGCTCCTCAAGCCAACAGCCGGCAGATCGCTCAAGTGGTACGATGAGTCGAGGCTTGATGCCGGATAAGATGAGGCCGTTTGCTCGCTCCACCTGGCCGTTTGACTGCGGATGGGCAACGGACGCTAAGTCCAGTCGGATGCCCTGTGTCGCGCAGAAACGGGCCAAGGCGCCTTTGGTGAAATTCGTGCCATTGTCGGTGATGATGCTGTGTGGGATGCCGTACCGAGTTGTGATGTCAGCGATGAAGGTCACTGCAGTCGGACCATTCAACTTCTTGATGGGTTTCACCTCCACCCACTTGGTGAACTTGTCCACTGCGACAAGTAGGTGAGTCAAGCCACCTCGTGCCGTCTTGAATGGTCCCACCATGTCCAGGCCCCAGACTGCAAAGGGCCAGGCGATGGGGATAGTCTTGAGTGCGGAAGCTGGCTGAAGTGGCTTGGAACGGAAAATCTGGCACCCCTTGCACTTTTGGACTAACTCTTTGGCCTCTTCCAGGGCGGTTGGCCAGAAGAAACCGTGCCGGAAGGCTTTGGCGACGAGTGCCCTGGAGGCCGCGTGGTGACCGCACTCGCCTTCATGGATGTCTCTGAGGATTGCTTGACCTTGTTCTGCCTCGATGCAGCGTTGGAAAACGCCGGTAACGCTGCGCCTGACCAGCTCTCTGTTGACTATGGTGTAGGCTGCTGCTCGGCGTTGCACTTGCCGAGCCAAGATTTCATCCGTTGGCAGTTCTCTGTTTACTAGGAACCTGAGGATGGGCTGGGCCCATGAAGGCGCTGCTATTTCTTCAACTGCCACTAGTGCGACTTGGACAAGGGCGGCCGGGCTTGGAGGCGGCGGGTTGGAGTCCGCAGCCGCTTGCTGATTTGACAAAGTCCTGGGGCCGACTGGAGCAGTCCCCGGGACGAGCTCTGGAGTCTTCGATCTTGCCACTGCAGTCCCCGGGCCGGGTTCTGAAGTCCCCGAGCCGGCTTTGACTGTGTGTTTCTTGGAGTCGGATCCGTCTTCCTCAGGCGGAGCCGGCACAAAGATTGAATCTGATTCTGGTGATGGCTTGATAGAAGGCTTGAGGAGGCGCCGGAGGGCGACACCATATGGTATTGCCTGGCGGGTGGAGCCGATTCATGCCAAGGCGTCTGCTTGGTCGTTGTCGTTCCTTGGCACGTGGAGAAACTCGCACCCCTCGAAGTATCCGCTGAATTGCTGGACGAGGAAACGATAGCTTGCCATATTTGCGTCCTTGGCGTCCCAATCGCCAGATGATTGTTGGACCACCAAGTCAGAGTCGCCATAACACAGGATCCGGCGAATGCCGAGTTCTTTGGCAAGCCGGAGCCCGTGGATGAGCGCCTCGTACTCGGCCACGTTGTTGGAGGCGGCGAAGTGGATCTGCAGCGCATATCTGAGCTTGTCGCCCTTGGGGGAGGTGAGGACGACGCCGGCTCCCAAGCCTGTGCGCATCTTGGAGCCGTCGAAGTGCATCCGCCAATGGGTGGAGTCGGGCGCTGGCGGCAGATACTGGGTCTCGGCCCAGTCGACGAGGAAGTCGGCCAGTGCTTGCGACTTGATGGCGGTGCGGGGCTCGTAGTAGATGGTGTAGGGGCCAGGTCGATGGCACATTTGGCCACTCGTCCAGAAGCATCTCGGCTTCCGATGATCTCGGCCAGTGGAGCTGTGCAGACCACAGTGATTGGATGCTCCTGGAAGTAGGGCTTCAATTTCTTGGCGGCGAAATGCACGCCGTAGCACATCTTCTGGTAATGGGGGTAGTTCTGCTTGGAGGCCGACAGCACCTCACTCAAGTAATATACCGGTCTGTGGACAGGTAGCGCCTTGCCTTCCTCCTTGCGCTCGACTACAATGACTGTGCTGACTACTCGGCTGGTGGCGGCAATGTAGAGGAGCATGGGCTCTTTGGGAGTCGGAGCCGCCAGCACAGGGGGAGTAGTCAACATCTTCTTTAGCTGGAGAAAAGCCTCGTCCGCCTTGGGAGTCCACTCAAAGAAGGTCGTCTTCTTCATGAGCTGATACAAGGGGAGAGCCTTCTCGCCCAGCCGACTGATGAATCGGCTGATGGATGCCAAACAGCCGGTGAACTTCTACACATCTAACAGTCGTCTGGGTGCTTCCATCCTCTCGATGGCCTTGATCTTCACAGGATTGCACTCTATGCCGCGTTCGGAGACCAGGAAACCGAGGAGCTGGCCGGCTGGTACTCCAAAAACGCACTTCTCTGGGTTGAGCTTGATCTGGAATCGGCGCAGATTCTCAAATGTTTCCTTGAGGTCCTCCAGCAAGGTTCCACGCTTCTCCGTCTTCACCACTACGTCATCCACATAGACGTGGGCATTTCTGCCGAGTTGCTTCAGGAGGCATTTCTGCATGCAACGCTGAAAGGTGGCGCCGGCGTTTCTCAAGCCGAACGTCATGGTTAGGTAGCAGAAGGCTCCAAACGGCGTGATGAAGGCGGTCTTCAGTCTGTCGGCCGGGTTCAGCTTGATCTGGTGATATCCTGAATATGCGTCTAGGAAACTCAACAGCTCGCATCCGGCTGTGGAGTCTATCACCTGATCAATTCTCGGCAGAGCAAATGGGTCCTTGGGGCAAGCTTTGTTGAGGCTCGTGTAATCAATACACATCCGCCACTGCTTGTTCTTCTTCAGCACCGGTACTGGGTTTGCCAGCCACTCTGGAAAAAACACTTCCATGATGAAGCCGGCTGCCAGGAGCCGGACTATTTCTTCTCCAACAACTCTTCTTTTTTCTTCTGACAGGCGGCGCAAGGGCTGCCTAACGGGCTTCATATCAGACCAGACGTGTAATTTGTGCTCGGCGAATTCCGTCGAGACACCAGGCATGTCCTTGGGGGACCATGCGTAGATGTCGTGATTCTCACGAAGGAAATCGACGAGCTCGCCTTCCTATTTGCTGTCAAGGCCTGTGCCTATGACAGCGTATCTCTCCGGGTGCTCCGGGTCCAGCGGTATCTTCTTTGTTTCTTTGGCCGGCTTGAATGATCCTTCTGCTTCTGACTCCTTGGGGTCGGGCGATAACTCGGGCTGCTTGCCGGCCATCGCCACGACCCGATCAAGAAGCCGTTTCTCAGCCGACTACTTTCGGCCGCGCAAGCGGACGACTTCCTGTAGTCGCCGGACATGGTTAGGATTCCCTTGGAACTCGGCATCTTCATCTTGAGGTAGGCGTAGTGGGGGACCGCCATGAACTTGGCCAAGGCGGGTCGGCCAAGCAATGCATGATATGGGCTTTCGAGGTCCACCACCTCAAACCAAATTGGCTCTCGGCGGAAATGATCCTTGTCTCTGACGAGAACATCTATTAGGATCTTGCCGATTGGGGAGCAGGAAAGGCCAGGGACGATTCCGTGGAACACAGTCCGGCTGCTCTGAAGCTGTCTTCGCTTGATTCCTAATTTCTCCATTCTATCCTTGTATAGGATGTTGATACTGCTGCCTCCGTCTATCAGTACTCGCGAGAAGCGAGCGGCCCGCCTATCAGTGGCGAGTGTGGAGCTTAAGACCAAGGCATAGGAGCCTGGACTCGGCATCACCTCTAGGTGATCAGCTCTGCTCCAATTGATAGGCTTTTCGGACCAATACATGAACTCTGGGGACTTGATGCAACCGCATTCACTTCTTGCTGCTGCTGACGCCTGCTGTGTCGGTCATCTGCTACACTGGTGAATACCACATAGGCTCCATGCTCATCCGGGAACTCGTCTTGTATTGCGCCGACTGGCCTGACGGCCAGCTGCTGGGGCGGCTGTGGAGGAGGCGGCCCAGCAGGAGGGGAGGGAGCAGGCCGTCCCCCTTGGAAATTTTGGTCAGCCAGTGGCATTTCCTGGTGGTGTGGTTTGACGGCTTCACGCCGCTGTGGAACTTCCAGGGACCGTCTAGAGTCTGTTCATAGGAGAAGGCCGACAACCAGTTGGACTTGCCGCCCTTCTGTCGCTTTGCCGGAGGCGGTCCCTCCAACTGCTGGTCTTCTGCTGTTGCCACTTGCCGACTGTTGGAAGTCGGCGGCGGGGCTTTGCGCTTTTGGTCATTCTGCTGTTGCCGCCGACTGGTGTATCCAGCCAGAGTTCTTGGAGCCTGAGGGGCGACTTTGCCAGTCGTGCTGACTCGAATCTTCGCCTTCATGGAGGAGTCGGCCGTGGCGTACTTGTCCGCTGTGATCAGCAGCTCATCGAGGGTCTCCGGCTCGTCGCAGAGGAGCTTGTGCTTGAGGAGGGTGCCTTCTCTGCACCCGGCAGTAAAATACTCGATGGCCTACACCTCGTGCATGCCTCGCAGGAGTTCCGGAGTTCACCCCAGCGCGTGAGGTAGTCGCGAGTAGACTCGTCAGGGCCTTGCACGCACAAGGAGAGTTGGCGTGGCTTGGGAGGTTGCTTGTACGTGCTGGTGAAGTTGCGGACGAAAGCCTCGGTGAAGTCGACCCAGCTGTTGATGCTGCGAGGCTTCAGACTATTCAACCACGTCCGGGCCAAGCCCTGGAGCATGAGTGGGACGTATCTTATGACAACAGGCTTGTTGCCGTTTGCTATGTTGACAGCGGTGGAGTAGTCGATCAGCCAATCTTCCGGCTTCACGGTGCCGGTATATTTCAGCGTGTCTCGGGGGAGCGTGAACCCTTTGGGGAGGGGCTCATCTCAGATGCGGGGTCCAAAGCAGGGGGGACCCAACTCGTCTTCTTCTTCCAGCGCCAGGGATCGGTGGAGTCGGTCGATCCAGTGGCGGGCGTCATTCTCTCCGACTCCCTCTCGGCGGCCAAGGCGGTCGCCGAGAGTCGGATGTTCCACGGGCGGCGGGGAGACTCGCCTTTCCCTGCGAGGAGGGGGAGGCAGGTAGTCGTCCCGCCGTTCGACCGCTTTAGGGCGGCCGTCTTGGTCGCACTCGATGGTGATGCAAGTCCGACTGTGGCTGATAGCCGGCTCCTTGTCCTTCTTCCCATGGGCCCCGCCAGTCGGCGTCCGAGACGTCGCACCTTGGTCTCGGCGAGGCGGTGGGTCGTTGTTTTGGCGCTGCGGCGCCTCGTACGGCAGCCGACATCATTCTGCGCGGCGGCCGTGTCGAGGAGCTGCTGAACTCGCTCCGTCATTACGCGGCGCTCTTCGCCTTTGAAGTTGTCGAGCTCGTCTGCCGTCGCCTGGGCGGCACGGATATTCTCTGCGGGCGTGGCATACACAGGGCGATCAGCCCCGAAGAGGTTGGCAATTGCCGTGCCGCGCTGTCGAACCGCGCCTAGGCGGCTAGGCCCGGTCGGAGCCGGCGAGCCGCCTACAGCGCGATCCATCTCACGCTGGTAAGCTTCTGACAAGCGCCTCATGCTTGCCAGTTTCTTCACGCCTTCGACGAGCTGAAGGCGGAGTGCCTCCAGCGTCTCGGCGTCGGCGTCTTCCGGAATCGGCGCTGCAAGGCCTCGCAAGGCCGCGTCGAGCGGGTCGTGTGCTCCTTTGCCGGAGCGCTCGCCGTGCTCGAGGACGAGGACCTCAGTGACGGTGCTTCCGCCGCTCCCCGCGCAAGGGAGCGGCTCGTCGTAGACCACCACATTGGTAGGGAACGCGTCGAGCGACGCGGTGTCGGAGTCGACCAACATCGGGTCAGTGGATCCTATGGACTCCAGGTCCGCGGCAGGCTCGCCGGCGACGTGGAGTTGGTCGAGGAGGCCCGCGAGGAGGCTCTCGGGAACACTCGTGCCTACATCGGACGCAGGCTCGTCAGAGAGGCGAACCTCGCCGATAAGATCGGCGAGGCAGCTGGCCGCACAGGCGATCTCAGCGCCGTGCAGCGCGTCGGCACAGACGCCATCTAGCGTGCCGGGCTGGCTGTGCTCGCCGGGGAGGAACAGGGTTCCCGTCCAGAGCAGATCTCCGGACGACGGTGCACCTCGCCCCATGGTGGGCACCAAATGTCAGGGGTTGGGTACGACATATGCCAAAGGATGGCTTATCATGGTGGGAGCGAGTAGAACGTCGCCGGTGCCTGGAAGCGGGATGAGGCAAAGACATGCACGCCGGCGGAACTTACCCAGCTTCAGGGCTCTCCTAGGAGATAACACCCCTACTGCTGCTCTGCGGGGTCTCCGCATGATCACTAAGGCAAAGTTTCTACAATGGTGCTCCTGGAGCTGTTTCGGGAGGCTGGAGAGGGCAGGGCTAACTCTCTCCTCCCTGTGCTATCTGGTCTATCTCTATCTAGGTCCGAACCCTTTGCATGGGTGCCCCGGGGGGTTTATATAGGCCTACCCCCGGGGGTACAGTAGTAATCCGGCTGGGCGCGGGTCCCAGCCGTCTGTCTCTCAGGCCGCCGTCTTCCCCGCCGGCTTCTGGGGCCCACCGACTGGCGGGTCCCACGGACAGGCTTGGTCATTGGGTCGTGGCAACAGTGCCGCCGTCTATCGGGCGATCACTGTCGCCATTCCCCATCCTATCTGGTTAATGGCTCGTGGGCCCTGGGTAGGAGTCGGCCGACTCCTGGGGGGCCGACTCCCACAGGTCCGTCTTCTGGGCGCCCAGGCCGCCTTCGGCCCACCCACTGACAGGCGGCCCCGCCGTCTTCGGGCCGTACAGGCCGGCGTCGTGGGCACAGTATGTGGCGCACTATAGCTGAGGTCAGGGCAGGCATGGGAACAGTGCCGCCCCTCCCCGGAGATCTTCCAGCGATACGGCTCACTGTAGCCATGCCGGCCCTTCATAAGTAGGGGGGGGGGAACGGCCACGCCGTGACCGTACCCCACGTCGTACTTCGGGACGAGGGAGGAGTCATGGGCCGACTCTCCATAGTCGGCCTTTCTGGAGGTCGCCAGCTCGGAGTCGGCTTGTCTCGGAGTCGCCGTCTGGGACTCAGCTCGAGGGGCGCGGCCTGCCCCGACATCTTGAAAGGTCCCGGGACTCGGGTCAGCCTACCCGTGGCCCAATACTCCGACATGATACATGCAAGACATGTGCCTATGACTAATCCTTGATCTTTCTCTTATGATGAAAATCTTACATCTTGGATATATTTGCATCTTGCATGTCATCTAACCTTTATAGGAACTTGGAGAAATCTAAATCTATGAGATTGCAACACACTCACATATTGAGCAATCTCAACATCTCCAAAGTCTCTACATAATGGTGGTTGAAGACAAGGAAGCACGAAACCATTCAAACATATCCTTTGACAAATTTATTATTTAGATTCATGATTGTCATCTTGGATACACAAGTGCTCTTCCTTGTACAAACTAACCCATGTAGGTAGATGGACTCAAATTCCATGTGGTGCTCCCAACTCTTGATGAGCCACATCAACCTTGAGCAACCCACACAAGTTCAACTACATGAACGATCAACATCACCACCCAAGGTATGTTTTTCCATCTTAGAGAAGCTTTACTCCAAGACATGAGTTAAAGCAACTCGACAAGATGTGAATACATCAAGATGCTTAAACGAAAAGTGGTAACCCCATTTTGAGCTTAAACGATGAGTATGACCTATGATCAAGTGATCTCACTTGACTCCTAAGTCAATATACTCTAACATAGGTGACTTTGTCGCCGACCAATTCTAGATGAAGTTCTCTCTCGTGTTCCTTTCTGTGCTCTTGCATTTGTTTCTTGCATATTTGTTTCCCCTTTCAAAAAAACTTCATCTAGATTTCTTTTAAAGTCTCTTCTCGTTTACTGTCTGTTCTGCCTTTCCTGCATCCAATTCCTTGCAAATCCTTGTGAGATCTTACTTGTCTAGTGAGCTGAGGTGACAAGTGTTTTCTCTGTGATGAAATCGGTCCCACCGGTTTGTCATTCTCGGTCCTACCGAAACCCTTCAGTGCTACCGAAGAATACAACTTGGTGCTACCGATCTCACTACAAGAAAAACAACCTACCACTTATTTCTATGATTCTTTTGATCCAGCTCCACTCAATGTATCTTGTCCTCTACCAGCATCACATTTTTCTTGCTACTTTGGCTTGTGACTCAAGGACCAAACCCATATGACAACAAATCTAGAAGATCCTTCTTGGAAATTGATGTCAAAGGGGGAGAGAGATCACATAAAAGCTTTATGTATAGAGAGAGATCACATCAACTTTATCATATCTCTAGGGGGAGAAAATACTCAAGGAAAGAGTAATCTTCAATGATCCCAGATGCTTGGTGTTCAAGAGGAGAGATGTTACATGTCTTCTAGAGGGGAAAGGCATGTTCATATGTGCTCGATTGCTTTAGCTCTGTTCATTTACTTTCTTGAGCTCTGATTTTCTGTTCCCTATCTTCTCTTAGTATCCCATGCTAGATTTAGGGGGAGAAAGATACTCAGAGGAAAGAAATTCTTTAAATTCTTTGCATAACTTTATCTTTGAGGACATGTCTAATCCAATGTGGTACTTGGTACTCACTCTCTACATGTCATCCCAGTCTTGGTATTCTTGTGGTTTCTTCTCGTTTGCTCTAGCTAGTAGATGCATCTGTGTTATCTAACCTTATTTTCCCAGGTTCACTCCATCCTAAGCCAACTCAAGACCACAAGGTAAGTATATGCATCATAATCATGTGTATGAGAAATTCTTGCTGATGTACATACTGTTTGCAAGAAGGACTCATGAGCATGAAGGTACATTTCCCATAATTCTTCGCTCTCATGCATATAGCCAAGATACATGTAACACATTGCCTACTCTGTCATGATTATGCTTTCACATGCTCCCATATTCCATATTCACATGATTGCATACATGTAGGGGGACCCTATGCTTGTTACATGTCCTTCCAAGGCTTTACTTGTTATCGTAGTTATCCTCTATCTAAAGCTTTGATGTATGCTGTCATCAATTACCAAAAAGGGGGAGATTGAAAGCACAAGTGCTCCCTAGGTGATTTTGGTAATTAATGTCAACATATCTCTTGTTGGACTAACACTTATACCTAGTATATTTTCAGATAAGTTCAACAATGGAGTGGCATGAACTAAAGGATGTGGAACCCTTTCAAGATGCTAAGGACAAAGGATTGGCTCAAGCTCACAGCTCAAGACTCTACATTTTATATTTTAGTGATCCAAGATCACATTGAGTCTATAGGAAAATCCAAAACTATCAAGGAGGGATGAGGTGTTGCTTAATGAGTTTCTTGCTTCATAGTGCTTAGTGATATGCTCCAAAACCCTCAACTACTTTTCCACATCCACATATGACCTAAACCTAAAGTCCAACTCGGCCCCACCGATTCTTTCTATCCGGCGCCACCAAGTTCAAATGTCATAGCCACTACCACAAACCCTAGGCAAATCGGTCTCACCGATAGGGATCTCGGTCTCACCGAGATGGGATTGTAATCTCTCTGTGTATGTCCATTATCAAAATCGATCTCACCGAGTTTGAGTAATCGGTCCTACCGAGATTACAATGCAAACTCTCTGTTTCCTTTTTGTGACATTTCGGTCCCACCGAGATGAACAAATCGGTCACACCGAGTTCGCCTAACCAACTCTCTGGTTAGCTTATTACCAAAATCGGTCTCATCGAGTTTGTGTAATCGGTCTCACCGAGATTACGTTATGCCCTAACCCTAACCATATCGGTCCTACCGAGTTGCATATCGGTCCCACCAAAAACCCTAATGGTCACACTGTTTACTAAATCGGTCTGACCGAGTTTGTTGATTCGGTCCTACCGAGATGGGTAAAATGTGTGTAACGGTTAGATTTTGTGTGGAGGCTATATATACCCCTCCACCTCCTCTTCATTCGTGGAGAGAGCCATCAGAACAAACCTACACTTCCAACTTACCATTTCTGAGAGAGAACCACCTACTCATGTGTTGAGACCAAGATATTCCATTCCTACCATATGAATCTTGATCTCTAGACTTCCCCATGTTGCTTTCGACTCAAATCTTCTTTCCACCAAATCCAAATCCTGTGAGAGAGAGTTGAGTGTTGGGGAGACTATCATTTGAAGCACAAGAGCAAGGAGTTCATCATCAATACACCATTTGTTACTTCTTGGAGACTGGTGTCTCCTAGATTGGCTAGGTGTCACTTGGGATCCTCCAACAAGATTGTGGAGTTGAACCAAGGAGTTTGTAAGGGCAAGGAGATCGCCTACTTAGTGAAGATCTACCGCCAGTGAGGCAAGTCCTTCATGGGCGACGACCATGGTGGGATAGACAAGGTTGCTTCTTCGTGGACCCTTCTTGGGTGGAGCCCTCCATGGACTTGGGCAACCGTTACCCTTCGTGGGTTGAAGTCTCCATCAACGTGGATGTACGATAGCACCACCTATCGGAACCACGACTCAAAAATCACCGTGTCTCCAAATTGCTTTTGAAATATCCAAACCCTTCCCTTTACATTCTTGCAAGTTGCATGCTTTATTTTCCGCTGCTCATATACTCTTTGCATGCTTGCTTGAATTGTGTTAAGATTGCTTGACTTGTGCTCAGTTTGCTAAAATCTGCCAAAGACTAAAATTGGGAAAAGGCATAGCTTTTATTTGGTCAAGTAGTCTAATCACCCCCTCTAGACATACTTCTAGATCCTACAGAAGGGCATGGAACACTTTCTTAGGAAGAAAATTAAATTGCCTTGTGAATCTATTATGAGAGCCAATTATGGATCGCATACCAAAGATGGCAACACCTAGATCTATTCGTGTTTTTATGTCTTGCTAGGGGCGTTAAACGATAGCGCTTGTTTTTATGTCCTGTTTAGTAATAAATAATTCATCTAGCCTATGGTTAGATGTTGTTTTATGTTTTAATTAGTGTTTATGCTGAGTATAACATTTGGGAACACTTGGGTGAAGTCTTTGCGATCTTGCTGTAAAAACAGAAACTTTTGTGCTCACGAGAACATCTGTCTTTTTTTACAGAAGAGTGATTTTAGGTTGATCATTTTTGAAGAAGATTAATAGACAAATTCCTCACGTCCACCAATTTATTTCATAATTATGGAGTTATAGTAGTATTCTAAAGTTACAGATTACTATAGATTGTTCTGTTTTTGACAGATTCTGTTTTTTGTGTGTTGTTTGCTTATTTTGATGAATCTATGAGTAGTATCGGGGGGAATGAACCATAGAGAAGTTGGAATACAGTAGGTTTACACCAATATAAATAAAGAATGAGTTCATTACAGTACCTTGAAGTGGTGATTTATTTTCTTATACTAATGGAGCTCATGAGATTTTCAGTTGAAGTTTTGTGTTGTGAAGTTTTCAAGTTTTGGGTAAGGATTTGATGGAATTTGGAATAAGGAGTGGCAAGATCCTAATCTTGGGGATTCCCAAGGCACCCCAAGGTAAAATTCAAGGTCAATCAAAAAGCTAAGCTTGGGGATGCCCCGTAAGGCATCCCCTCTTTCGTCTTCATCTATCGGTAACTTTAGTTGAGGCTATATTTTTATTCACCACATGATATGTGTTTTGCTTGGAGCGTCTTGTATGATTTGAGTCTTTGCTTTTTAGTTTACCACAATCATCCTTGCTGTACACACCTTTTGGGAGAGACATGAATGAATCATGATTTGTTAGAATACTCTATGTGCTTCACTTATATCTTTTGAGCTAGGAAATATTGCTCTAGTGCTTCACTTATATATTCTTAGAGCACGGCGATGTTTTTATTTTATAGGAATTGTTGAACTCTCAAGCTTCATTTATATTATTTTGAGAGACTTTTAGAACAGCATGGTAATTTTCTTTGGTTATAAAATTAGTCCTAATATGATGGGCATCCAAGATGGGTATAATAAAAACTTTCATAAAAAGTGTGTTGAATACTTCGGGAAGTTTGATTCTTTATGATTGTTTTGAGATATGAAGATGATGATATTAGAGTCATGCTAGTGGAGTAGTTGTGAATTTGAGAGATACTTGTGTTAAAGTTTGTGATTCCAGTAGCATGCACGTATGGTGAACCGTTATGTGATGAAGTTGGAGCATGATTTATTTATTGATTGTCTTCCTTATGAGTGGTGGTCGGGGACGAGCGATGGTCTTTTCCTACCAATCTATCCCCCTAGGAGCTTGCGCGTAGTACTTTGTTTTGGTAACTAATAGATTTTTGCAATAAGTATGTGAGTTCTTTATGACTAATGTTGAGTCCATGGATTATACGCACTCTCACCCTTCCACCATTGCTAGCCTCTCTTGTGTCACATAACTTTCGCTGATACCATACACCCACCATATACCTTCCTCAAAACAGCCACCATACCTACCTATTATGGCATTTCCATAGCCTTTCCGAGATATATTGCCATGCAACTTTCCACTGTTCCGTTTATTATGACATGCTCCATCATTGTCATATTGCTTTGCATGATCATGTAGTTGACATCATATTTGTGGCAAAGCCACCATTCATAATTTTTCATACATGTCACTCTTGAATCATTGCACATCCCGGTACACCGCCGGAGGCATTCACATAGAGTCATATTTTATTCTAATTATTGAGTTGCAATTCTTGAGTTGTAAGTAAATAAAAGTGTGACGATATTCATTATTAGATCATTGTCCCATGTGAGGAAAGGATGATGGAGACTATGATTCCCCCACAAGTTGGGATGAGACTTCAGACAGAAAAAAGAGGCCATAAAAAAAGAAGGCCCAAATAAAAAAATGAGAGAAAAAGAGAGAAGGGGCAATGTTACTATCTTGTTTCCACACTTGTGCTTCAAAGTAGCAACATGATCTTCATGATAGAGAGTCTCCTATGTTGTCACTTGGCTTGTATATTCCAATGATGGGCTTCCTCAAAGTGCCCTAGGTCTTCGTGAGCAAGCGAGTTGGATGTACACCCACTTAGTTTCTTTTGTTGAGCTTTCGTACACTTATAGCTCTAGTGCATCCGTTGCATGGCAATCCCTATACTCACTTACATTGATATCTATTGATGGGAATCTCCATAGCCCGTTGATACGCCTAGTTGATGTGAGACTATCTTCTCCTTTTTGTCTTCTCCACAACCACCCTTCTATTCCACCTATAGTGCTATGTCCATGGCTCAGGCTCATGTATTGCGTGAAGATTGAAAAAGTTTGAGAACATCAAAAGTATGAAACAATTGCTTGGCTTGTCATCAGGGTTGTGCATGATTAAATATTTTATGTGATGAAGATAGAGCATAGCCAGACTATATGATTTTGTAGGGATAGCTTTCTTTGGCCATGTTATTTTGAGAAGGCATGATTGCTTTGTTAGTATGCTTGAAGTATTATTGTTTTTATGTCAATATTAAACTTTTGTCTTGAATCTTTCGGATCTGAACATTCATGCCACAATAAAGAAAATTACATTGATAAATATGTTAGGTAGCATTCCACATAAAAAATTCTGTTTTTATCATTTACCTACTCGAGGACGAGCAGGAATTAAGCTTGGGGATGCTTGATACATCTCGAACGTATCTATAATTTTTGATTGTCTCATGCTATTATATTATCTATTTTGGATGTTTAGTGGGATTTAATATGCTCTTTTATATTATTTTTGGGACTAACCTATTAACCGAGGGCCTAGTGCTAGTTTCTATTTTTTTTGCCTATTTTAGAGTTTTGCAGAAAAGGAATACCAAACAGAGTCCAATGAAACCTTCGCGATGATCTTTCTTGGACTGAAAGCAAACCAGAAGGTAATGAGGCGGCCACGAGGCAGGAGGGCGTGCCTAGGGGGGTAGGCGCGCCCCCACCCTCGTGGGCCCCTCGTAGCTCCCCTAACCTAGTTCCTTCACATATATATACTCTTATACCCTAAAAACATCAGGGGGAGCCATGAAACCACTTTTCCACTGCCGCAACCTTCTGTACTCGTGAGATCCCATCTTGGGGCCTTTTCCGGCGATCTGCTGGAGGGGTATTCGATCACAGAGGGCTTCTACATCAACACCATTTCCTCTCCGATGAAGCGCGAGTAGTTTACCACAGACCTTCGGGTCCGTAGTTATTAGCTAGATGGCTTCTTCTCTCTCTTTGATTCTCAATACTAAGTTCTCCTTGATGGTCTTGGAGATCTATTCGGTGTAATATTCTTTTGCAGTGTGTTTCCCAAGATCCGATGAATTGTGGATTTATGAACAAGATTATCTATGAATATTATTTGGTTCTTGTCTGAATTCTTATATGCATGATTTGATAACTTTGCAAGTCTCTTTGAATTATCGATTTAGTTTGGCCTACTAGATTGATCTTTCTTGCAATAGGAGGAGTGCTTAGCTTTGGGTTCAATCTTGCAGTGTCCTTTCCCAGTGACAGTAGGGGCAGCAAGGCACATATTGTATTGTTGCCATCAAGGATATATGGGGTTTTCATCATATTGCTTGAGTTAATTCCTCTACATCATGTCATCTTGCTTAATGCATTACTCTGTTCTTTATGAACTTAATACTCTAGATGCATGCTGTATAGCGGTCGATGTGTGGATTAATAGTAGTATATGCCGGCAGGAGTCGGTCTACTTGACACGGACATGATGCCTATGTTCATGATCATTGCCTTAGATGTCATCATAATTATGCGCTTTTCTATCAATTGGTTGGCAGTAATTTGTTCACCCACCATAATATATGCTATCTCGAGAGAAGCCACTAGTGAAACCTATGGCCCCCGGGTCTCTTTTCCATTATATTGAATCTCGTTTACATCTTGCTAGTTTCCGATCTACTATTTTGTAATCTTTACTTTCCAATGTATACATAAAAAATACCAAAAATATTTACTTTACCGTTTATCTATCTCTATCAGATCTCACTTTTGCGAGTGACCGTGAAGGGATTCACAACCCCTTTATCGTGTTGGTTGCAAGTTCTTGATTGTTTGTGCAGGTATTCGGTGACTTGTGCGCCGTCTCCTACTGGAGTGATACCTTGGTTCTCAAAACTGAGGGAAATACTTACGCTACTTTGCTGCATCACCCTTTCCTCTTTGAGGGAAAACCAACGCAAGCTCAAGAGGTAGCAAAGCCAAAGAACGAAGAGATCACGAGCTGACTAAAGACTACTTGACAGACGCGCCGGGATAATTGGATAACGATAGCTACAATGTGAGGACGAACAATTCTTCTGGAATGATGGCCTCCGGTGAAACGAAATGGAATACAACTACTGACATACTCCGGATGGGTAAGAAAAGAATTTTTGACAAATGGAATAATTTGAGAGGATAAGAAGAAGCTTGGAACCATGAATCTTTGAGAGAACGGACAAGATTTATCAGAAACTCTTGTTAGGTCTTCAAATATAGAGAATGACAACAAGAAACATCACCAAAATTCTTGAGACACTCCGAAAGAATGAAAAGAGTAAAGGTTGAGCGAAAGATGAAAGTATTTGAAAGCAATCTTGGATAAGGCATATGATTGATGGAATCTACTTATGCCACACTTGAAAAGAATTTGAGAATAAATCCGGGAAAATCAGAAGAGTCAGGTAAGATCATGGGAAAAGGCCTGTGGGTTAGGGCCCACTAAAGAGAAAACACCGTTGTAAAGGATTGTTGAATGAGAAATGATGCACCGGAATGATTCAAAGTCTTAAATGAGGTGACAACCTCGAAATGGAACAAACGAGTCTTGATGGAAACACGATCTTTGAGATAACTTCAGCACTCCGGAACAATAGAATAGCAAGAGGCGAACGAGCAAGAGGAAACATTAGAGCCGAGGGAAAGAATATAATCAACACCGAAAATTGAATTGGATTCGCCATAGAAAAAAAGAGACGAAGAATGCCGCAATAGACGAGAATTCACAGGTTGAAATATCTAAGGAAAGAATGAAGAGGCTTCGCATGAATAAAATGGACACTCGATTAAGTACTTCAGACTCCATGAAGAAAAAGGGTGTGCGGGTGGGAAAAAGAAAGCAACTGAGGAAGACATTGATTATCTTAGGACGGGAATACAACATCATTGAGAAAGAACTGAGGATTGATCTTGCCAAATATGAAGATGATAGAATCAACTTGACGAGAAATGCACCGGATGAAATGAGCTGGCATCACAACAATTGAAAAACTAACCGCATGAACCTAAGGTAAATTTGAAGGGGAAGAGGAGTATATCCAAAACACCTACATCAAGATTCCTCACTAGAGCGACGAAGGGGCTGAGGAGTAAAAAAAGTTCCCACTCTCCGATATAACTAGACTCCAAAATAGTTTTCTTCTAGACTCAACAATGGCCAAACTAATCAAGGGGGCTCCTATGGTCAGTCGAGGCTCTGATACCAACTTGTCACGCCCAATATGGAACCCTATCCAAGAGGAACTTGAAGGTCCCACCAAGGATAGAGCCGCATATTGAAGAGGCTTTTGCAAGGTGGATATCATTACGTCGTACCATTACATAATAGAGGGGGATACATACAAAAGGCATACAGATGCCACGAGAATACATCGAGCATCACACATGAGAACAACATCCAACTACGGATGACACACAAATAGAAACTCAAACGACATTCACCCTGCTAGCCCAGGCTACCGACCAGGAACCTATCCCCTGAACGAAGAAGAAGCAGAAGAAGAACTCCAAAACAAGTAAAGATCGCTCTGACGTCATGATCATCACATTACCTGTGCCTGCAACTGTTGCTGTAGTAAACTGTGAGCTTTGCAAAATGGAACATGCTGTTAAAAGTTTGACAGATTTAGCAAGATGGCAACTTGAGAGCAAGAAAGAGACAAGCTACAACAAGTCTATATGGCAACCAAGGGCATTGATGGATAGAGCATGCCATGGACATCACAACATGATTACTGAACATCTCCAGATTATGCATATATTTGATGGTAGCATCAAGCAAACATGGCATCATAATATAACAGATTCGAACGACAGAAAATACCAAGTGCCTGAAAACAGATAACAGCGAGTAGCCCTATTTGCAAGCTTGTTCTAGTCACCATAGAGCATATCAAAATAAATGGATTGAACCACTTCAAATATGGCATGTTTATGCTCCTAAAACATGTTGGCATATTACTCAAAAGAAAATCACGCAAAATGCTATGAAAAAGACAAATAGGCATGTTACATCAGATTTTAGCAGGTTACATCACTTAGCACTCTTGCAACAATGATAATGGCATCAAGAAAAATAATAACATGAATGGAAATGCAACCATCATGTAGAGCATCAACAGATGAACACTTTGACATGTCATACACTCGAAACGGACCAATATGCACAAAGTTATGACACTTACAAAAATGCATCATGAGATGGTTTTTCAAGGACTTGGCCGAAATTTCAGAAACACAGAATGACCGCAGGTTAGCTATTCAGTGCTCGGGCGGGGGATAGTGGTTCCTCACCCATTGGGCCAAGCCCAGGATGGTCCGGGGATGGCTCTGGAAGGTGGGAGCTGGGCCGCGGCGCAGGGGGCTGGGCCAGCCTGGCAACGGTCGACTCGGCCTCCTCTTCTCGATGCAGAGCCAGGAGAGAGGTTGGCGGCTGCCGACAACGAAGACAATGACGCAGCAGACAGGAGGTCGAGCAAGGTCGGCAATGGCACGGGCCAGCCGGATCTGGCCGCAGGGCCGCTAGATCCATCGGTTTTTGGGGCTGACGAGGCACTGGCGCGACGGAGCTGGCGGCGATGGGCGGAGGCGAGCCGAGGCGTGACGTCGGTCTTTGGCGGGGTACAGCGCGGGACACCGAAGGCGACGGTCAATAGCGGCGGCGGCGAACAATCCCGACGGCAGGGCTAGTTGGCGAGGCGGCGCGAGGTGGCGACGAGGCGGCAGGGTCACGACCTCCGGCGAGGTCCACGCGACGAGGACGGCGCACAAGAGATGGAGCGGGAGCTCGGAAGCGGCGGCGCGACGCGGGATGACCCAGGCCCCAAATGGGCTTGGGCGGGCTGATCGTGGGCTGGGAGGGCCGCGGTGGAGGGGAGTCGGCTGCGGGGTGACGTGGCCACCTTTGAGTGGCTGGAGCGGCAGCTGTGACAGTAGCTGGCTCACCTGGATCCACCAAGTGGCGGTGCACGGGTGGTTGGGCACGGAAAACTGAGGAGGAGGGGGCTAGGAGGTCAGGGAGAGGGGTAGGGTAGGTTAGGGATGTACGAAAATGGACTAGGGGGGTTTAAATAGGGAAAAGGCTAGGGTTAGGGGGTTTTCGGACCCTCCGATCACGATCGGACGGCTCCGGTTGGAGGGGGGGCTAGGTTGGGCTTAGGTGGGCTGTGTAGAAGGGGTTGGGCTGAGAGGAGATAAGAGAAGTACAGCCCGGGAAGGGTTTTCGGAGAGCGAAAACGTCCGACGAATAAACCAACTATATTGGGGCTATATGTTAATGGTTGGGCTATCAAACAGACTCCGTATGTAACGACATTTGGCAGGCGGTCTACCTACACCAAAATAAGACCGCACGCCGACCTTCATCCCATTCCGAGAACATTTTTATGCCAGTTATAAAATAATACTCCCTCCGTTCGGAATTACTTGTGTTCAAAATGGATGTATCTAGAACTAAAATACATCTAGGTACATCCATTTTAATGACAACTATTTCCAAACGGAGGGAGTATTTCGGAGGTGCCGCGGGCACGTGCGAGTGTGAAAGGGCTCGGAATGGACAACAGAGAGAACTGGGAGACCCGGACAGATGCAAGTTTTGAAAAATATGCAGATGAAATGCACATGATGACATGGCAAAGTGCAACACGCAAGAGAATGACATGGCAATGATGGCGAATAACTGGAAGATATCTGGAGCATCGGTCTCGGGGCGTTACAACTCTCCTCCACTAACAGAAGATCTCGTCCCGAGATCTTAGGAACGATTCGGAAGAAAAAGAGGTTGATGTGAAGTAAGAACGCAAGAGAGAAGATGAACAAAGTCGAGAGCACTCATGTAGAAAAGAGGAATGACAATTATGCAAGAATCAAAAGCTCAAGGACCAAGATAAATTCTGAAACCACTCCGGTTATAATAAGATAGAAAAGGAATAAGAACAAAGGAATTTGTATAACATCCGGGTAGAAAAGAAAATCAGAGGTTGAGAAGATGCAAGACTGTAAAGGAGGACGCAACGCTCTGGTAAAATGGATTAGCAAGGAAAGAATAAGGTCTTGGTGAAGCAAGATGATGGGCGAAAAGAGCAACATCACCATGCCTCTGAAACAAAAGAATAGAAGCTCAATCGTTGAAAGGAAAAAGAAAAGGAGGAATGAAAGACAACTTCCACCATAATAGAATTGAGAAGCATTCTTGCAAAGAAGGATTGAACGGAGTTGCTTGAAAGATCAACAACAAAAGAATAAGCTTGTTGTGGACTTATGGAAAAACATCTCAACACTTGAGGTGAAATTATTCCACAACCAAATACCTGAATAGCTGAGAAGAATGAAGAAATGCATAACTCCTCTTCAAAAGAATATGGAGAATTGATTGCACTTCGAGACACAAGAAGAAAAGATAGTTGAACTCCTCCAACAATAATCTTGATGAACACTTGAAGAGCGAATTAAATCATGAGGAAGCACCATGAAGAACTCAGGTGACGAAAGTGTGATGAGGTAGAAATGCAGGATGAAAAGAATAAGATTAAAGCCTTGCAATGATTTAGACGGGGGTTCCGACGAGATGGCCAAGGAAACTTGAACTCCGGAAAAGAAAATATGAAAACACTTGGGACTAGAATTTATTCATCATGAACAAACTCTTAAGGAAGGGATTACTTGACCATGATGAAATAAGAATAATAATTATGTTCTGCTTATCCTCATAAAATTTAATTGACGACAAACAGATTTGGCATACTACTTATTCACTTTGGAAAAGATTAAGGGGGGATATAGTGAAAAACTTGACAAGGTCTTTCTGAACCACCGGTAGGATTGGAAAGAACGAATGAATTGATATGATAACAAGGAAAAGGAATCTTGAACGAACCACCATAAGAATTTGAAAAAGAATGAAGAAAAGAGAATGAATCACCGGGAAGAATTAGAAGAACAAATATGCTTGAGGGAATATAGAAGCCAAAGAACGAAGAGATCACGAGCTGAGTAAAGACTACTTGACAGACGCGCCGGGATAATTGGATAAACATAGCTGGAATGTGAGGACGAATAATTCTTCTTGAATGATGCATGGCCTCCGGTGAAACAAAATGGAAAACAACTCCTGACATATTCCAGATGGGTAAGAAAAGAATTTCTGACAAACGGAATAATTTGAGAGGATAGCAAGAAGCTAGAACCATGAATCTTCGAGAGAACAAACAAGATTTAGGAGAAACTCTTCTGTGGTCTCCAAATGTAGAGAATGACGACGCAAAATGCCACCAAAATTGTTGAGACACCCCAGAAGAATGAAAAGAGTAAAGGTTGAGCAAAGGATGAAAAGAATTCGAAAGCAATCTTGGAGAAGGCATATGACTGATGGAATCTACTTATGTTACACTTGAAAAGAATTTTAGAATAACTCCGGGAAAATCAGAAGAGTAAGGTAAGATCCTTGGAAAAGACCTGTGGGTTAGGGCCCATTGAAGATAAAAAACCATTGGAAAGGATTGTTGAATGAGAAATGATGCACCGGAATGATTCAATGTCTTAAATGAGGTGACAACTTCGAAATGGAACGAACAAGTCTTGATTGAAACACAAATCTTCGAGATAACTTCAGCACTCCGGTACAATAGAATAGCTAGAGGCAAACGAGCAAGAGGAAACATTAGAGCCGAGGGAAAGAATATAATCAACACCGAAAACTTGAATTGAATTCACTGGAGAAGAAAAGATATGAAGAATGTTGCACTAGACGAGAGTTCACCGGTTGAAATAATTGAGGAAAGAATGAAGAGGCTTCGCATGAATAAAATCAATGCTCAATTAAATACTTCAGACTCCGTGAAGAAAAAGGGTGGGCGGGTGGGAAAAAGAAAACAACTAAGGACGACATTGATTATCTTCGGATGGGGAAACAACATCGTTGAGAAAGAACTGAGGATTGATCTTGCCAAATATGAAGAGGATAGAATCAACTTGATGAGAAATGCACCGAATGAAAGGAGCTGACATCACAACGATCAAAAACCTAACTGCGTGAACCTAAGGAAAATTTGAAGGGGAAGAGGAGTATATCCAAAACACCTACGTCAAGATTCCTCACTAGAGCGACGAAGGGGGTGAGGAGTAAAAAGAATTCCTACTCTCTGATATAACTAGACTCCAAAATACTTTTCTTCTAGACTCGACAACGGCTAAACTACGAACAATCAATGGGGCTCCTATGGTCGGTCGAGGCTCTGATACCAACTTGTCACGCCCAATATGTGATCCTATCCGAGAGGAACACGAATGTCCCACCAAGGATAGAGCCGCATATTGAAGACGATTTTGCAAGGTGGATATCATTACATCATACCATTACATAATAAAGGGGGATACATACAAAAGGCATACAGATGCCACGAGAATACATTGAGCATCAGACATGAGAACAACATCTGATTACGGATGACACACAATCAGAAACTCAAACGACATCCACCCTGCTAGCCCAGGCTGCCGACCAGGAACCTATCCCCTGAACAAAGAAGAAGAAGAAAAAGAACTCCAAAACATGTAAACATCGCTCTCACGTCATGATCATTGCATTACCTGTACCTGCAACTATTGTTGTAGTAAACTGTGAGCCACGAGGACTCAGCAATCCCATTACCATGGGTATCAAGACTAGCAAAGCTTAATGGGAATGGAATGGATAAGTGGTGAGGTTGCGACAAGCGACTAAGCATTTACATGGTGGCTAACTTAGGAATACAAGAATAATATGAGAAGCTATGCAAACAATCACAAACTAGTAATGATCAATAAGTGATCCTGGACTACTTATGTTCAAACATAACCCCACCATGTTCTCTTCCCGAACTTGCTCGAAAAGAGACAGTCACGGTTACACACGCGGTTGGTGTATTTTCATTCAGATCTGGTGTCAAGTTCTCTACAACAGGATATTAAAAACTCCCATCTACCACATAACCGCATGCATGGCTCTCGAAAGTTTAAACCCTGCAAGGGTGTCCCAACTTAGCCCATGACAAGCTTTCACGATTAACGTAGGAAATCCTCCTCCCGGAACAACCCGATCAAACTCGGAATCCCAGTTCACAAGAAATTTCGACAATGGTAAAACAAAACCAACAAGACCTCCCGACATGCCGACACCCTGATAGTAGCCACGCGTATCTCGTCTCAGGCCACGATCGGATTGTCCAAATTTCCGGTAGGCCAATCCGGAGTTGCCCCTAGCGGTCACCGGCGATTGACAAGTTTTGACAAACACTCATGAGGAGCACTAGCTCGGGTTGTTAATTAAGAGTCCTCATGTGCTAGCCGATCCCTATGCAAGTTTAGATTGTCATTAGGCAAATGGTAAAACCAATGTTGGCCTTGCTGGAAGAGTTATATTCAAAGCGAACTGTCAAGGGGGGGCCATAAACCTCAATCGTGTTAGGAACGCAAAATCAAGGAACATAACACTGGTATGACGGAAACTAGGGCGGCAAGAGTGGAATAAAACACCAGGCAAAAGGCCGATCCTTCCACCCTCTACCAACTATATATGTGCACTAATTAAATAAGAGATATTGTGATATCCCAAGATATCCATGTCCCAACATGGAACAACCTGCAACTGCACCTGTAACTAGCAACACTATAAGAGGGGCTGAGCAAAGCGGTAACATAGCCAAACAATGGTTTGCTAGGATGGTGAAAAGGTTAGAGGCTGTTTCATGGCATAATGGGAGGCTTGATAAACAAGTGGTGGGTAGCACGACATAGCGATAGCATCGAGACAAATAGCATAGCAAAGATAGTAGTGAGATCCAAGGTGACGGTCATCTTGTCTGAATTCCCGCTAGGAAGAAGAACGAGTCCATGTAGAAGACGAACGGGCGTAGACGAACCAAGCATAGTCGAACGAATCCTCACGATCGCAACGAAACATGTACTATCGAGAAGAAGCACAACCGGAATGAAGCAAACAACATGGTAAACAAACAAGGCATGACCAAGGCATGATGCACAACCAATTACTCCCTCCGTTCCTAAATATAAGTCTTTGTAGAGATTTCACTATGGACCACATACGGATGTATATAGATGCATTTTAGAGTGTAGATTCACTCATTTTGCTTCGTATGTAGTCCATAGTGGAATCTCTACAAAGACTTATATTTAGGAACGGAGGGAGTATTATGCATGACAAGGCTACATGATGCTACTCATGGCAAGAGATGATGCATACAAGAACATCACATTCAAGCAAGTTGAAATGAGGCCAGAAAACAACATATAACAATTCTGGTAAGTCCTCATATGCAAATTTCGAAATTGATCCCGATCTGAATAAAACATTATGTTGAAGTTATTAAACAGCAAGTTAAAGTAAACCATGATGATGTACATGCTTTTCTAATCAAGTTACATATAAAGTTCATTTAGTTCGGAGCTACGGCCTAGAAGATATGAGCAACATAAGGTAAACATGGCATTGATGCAAAATGCATTCAAACATCAAGCAAACACATTCAAAACATGGATGCAACAAGATAATATGAAACTACATGCAATTCTAAGCAATTTTCATATAGAGCATGCTCAAAACAGAGCAACGGTTCAACACATACACTCACAACAACTTATAACAACAATCTTCCCAAAACAGCAGGTAGGCACTTTGCAATCATCTAAACAACATCCTACATTAACCCCATGAGCACAAACTTGATATGCACTCAAATTATAGATAACATGCTTCAAATATCATTAAGGTTCAGGTTCATACACATCAAGATTAAACCAATATGATCAATGCAAAAAGCCACTTTATAACACAGATTCATGACTTAGTGAAAAACTGGGCATACATGTAAGCAGAGTTAATATGATGGCATGTTGGAGGCATGAAACAAGTATGCTACAGTGCATGAACAAGGCATCAAAAGGCATATAATGCTAGTACATAACATGGATCTCAAATAATGCAACATGGCATATACATGGTAGCAACTAGTTCATGGGAATCATCAAGACAAGATGCAAACATGATATAGCAGATTCTCAGACTTGACAAAATCTGGGAATGCCAAATAGTAACATTATGATGCTGAATGTTAAGGCACATAATAGAAATCATAGCAATTTTAGTAAACATGCAAAGGACATGAGCATTCATTAGACATGTATACTCCAACTTACTCCATGGGCACAAATTCATATGATGCATAAATTAGTTACAATAAGCTTTGCAAAATGGAACATGCTGTTAACAGGTTGACAGATTTAGCATGATGGCAGCTTGAGAGCAAGAAAGAGACAAGCTACAACAAGTTTATATGGCAACCAAGGGCATGGATAGATAGAGCATGCCATGTAAATCAGAACATGATTACTGAATATCTCCAGATTATGTATAGATTTGACGGTTGCATCAAGCAAACATAGCATCATAATATAACAGATTCATACGACAGAAAATACTAAGTGCCTAAAAACAGATAACAGCGAGTAGCCCTATTTGCAAGCTTGTTCTAGTCACCATAGAGCATATCAAAATAAATGGCTTGAACCACTACAAAGATGGCATGATTATGCTCCTAAAACATGTTGGCATGTTACTCAAAAGAAAATCACGCAAAATGTTATGAAAAAGACAAATAGGCATGTTACATCAGATTTCAGCAGGTTACATCACTTATCACTCTTGCAACAATTAGAATGGCATCAAGATGAATAATAACAAGAATGCAAATGCAACCATCATGTATATCATCAAGAGATGAACACTTTGGCATATCATACACTCGAAACGGACCAATATACACAAAGTTATGGCGCTCACAAAAATGCAACATGAGATGTTTTTTCAAGGACACGGCCGAAATTTCAGAAACACAGAGTGAGCGCAGGTTAGCTATTCAATGCTCGGGCGGGGGATAGTGGCTGCTCACCCATTGGGCCAAACCCAGGACAGTCCAGGGACGGCTTTGGGTGGTGGCAGCTGGGCCGCGGCGTGGGGGCAGGGTCGGCCCAGGAGTGGTCGGCTCGGCCTCCTCTTCTCGATGCAGATGCAGGAGCGAGGCATGGCGGCTGCCGATGATGGAGATGACGGTGCAACGGACAGGAGGTCGGGCGAGGTCGGGAACGGCGTGGGCTGGCCGGATCTGGCCGCGGGGGCATCGAATCCGTCGGATTCCAGAGGCACTGGTGCGGCGGAGCTGGTGGCGATGGGCCGAGGCAAGCCGGGGCGCGACGTCGGTCTTTGGTGGCGGGGGCGGCGTGGGACACCAGAGGTGACGGTTAGCAATGGCGTCGGCAAACAGTCCCGACGGCGGGGCTAGTCGGCGAGGCGGCGCGAGGTGCCGACGAGGCGGCGGGGTCGCGACCCCAACCAAGTGTGGGCGACACGGACGACACACAGGAGCTGGAGCAGGGGCTCGGAAGTGGCAGCGTGATGTCTGCTAGAACTAAGTTGGTATTTCCCCAAAGAGGAAGGGATGATGCAGTATAGCGACAGTAGGTATTTCCCTCAGTGATGAGACCAAGGTTATCGAACCAGTAGGAGAACCTCCTCACACCACGTAATCAGCACCTGCACACAAATAACAAATACTCGCAACCCGACATGTTTTGGGTACGGCGCCTCAAGATAGGAAAATAACGTGAGGTAAAAGTGGTAGATAGGATAAATAGATCACGGAACAAATAAATTGGAGCAAGGTATTTTTGTATTTTTGGTTTAATAGAACTGAAAATAAATGCAAAGGAAAATAGATCGCAAAGGCAAACGGTGGGAAAAATAGCAAACGGTGGGAAAACAATTACTGTTGGGCAATTGATAGAACTTCAAATAATCATGACAATATCCAGGCAATGATCATTATATAGGCATCACGTCCAAGATTAGTAGACCGACTCCTGCCTGCATCTACTACTATTACTCCATACATCGACCGCTATCCAGCATGCATCTAGTGTATTAAGTTCATGGAGAAATGGAGTAATGCAATAAGAACGATGACATCATGTAGACGAGATATATTTATGTAGAAATAGACCCCATCTTTTTATCCTTAATGGCAACGATACATACGTGTCGTTTCCCCTTCTGTCACTGGGATCAAGCATCGTAAGATCGAATCATCACAAAGCACCTCTTCCCAATGCAAGATAAATAGATCAAGTTTGCCAAACAAAACCAAAATATCAGAGAAGAAATACGAGGCTATAAGAAATCATGCATATAAGAGATCAAAGAAGACTCAAATAACTTTCATGGATAAAAACATAGATCTGATCATAAACTTAAAGTTCAACGGATCCTAACAAACACAATGCAAAAAGGCTTACATCATATGGATCTCCAAGAGACCATTGTATTGATAATCAAGAGAGAGAGAGAGGAAGCCATCTAGCTACTAACTACGGACCTGTAGGTCTACAAAGAACTACTCACGCATCATTGGAGAAGCACCAATGGAACTGGAGAACCCCTCCGTGATGGTGTCTAGATTGGATCTGGTGGTTTTGGACTCTGCGGCGGCTGGAATTGGTTTACGTTGACTCCCCTAGGGTATCTGGAGTATTGGGGTATTTATAGAGAAAAGAGGCGGTTCAAGGGGCACCGAGGTTGGCACAACTGACCTGGGCGCCCCCGGTGGGTGCCTCCCTGGTGGGTGCTGCCCTCCTCGAGGCACCCCCAGGTGCAGCCCTGGCCCACTGGATGTCTTCTGGCCCAAAAAAATCCTCAAAAAGTTTTGCTGCATTTGGACTCCGTTTGGAATTGATTTCCTGCGATGTAAAAAACAACCAGAAAACAGCAACTGGCATTGGGCACTATGTCAATAGGTTAATACCAAAAAATGATATAAAATGACTATTAAATGATTGTAAAACATCCAAGACTGATATTATAACAACATGGAACAATCGAAAATTATAGATACATTGGAGATGTATCAGCATCCCCAATCTTAATTCCTGCTCGTCCTCGAGTAGGTAAATGATAAAAACAAAAATTCTGATGTGGAATGCTGCCTAACTGAAAGTGAAACTATCCCTAGGTGGTTTTGGTAATTCCTAACAACATATAGCTCATTGAGCTAACACTATTTCAAGATAAATATTTCAGGAAAAGCTTAATGAATGGCATGGCATGGATGAGAAAAGTGGACCCCTCAAATAGCTAAGGATAAAAGGATTGGCTCAAGCTCAAAGCTCAAGACTCTACATTTTATATTTTAGTGATCCAAGATCACATTGAGTCTATAGGAAACGCCAATACTATCAAGGAGGGATGAGGTGTTGCTTAATGAGGTTCTTGCTCAAAGTGCTTAGTGATACGCTCCAAAACACTCAACTACTTTCTCACATCCACATATGACCTAAACCAAAAGTCAAACTCGGCCCCACCGATTATTTCTATCCAACGCCACTGAGTTCAGATGTCATAGCCACTCCCACAAACCCTAGGCAAATCGGTCTCACCGATAGGGATCTTGGTCTCACCGAGATGGGATTGTAATCTCTCTGTTTCCCTTCATAATGTTTCGGTACCACCGAGATGAGTGATGGTCCCACCGAGATTGCAATGTAAACTCTCTGTTTCCCTTTCGTAACATTTCGGTCTCACCGAAATGAGCAAACCGGTCCCACCGAGTTTACCGGACCAACTCTCTGGTTAGCTTATTACCAAAATCGGTCCCACCGAGTTTGTGTAATCGATCTCACCAAGATTACGTTATGCCCTAATCCTAACCATACCAGTCCTACCGAGTTGCATGTTGGTCCCACCAAAAATCCTAACGGTCACTAGATTTGCTGAATCGGTCCGACCGTGTTTCTCAATTCGGTTCCACCGAGATTGGCAAGTTGTGTGTAACGGTTAGATTTGGTGTGGAGGCTATATATACCCCTCCACCTCCTCTTCATTCGTGGAGAGAGCCATCAGAACGAACCTACACTTCCAACTTACATTTTCTGAGAGAGAACCACCTACTCATGTGTTGAGACCAACATATTCCATTCCTACCATATGAATCTTGATCTCTAGCCTTCCCCAAGTTGCTTTGCACTCAAGTCTTCTTTCCACCAAATCCAAATCCTGTGAGAGGGAGTTGAGTGTTGGGGAGACTATCATTTGAAGCACAAGAGCAAGGAGTTCATCATCAACACACCATTTGTTACTTCTTGGAGAGTGGTGTCTCCTAGATTGGCTAGGTGTCACTTGGGAGCCTCCGACAAGATTGTGGAGTTGAACCAAGGAGTTTGTAAGGGCAAGGAAATCGCCTACTTCGTGAAGATCTACCGCTAGTGAGGCAAGTCCTTCGTGGGCGACGGCCATGGTGGGATAGACAACGTTGCTTCTTCGTGGCTTGTTGGGTGGAGCCCTCCATGGACTCGCGCAGCCATTACCCTTCGTGGGTTGAAGTCTCCATCAACGTGGATGTACGATAGCACCACCTATCGAAACCACGACAAAAACATCTGTGTCTCCAATTGCGTTTGAATTCTCCAAACCCTTCCCTTTACATTCTTGCAAGTTGCATGCTTTACTTTCCGCTGCTCATATACTCTTTGCATGCTTGCTTGAATTGTGTTACGATTGCTAGACTTGTGCTAAGTTTGCTAAAATCTGCCGAAGACTAAAATTGGGAAAAGGCATAGCTTTTATTTGGTCAAGTAGTCTAATCACCCCCCCTCTAGACATACTTCCAATCCTACAAGTGGTATCAGAACTGCGGTCTCCATCTGCTTTGATTTCCATACCTTTTGGTGGTCATAACCTTGGTTTCACAACCTAGGACAGTATGGCGTCTAGCAAGGGAAACTACCACCGTAGAGGTCCTTACTTTGATGGTACGAATTTTGCTAGTTGGAAGCATAAGATGAAAATGCATATTCTCGGACATAACCCCGCCGTTTGGGCTATTGTGTGTATTGGCTTGCAAGGTGAATTCTTTGATGGGAGAGAACCGAACCGTGAAGCTAGCGCGGATGAGTTGAAGATGCTGGAATACAACGCTCAAGCTTGTGATACACTCTTCAACGGATTGTGCCTCGAAGAATTCAACAAAATCAACCGTCTTGAGAATGCAAAGGAAATCTGGGATACTTTGATTGATATGCACGAAGGTACCGACTCTGTCAAGGAATCCAAGTTGGATGTGCTTCAAAGTCAACTTGACAAGTTCAAGATGAAGGATGGTGAAGGCGTCACTGAAATGTACTCTAGGCTTGCTCTCATTACAAATGAGATTGCCGGATTAGGAAGTGAAGAGATGACCGACAAATTCATCATCAATAAGATCCTAAGAGCATTGGATGAAAAATATGATACCGTGTGCACATTGATCCAAATGATGCCCAATTACAAGAATCTCAAGCCAACGGAAGTCATTAGAAGAACTGTTGCTCATGAGATGTCACTCAAGGATAAGGAGGAGCTCCACAACAAGTCAAGTGGTGCTTACAAAGCCTCATGTGAAGCCCCCACATCATCAAGTGAGAAACAAACCTTCAATGAAGAATTGAGCCTAATGGTGAAGAACTTCAACAAGTTCTACAAAAGTAAAAGCAAAGAGAGAAGCTCCAAGTCAAGGTCCTACAATGACAAAAGATCTTCTAGTCAAGAGAGCAATTGCTACAATTGTGGAAGACCTGGACACTACTCCAATGAGTGTACGGCTCCCTACAAAAGAAGAGAAGAATCACCTAAGAGGAGAAGTAGAAGAGAAGAATCACCACCAAGAGAGAGAAGGAGTAGAGATGATCGTTATGAACGAAGAACATCTCGGAGAAGCAAGGATTCAGAAAAGGACAAGTCATCAAGGAGCTACACAAAACGAAGACATCAAGCTCATGTTGGTGAACGGGTATCCGGTTCCGACTCAAACAATCACTCCGAGAGAAGCTATCACTCCGACTCCGAACATACTCAAGATGAAGGTTTTGCCGGTCTAGCACTTGTGTCAACCAACTCCTACGACATATTTGATTCATCAAATGAGGGACTTGGAATATGCTTCATGGCTAAAGGCCCAAAGGTAACACACCCCGAGTATGTTGATTTCAATAGTGATGAAGATGACTTGCTAGGTGATGATGATTTACTTATTGAAAACTCTAGTGATGAATACTATGATGAAACGTCAATTAATCATGCTAATCAAGATAAAACGAATGACGATGATAAGGAGAAGATTGAGCTCCTAACTAAAGAACTAAACACTCTTAAGTTAGCTCATGAAACTATCTTAGGGGATCATCGAGAACTTTTAAGGACTCATGAGAAGTTACGCTTTGAAAAGCTCAACCTTGAGCAAGAGCATGAGTTCTTAAAGGCAATCAATGATGATCTTCGCAAGAAAAGTTCTTCTTACATTGCCAAGCGTTTACTCTTATCTACTTACATGCCTCAAGTCAAGTCTAGTAACAAGAACAAGAAGGATTCTTCCTCTAGTAGTAACAATAATCATGTTAAATCTAATGTTGTTGCTTCTAGTAGTTCTCTTGATTCCACTAATGATTCTCTTAGCCAAGTTACACTTGAGCAAGAAAATAGCTTATTGAAGGGAATTATAGAGAAAGGTGTTTACAAGAGCCTTGCCGGGAGTAAGCAATTCGAGGAAATTGTACGCAAGCAAGGAAGGCACCGGAAGAACCAAGGTGTTGGTTTTGAACGAAAGTTCAATGCCAATGGAGTTGAGTGGGAAGAAGATCAATACCCCAAGACGAAGTTTGTTCCTCAACAAGAGAAGTATGATCCTACTTCCTTCAAAGGGACACAAGCTCAAGATGATCTTCCACCACAAGACCACAAGCAAAAAGGCAAGGATGAGCTTCAAGAGGAGATTGATGCATTTGAAGAAGCTCCCAAGGCCTTGGTCAAGTGGATTCCCAAGACTACGTCAAGTTCTACTTCATCAAGTACGACTACAACCCCAAGGATTCCCATCAAGATGGTGTGGATCCCGAAGAAGAAGAACTAGAGAGTTCTTGAGGGTGACTCCGCCAACATACTTCACTCATATCATTTTGGCAAGGACAAGTGCAATCAACTTCCACATCTTGCACTAGTTCATGGAGTCACAAACCCTCTTGTTGGTAAGACAAGGGACAAGGTAACCTAATGCTTTCATAGACATCATTTTGTGTGTGCATCACTCTATGTCTATGGATATCCTTGTTTGTTCCTTGTGGGACTAACCCGTGTAGGTATTGAAAGTGCAACTCACTCCAAAGGATTGCTCCAAATGATCTACATCAACATTGAGCATCCACATCTTCAACACCTACATGAAGTCATCATCGACAAAACCCAAGGTTAGTTCATCCCTCTAAGGGGGGATCTCACATCTAGGGGGAGCTTTACTCTAAGAATTGAGTTAAAGCAACTCTAATGGTGTGAACACATCAATGCATTATGTAAAAGTGGCAACCCCACTTGAGCTTAAACGATGAGTATGACCTATGATCAAATGTTCTCATTTGACTCCTAAGTCAATATACTCATATATAGATGACCTAGTCATCGCCAATTTCTTGATAGATGCTAGAATGGTTGTGCATGTTTTGCCACATATTTCATTTGTCATTTTATTGTGTGAGCATGTTGGTTGCATATTTCACTCATTTGAGGACATCCACTTGTTGTGTTGATTGTTTGGTTTCTTTTCTTTTGCCAAGTGGATGGACAAGAATGCCTAAGAACCTTCTCTAGCTATCTATGCTTTTCTTGTCTCAAACTCTATTCTTGCTACATCACAAAGTTTGATCAAGTCAGATTCGAACCACTCTGTGTGAGGAGCACTCGGAGTCCCCGATTCGTCATAGACTTAAACTTCCAAAACTTCTTTGTGCATTTCAGTCTGACCGATTCTTCTATTTCGGTCATATCGAGATCACTAAGTCGATCTAGGTTTTCAATCTCGGTGCAGCCGATTTGAACATTTCGGTCACACCGAGTTGCAGTAACTGCTTGCAGTAATGCATCTCGGTGCCACCGAGTTGTTCCACTCAGTCACACCGACAGGGTCGGGCTATATATATCCACGGGCAATTTTTTGGAAATTTCTCCGAACTCTTTCGCCCGCGCTCAGCCCACTCTGCCTCCTGGGTCTCCGGATCGTCCTCCTCATCGCCAGCTGCCTCCCGCTGCTGGTCTCCGCTGTCGTCAACGGGAATCATCTCCGCTGTTGCCGCCATAGCAAGTCCGTCGCCGAACTAGGGTATGGACTTGATCCTTGTGCTAATCTCACTTCGATTCCTAGCACATTGTTTTCGCTATGTATCTTTCCACGATTGAGATCATGTTATCCAGTAAAAACGCTCCGTAGATTAGGTTTGGATTGAAAATTTAGGGTTAGGTTTCTGCTGAAACCATCTCGGACCGACCGAGTTGTAGAAATCGGTTCCACCGATTTGGCCAAGGCCATTGCACATGTGATTCTCGGTCCGACCGAGAACTGCAAATCGGTGTGACCGAGTTCAGGACTTTGTGAAACCCTAGCAGTCTCGGTGCCACCAAACTGTGACTTGGTCTGGCCGAGTTCACTAGTTTAGGTTCCTAAAGCTACTTCGGTATCACCGAATTTACAAATCGGTAGATCCGAAATGCTTTCTGTGGAAAACTAAAACTAATTTTTTAACTCATTCTCTTGCAAAAACCTCTGTATTTTGTGATGCTCATCCTATTCTATCTCATCTATATCTATTCGTAGGGTCTGCTATCAGTGTTTGCATGATGTCTGATCAGAGTGACAGCCAGAACATAGAATAAGAGCAAGTTCACTTGAGTGAGGGCACTAGTCCCTCCAGTTCCTCAGATGAGGGCAGCAGGAGCACTCCCAGCAACTTGCCTAAAGCTGCCACCAGGGCCAGAAAGAAGAGAACCTCAGATTCTGAGGATGAAGATTATGTGTAAGAAGAGGCTGAAGCCACATCCAGAAAGGTGCTCAAGAAGGAATATGGCACAGCTGCTGCCACCAAGCCTGGTTTGAACAGGAAAGTCCCAGCCAAGAGGACTCCTATGCTGAAGGTCAGAGGATCAACTCAAGAAATTGAGAGATCTGAATCCAAAGAGGCTGCTGAGGAAGGGAAGAATAGGAAGGAAAGGGTCAAGAAGACCATGGCTAGGGTTGTTGGAAAGCCTTCCATGATGGAATATGAAGAAGAAGAGGTTGCTGCACCAGCACCTAAAGCTCAGAAGCTTATGGGAGATGCAATCAGATAAGGGGCTGCTCCATCTATGCCCAAAGATGCTCCCAAAGCTGCTCCCAAGCCCAAGACTGCACCTAAGAGAAACACTAGGAGCATACCAGCTGCTGAGAAGAACAAGGCCCTAGTGCCTGAAGCTGCCGAAGAAGAAGAAAATGAGGAACATGTCTTGAGGAAGTTGAAGCCCAAAATTCTAGATCACAACGATGCTCATCCTATAGTTGAGGATATGAAGCTGAGAAAGGATGCAGGACTCAGACAGTGGAGGTTGACTGATCCCTATGCAGTCAGGAGGAGAACTGCTATGGACTACGGTTCCATACATAGGAACAACAGTATTTCTATGAGACAGTGTTGTTTGACAAGAAGCCAATTGTCTGTGATATGAGATGGGTGGACTAGAAATATATCAAGGAGAATGAAGAGCACTATCCTGGCGTGTATGACAGTTTAAATGCTTGTGGAGTGGATGACTTTGTTGGGCAAAAGCTCACAAAGTGGAATGATGAGCTTATAATGCAGTTCTACTCCACATCACACTTCTATCCAGATGGAAGGATAGTATGGATGTCTGAAGGTACTAGGTACCAATCAACTATTGAAGAACGGGCTAATCTGATCAATGCACCTAAGGAGAAAGAAGATGACTTGGATGTCTATGCAAGAAGAAGGATCACAACTCTATGGCACATATGTACAAGGAGATCCCATATGCTGCTCTTGAAACACACAAGTTTGGGTCAGTACATTACCTTCTGTCAGGATTGCCAACCATCAACTGGATCCTCAGGCACATTATTTTGCCTAAGTCAGGTAAATCACAAGATGATCAGAGGCCATGCTATCAATCTGCTTCACATATTTGATGTGCCTCAAAAGTTCAAGGTCATGAGCCTCATAGTGGAAACTATCAAGAGGACAGCTGCTGACCAGAAGAGAAGTTGTGGGTATGCCCCACAGATCCAGGAGCTAATTAACTCCAGGATGGGCACTGGCACATACCTATGGGACAAGGAACACATGCCTATCTATCCACATTTCGAGAACAACACAATGGTTATGGATGAAGATGAACCATCTTCTGTGCAAGCACAAGTAAAGAAGGAGAAGGCATGGACTGAAAAGGCTGCCAAGATGCCAACCATTGATGAGGCATCTCAGTATTTCCTAAAGAGCAAGCAAGATCAGCTTGGCTACTTGATTGCCTCCACTCTAAGGATTGAGAAGGGATTGGGCACCCTGACTCAAAACCAGGAGAGCCTGGAGAGGATCATGGAGCAGAAGTTCTATGACTTGGATCTGAAGGTCACTGAGATACAGTCAGTTGTTGAGCAACTTCAAGATGACATGCAGGAGAGGAAGGGCAAGACAACCACTGATGAATTTGCTAGAGTGCCCAGAGCTCAGAGATCAGCTGCAGTGCATGTTCCAGACACAAGAGCAACTTCATCTGCACCAGCTACAACTTTAGTGCCACCAGCTCCAGCACCTACTCCCCCAGCTCCAACTTCATCAACTGATGCTTTTGTCTTTGGCGTTATCTCTACACCACCAGCTGAAGACCAAGCCTGAGAGTCGATTTAGTACTATGCATTTTCTATGAACTTTTTGGTAACTTGTTGCCAAAGGGGGAGAAAAATGTATAGATCATAGGCTTCGAGAGGTAGCGTTGTCTTTTTATTCTCTCTTGTTTTGGTAGTTGAACTTTGTTTGCTTGTTTGATACACTTTATGCATGTGTGATACTTGGATGATCATGTGTTTGATCATATGCTACATTAATGCTTGTTGGATGACATTATCCTTTTATCTCTATATGATCATTCACTTTGCTTGGTGATGAGTGCATGTATTTTAACTTTTATCATTTTGAGCGCTCCACCAAGATGTATGTGACATGAAAGAGTAACCCATGATCCTAACACATTGTGCATTTGCAGTCCAAAGCAAATCTTAAACTATGCACAAATTTACGGGGAGCTCTTGCTTATCACATACTTCTCAAAGCGACAATGTTTTTCAATCTTATTATCATTTGTCGAAGCTTTGATCTATATGTTGTCATCAATTACCAAAAAGGGGGAGATTGAAAGTGCAACTATCCCTAGGTGGTTTTGGTAATTCCTAACAACATATAGCTCATTGAGCTAACACTATTTCAAGATAAATATTTCAGGAAAAGCTCAATGAATGGCATGGCATGTATGAGAAAAGTGGACCCCTCAAAATGCTAAGGATAAAAGGATTGGCTCAAGCTCAAAGCTCAAGACTCTACATTTTATATTTTAGTGATCCAAGATCACATTGAGTCTATAGGAAAAGCCAATACTATCAAGGAGGGATGAGGTGTTGCTTAATGAGGTTCTTGCTCAAAGTGCTTAGTGATATGCTCCAAAACCCTCAACTACTTTCTCACATCCACATATGACCTAAACCAAAAGTCAAACATGGCCCCACCGATTCTTTCTATCCGGCGCCACCGAGTTCAGATGGCATAGCCACTGCCACTAACCCTAGGCAAATCGGTCTCACCGATAGGGATCTCGGTCTCACTAAGATGGGATTGTAATCTCTTTGTTTCCCTTCGTAATGTTTCGGTACCACCGAGATGAGTGATTGGTTCCACCGAGATTGCAATGTAAACTCTCTGTTTCCCTTTTGTAACATTTCGGTCTCACCGAAATGAGCGAACCGGTCCCAACGAGTTTACCTGACCAACTCTCTGGTTAGCTTATTACCAAAATCGGTCCCACCGAGTTTGTGTAATCAATCTCACTGAGATTACGTTATTCCCTAACCCTAACCATATCGGTCCTACCGAGTTGCATGTCGGTCCCACCGAAAATCCTAACGGTCACTAGATTTGCTGAATCGGTCCAACCCTGTTTCTCAATTCGGTCCCACCGAGATTGGCAAGTTGTGTGTAATGGTTAGATTTTGTGTGGAGGCTATATATACCCCTCCACCTCCTCTTCATTCGTGGAGAGAGCCATCAGAACAAACCTACACTTCCAACTTACATTTTCTGAGAGAGAACCACCTACTCATGTGTTGAGACCAACATATTCCATTCCTACCATATGAATCTTGATCTCTAGCCTTCCCCAAGTTGCTTTCCACTCAAATCTTGTTTCCACCAAATCCAAATCCTGTGAGAGAGAGTTGAGTGTTGGGGAGACTACCATTTGAAGCACAAGAGCAAGGAGTTCATCATAAACACACCATTTGTTACTTCTTGGAGAGTGGTGTCTCCTAGATTGGCTAGGTGTCACTTGGGAGCCTCCGACAAGATTGTGGAGTTGAACCAAGGAGTTTGTAAGGGCAAGGAGATCGCCTACTTCATGAAGATCTACCGCTAGTGAGGCAAGTCCTTCGTGGGTGACGGCCATGGTGGGATAGACAAGGTTGCTTCTTCGTGGACCCTTCTTGGGTGGAGCCCTCCGTGGACTGGTGCAGTCGTTACCCTTCATGGGTTGAAGTCTCCATCGACGTGGATGTACGATAGCACCACCTATCGGAACCACGACAAAAACACCCGTGTCTCCAATTGTGTTTGAATTCTCCAAACCCTTCCCTTTACATTCTTGCAAGTTGCATGCTTTACTTTCCGCTGCTCATATACTCTTTGCATGCTTGCTTGAATTTTGTTACGATTGCTTGACTTGTACTAAGTTAGCTAATCTGCCAAGAACTAAAATTGGGAAAAGGATAAGTTTTATTTGGTCAAGTAGTCTAATCACCCCCCCTCTAGACATACTTCTGATCCTACACTAACATGTTCATCACATTTGTTTTCTTTATAGCATGGGCATATGGACTTCTATATGATTCAAAGTACACTAGTGCAGGATGCTGCTCACGCGACACTACGATCAGAGACCCTTTGACGAAACTGTGTGTGATGCATTAATCACAAATGGTGGTGTAAAAAACCCGTCAAAAAAGATGCAAAACGTTTGCGATACCGAATGCATAAAACACGGTTCAGATTTTAGTTCTGTGTGTGATCTAGGGCATACGGTTCAGTGCAATTAACTGTTTGCGATGATGACCAACAAAAGAAACGGGCAGCCAGATGAAGGTATGTGCGATAAACAGCATATGGTTCACTAGGATGAACTATTTGTGATTAGGCAACACAAGAGAAATGGTCAGCCAAATCAAGGTGTGTGCGATATACGGCATGCGGTTCACGCGAATGAATTGCTTGTGTTGAGACAATAGAACATAAACGGTTCAATATAACAAGATGTGTGTGATACGCGCCAAACAGATCTGTAATCAGAAATGTGTGCGAAGACCGATAATTACGCAGACGATTGTTGCTAATAAGACGTATGTGTTGTGCGATGGGATTGCATACAGAACAACACACACACACACACACACACACACACACTTATAAGGACATGGTTGCATAACCAAATTAAACATCCACTTACATAGGTGGATACTATAACCATGGCATTTGCACACACCAAAGTAAATTATTACATGCATAATTACATAGGTGGCTACTACACACATGCCGTTTACACACACACCAAAGTAAACTATATATTACATGCATGATTGCTACCTCTTGAGCTTGCATTGGTTTTCCCTTGAAGAGGAAAGGGTGATGCAGCAAAGTAGCGTAGTATTTCCCTCAGTTTTGAGAACCAAGGTATCAATCAAGTAGGAGACAACGCACAAGTCACTGAATACCTACACAAACAATCAACAACTTGCACCCAACGCGATAAAGGGGTTGTCAATCCCTTCACGGTCACTTGCAAAAGTGAGATCTGATAGAGATAGATAAACAGTAAAGTAAATACTTTTGGTATTTTTGGTTTATAGATTGGAAAGTAAAGATTGCAAAATAGTAGATCGGAAACTAGCAAGATGTAAACGAGATTTAATATAATGGAAAACAGACCCTGGAGCCATAGGTTTCACTAGTGGCTTCTCTGGAGATAGCAAATATTACGGTGGGTGAACAAATTACTGCCGAGCAATTGATAGAAAAGCGCATAGTTATGACTATATCTAAGGCAATGATCATGAACATAGGCACCATGTCCGTGTCAAGTAGACCGACTCATGCCTGCATCTGCTACCATTACTCCACACATCGACCGCTATCCAGCATGCATCTAGAGTATTAAGTTCATAAAGAACGGAGTAACGCATTAAGCAAGATGACATGACGTAGAGGAATTAACTCAAGCAATATGATGAAAACCCCATCTTGTTATGAAAGGATCGAGAAGAGGTGTCTAGAGGGGGTTGATTAGACCCTCAACTAATAAAGTTGGCAGCTTTTAAGTTTTTCAAGTTGAGGTGGTATATTAACACAATTTCAAGCATACACAATACAATTCAAACAAGCATGCAAAGAGTATATGAGTAGCAGAAAGTAAAGCATGAGACTTGCAAGAAAGTAAAGGGATGGGATTGGAGCGTGTAAACGCAATTGGAGACATGGAGATTTTTGGTGTGGTTCCAATAGGTGGTGCTATCGTACATCCATGTTGATGGAGACTTCAACCCACAAAGGGTAACGGTTGCACGAGTCCACGGAGGGCTCCACCCACGAAGGGTCCACGAAGAAGCAACCTTGTCTATCCCACCATGGCCATCACCCACGAAAGACTTGCCTCACGAGGGTAGATCTTCACGAAGTAGGTGATCTCCTTGCCCTTACAAATAACTTGGTTCAACTCCACAATCTTGACGGAGGCTCCCAAGTGACACCTAACCAATCTAGGAGACACCACTCTCCAAAAGGTAATAGATGGTGTGTTGATGATGAACTCCTTGCTCTTTTGCTTCAAATGATAGTCTCCCCAATACTCAATTCTCTCTCACAGATTTAGCTATGGTGGAAAGATGATTTGAGTGGAAAGCAACTTGGGGAAGGCTAGAGATCAAGATTCTTGTGGTTGGATTGGAATATCTTGGTCTCAACACATGAGTAGGTGGTTCTCTCTCATAAAATGAATGCTGGAAGTGTAGGCACGTTCTGATAGCTTTCCTCATGAATGAGGAATGGGTGGAGGGGTATATATAGCTTCCACACAAAATCTAGCCGTTACACACAGATTCCCAAACTTGGTGGGACCAAATGGTAAAACTCGGTCAAACCGATTCGGGTCAAAATGTGGACATTAGAGTTTTTGGTGGGACCGACAAGGTCAAATCGGTGGGACCGATGTGCAAGGGTTAGGGTAAAACCTCAACTCAGTTTGACGAATTACTCAAACTCGGTGAGACCGATTTTGTTAATAAGCAAACTAAGCATTGGTCAAGCAAACTCGATGGGACCGACTAAACAACCTCGGTGAGACTGAAATTGTTGCAATTGGTCATAGAGAATTTGCAAGCCCATCTCGGTGAGACTGAGATCCCATCGGTGAGACTGGACTAATTAGGGTTTGGCAGTGGCTGTATCAGACGAACTTGGTGGCGCTAGATAGATCAAATCGGTGGGACCGAGTTTGACTTTTAGGTTTAGGACATATGTGGAAATGAGAAAGTGGTCGAGGGCTTTGGAGCATATCACTAAGCACTTTGAGCAAGCAAGCCATTAAGAAACACCTCATCTCCTTTTAATAGTATTGGCTTTCCTATGGACTCAATGTGCTCTTGGATCACTCAAATGAAAATGTAGTCTTGAGATTTTGCCAATATTTGTCCTTAGCATCTTGAAGGGGTTCCACATCCTCTTGTCCATGTCCATGCCACTCCAATGTTGAACTTATCTGAAATGTACTAGGTAGAAATATTAGTCCAATAAGAGACATGTTGACATTAATTACCAAAATCACCAAGGGAGCACTTGTGCTTTCAATGTCCCCCTTTTTGGTAATTGATTACAACATATATCAAAGCTTTAGGTAAAGATATAAAGAAATAGCAAGTAAAGCTTTGGAAAGACATGCAACATGCATTAGCTCCCCCTACATGTATGCAATCATGTGATGACAGATCATAATATTATGAGAATGCATAGACATGATAGAGCAAGCAATGAGTTACATGTGTCTTGGCTATATGCACCAGAGCAAATGGTGTAGATGCTGGAAATATACCTTCAAGTTCATGAATTTCTCTTGCAAACAATATGTACCACATCAAGAGGTCTTCATGCACATGAGTGTGATGCATATACTTACCTTGTGGTCTTGAACTATCTTTGGAAGAGATGTACCTGGGTAAACAAGGTCAGATAACACAATAACATCTACTAGACAAAGCAAGAACAGGAGATCACAAGAATACCAAGATTTGGGATGACATGTTGAGAGTGAGTACTAGGTACTCTATTTAGTTATAGACATGTCCCCAAGAATAAATATATGCAATGAATTCCAGGATTTTCTTCCTATAAGACTGAGCTCTCTCCCCCTGAATCTGATATTGGATAATGGGAGAAGATAGGGTAATAAAAAATCAGAGCAAACAATAAAATAACAAGAGCAAGATAGAATTATACCATATACTATCATGCTATCATGTCTTTCCCCTCTTGAAGACATGAGATAACCTTCCTCTTATGTGATAAGCTTTGATGTGCTCTCTCTCCCGCTTTGACATCAATTTCCAAGAAGGGACTTCTGGAGCATGAGTCAGGTAGGTTTGGTCCTTGAGTCACATTACAAAGCCACATGTAATATAGGATGCTGTTAGAGGACAAGTATCATAGAGTGGATCTGGGACAAATATGCAGGATGCAAGTGACACAATTTTTATCTCAGTATTGACATCGGTAGCACCGAGTTGTTATTTTTGGTGGCACCGAGATGGTTCGGTTCAGCCGAAGTAATCAAGTCAGTGAGACCAAGTTCAACTCAGAGAGTAAATACTTGTCACCTCAGCTCACTTAGACAATTATGATCTCACAAGGATATGCAAGGAATTAACTGAAGGATTTGCAATGAATTGGATGTAGGGAAATACAGAAAATAATAGAGAAAGGAAAAGAAATCTAGATGATGTTTTTTTAAAAGGGGAACTAGCATGCAAGAGACAAATGCAAGAGCACAAAGAAACAACAGAGAACTTCATCTAGAAATGGTCAGCGACAAAGTCACCTATGTTAGAGTATATTGACTAAGGAGTCAAGTAAGGACACTTGATCATAGGTCATACTCATCGTTTAAGCCCGAAATGGGGTTGCCATTTTTCGTTTAAGCATTTTGATGTATTCACATCTTGTTGAGTTGCCTTGACCCATGTCTTGGGGTAAAGCTTCTCTAAGATGGAATGACATACGTTGGGTGGTGGTGTTGAACTTGGTCATGTAGTTGAACTTGTGTAGGGTGCTCAAGTTGATGTAGATCATCAAGAGTTGGGAGCACCACTTGTAGTTGAAGTTCATCTTCCTACATGGGTTAGTCTTGCAAGGAAGAGCACTTGTGTATCCAAAGTGACAATCATGATATTTCATACCAATTAAAATTTAATATAAAGAATTTGTCAAAGGATATATTGAATGGATTAGTGCTTCCTTCTCTTCATCCACCATTCTGTAGAGACTTGGAGATGTAGAGATTGCTTAGAATGTGATTGAGTTTCAATCTCATAGAGTTGGGTTTGTCCAAGTACCTACAAGGGTTAGATAACATGCAAGAGTACTAGAATATCCAATACATATGATCATCATCCTAAGAGAAATGTCAAGGATTAGTCATAGTAAGGCTCATGCCTTGCATGCATCCACATGGAGTTTCTACTCCAAATTTGAGGCATCAATGATGTTCAATTCACCTCTCAACTTGCAAAACACTTTCTCATCAAGTGGTTTGGTGAATATATCCGCCAATTGCATATCGGTACGAACATGCTTAAGTTTGATGTCTCCCTTAGCAACATGATCTCAAACGAAATGATGATGAACTTCAATATGCTTAGTTCGAGAATGTTGCACGGGATTATGAGCAATCTTAATAGCACTCTCATTGTCGCAAAGCAATGGAACATGTTTCATATATATCCCATAATCTTTAAGAGTTTGGGTCATCCAAAGTAATTGAGCACAACATGAACCAGCGGCAATGTATTCCGCTTCGGTGGTGGATAAGGATACCGAGTTTTGTTTCTTGGAGGACCAAGACACAAGAGATCTACCAAGAAATTGACAAGTACCCAAAGTGGACTTTCTATCAACCTTGTCACCGGCATAGTCCGAATCAGAGTAACCACAAGACTAAAAGAAGACCTCTTAGGATACCAAATGCCAAAATTTAGTGTATGTATTAAGTATGTCACTATCCTTTTCACAGCCTTGAGATGACACTCTTTGGGGGCCGCTTGATATCGTGCACACATGCACACACTTAGCATTGTATCAGGACGGGAGGCACATAGATATAACAATGAACCAATCATAGATCGGTAAACCTTTTGGTCAACCAATTCACCATCCTTTGTCAAGTCAAGATGTACACTAGTAGGCATGGGGGTATTCATACCTTTGCATTCTTGCATGTGGAACTTCTTGAATAAGTCCTTGGTATACTTTGTTTGAGAGACAAAGGTTCCCTCCTTAGTTTGCTTGATTTGCAAACCAAGAAAGAACTTGAGTTCACTCATCATAAACATCTCAAACTTCTCCGCCATAAGCTTTCCAAATTTTTCACTAAAATGAGGGTTAGTTGAACCAAATATGATATCATCAACATAAATTTGGCACACAAAAAATTCTCCATTAACCCTTTTAGTAAAGAGTGTAGAATCAATTTTACCAATTTCAAACCCCTGTTCAAAAAGAAACTTAGTCAAGCATTTATACCAAGCTCTAGGAGCTTGCTTAAGACCATGAAGAGCTTTGCGGAGTTTGTAAACATGGTCGGATTTCTTTGGATTAACAAAGCTGGGAGGTTGTTTAACATAAACTTCCTCCTCGATTTCACCATTAAGAAAAACACTTTTGATGTCCATTTGATATAAGTTAATGTCATGATGATTGGCATAAGCAAGTAAGATGTGAATGGACTCAAGTCTAGCAATGGGGGCATAAGTCTCACCGTAGTCCATACCTTCAACTTGAGTGTAGCCTTGAGCAACAAGACGAGCCTTGTTGTGTACAACTTGTCCATCTTCATCTTTCTTGTTCTGAAACACGCATTTGGTTCCAATGACATTGTGTTTCTCATCGGGCTTTTCAAACAACGTCCATACTTGGTTCCTCTCAAAGTTTTGTAGCTCTTCATGCATGGCATTTATCCAATCCGGATCTTCCAATGCTTCTTCAACCTTCATAGGTTCAATGCTAGAAATGAATAAGTAATGTTCACAAAAGTTAGGCAGAAGAGATTTAGAGCGAGTAATTCTCCCAGTTTTGAATGTCATCAAAGATTTGTTCGATGGGGTGATCTCTTGAGATTCTTGCTCGAACTCTGAGAGCTTTTGTTTGGGTCGGGGTGGAACATCCTATTAATTTTCTTGTTCTTCATCTTGTCTTTCTTCGTTGTTATTGGCGTTGTTGTTCTCCCGTGGAGGTGGAGAAGGAGGTCGTCGAGGTTCATCTTGTTGTACATCCTCGTTTTCATCATCTTGATGTGTCCCACTCATGGATGCCTCCAAGTCAACTTGTGGTTTACCTTGGTGTGAAGTTGAGGCTTCCACTTGGACGGACGAGGTACTCTCCTTCACCTCCGTTGGGCGAATCTTGCCAATAGACAAGTCTTGGATTGCTTCTGAAGGATCTTTGTCACCTACATCAATTGGCAATTGCTCTAATTGCGAGCCGTTAGATTCATCAAACTTCACATCTACCGTCTCTTCAACCTTTCAGGTGAAATTGTTGTAGATACGGTAAGTGTGAGAGTTTGAGCCATAACCGAGTAGGAAACCTTCATGAGACTTAGGAGCAAATTTCAAAGGACGATTCTTATCAAGAATGTAACACGTTGAGCCAAATACTCGAAAGTATCCAACTTGGGGTTTGTTACCGGTGAGAATCTCGTATGCCATCTTGCCGAGTAGCTTGTGAAGATATAAACGATTTGTTGCATCACAAGTTGTCTCAACTGCTTTGCCCAAAAGTGTTTTGGCATCTTATACTCATCAATCATCATTCTCGCCATTTCTATGAGCCTTCGGTTCTTCCTCTCAACAACTCCATTTTGTTGAGGTTGTTGGGGAACGTTGCAGAAAATAAAAAAATTCCTACGGTTTCACCAAGATCCTTTGTAGATAGTACTGCATCTACATACCTTTGTAGATCGCGAGCGGAAGCGTTCAAGAGAACGGGGTTGAGGGAGTCGTACTCGTCATGATCCAAATCACCGATGACCAAGTGCCGAACGGATAGCACCTCCGCGTTCAACATACGTACGGAGCGGATGACGCCTCCTCCTTCTTGATCCAGCAAGGGGGAAGGAGAGGTTGATGAAGATCCAGCAGCACGACGGCGTGGTGGTGGATGCAGCAGGGTTCCGGCAGAGCTTCGCCGAGCTTCTGCGAGAGGGAGAGGTGTAGCAGGGGAGAGGGAGGCGCCAAGACTTCAGGGTGCGTCTGCCCTCCCCCCTTTATATAGGCCCCCTGGGGGGGTGCCGACCCTAGAGATGGGATCTCCCAAGGGGGGCGGCGGACAGGGGGGTGGAGTGCCCCCCAAGGCAAGTGGAGGCGCCCCCACCCTAGGGTTTCCAACCCTAGGCGCAGGGGGGCCCAAGGGGGGGTGCACCAGCCCACCAGGGGCTGGTCCCCTCCCCACTTCAGCCCACGGGGCCCTCCGGGATAGGTGGCCCCACCTGGTGGACCCCCGGGACCCTTCCGGTGGTCCCGGTACAATACTGGTGACCCCCGAAACTCTCCCGATGGCCGAAACTGCACTTCCTATATATAATTATTTACCTCTGGACTATTCCGGAACTCCTCGTGACATCCGTGATCTCATCCGGGACTCCGAACAACTTTCGGTTTGCTGCATACTCATATTCATACAACCCTAGCGTCACCGAACCTTAGGTGTGTAGACCCTACTGGTTCGGGAGACATGTAGACATGACCGAGACGGCTGTCCAGTCAATAACCAACATCGGGATCTGGATACCCATGTTGGCTCCCACATACTCCTCGATGATCTCATCGGATGAACCACGATGTCAAGGATTTAAGCAACCCCGTATACAATTCCCTTTGTCAATCGGTACGTTACTTGCCCAAGATTCGATCGTCGGTATCCCAATACCTCGTTCAATCTCGTTACCGGCAAGTCACTTTACTCGTACCGTAATGCATGATCCCGTGACCAGACACTTGGTCACTTTGAGCTCATGATGATGCATTACCGAGTGGACCCAGAGATACCTCTCCGTCATACGGAGTGACAAATCCCAGTCTCTATCCGTGTCAACCCAACAGACACTTTCGGAGATACCTGTAGTGCACCTTTATAGTCACCCAGTTATGTTGTGACGTTTGGTACACCCAAAGCACTCCTACGGTATTCGGGAGTTACACGATATCATGGTCTAAGGAAAAGATACTTGACATTGGAAAAGCTCTAGCAAAACGAACTACACGATCTTGTGCTATGCTTAGGATTGGGTCTTGTCCATCACATCATTCTCCTAATGATGTGATCCCGTTATCAATGACATCTAATGTCCATAGTCAGGAAACCACGACTATCTGTTGATCAACGAGCTAGTCAACTAGAGGCTCACTAGGGACATATTGTGGTCTATGTATTCACACGTGTATTAAGATTTCCGGATAATACAATTATAGCATGAATAAAAGACAATTATCATGAACAAGGAAATATAATAATAATCCTTTTATTATTGCCTCTAGGGCATATTTCCAACAGTCTCCCAGTTGCACTAGAGTCAATAATCTAGTTACATTGTGATGAATCGAACACCCATAGAGTTCTGGTGTTGATCATGTTTTGCTCGCGGAAGTGGTTTAGTCAACGGATCTGCAACATTCAGATCCGTATGTACTTTGCAAATAGCTATGTCTCCATCTTGAACATTTTCATGGATGGAGTTGAAATGATGATTGATGTGCCTGGTTTTCTTGTGAAACCTGGGCTCCTTGGCAAGGGCAATAGCTCCAGTGTTGTCACAGAAGAGAGTGATTGGCCCCGACGCATTGGGTATGAATCCTAGGTCGGTGATGAACTCCTTCATCCATATTGCTTCATGTGCTGCCTCCGAGGCTGCCATGTACTCCGCTTCACATGTAGATCCCGCCACGACGCTCTGCTTGCAACTGCACCTGCTTACTGCTCCATGATTCAACATATACACGTATCCGATTTGTAACTTAGAGTCATCCAGATCTGTGTCGAAGCTAGCATCGACGTAACCCTTTACGATGAGCTCTTCGTCACCTCCATAAACAAGAAACATGTCATTTGTCCTTTTCAAGTACTTCAGGATATTCTTGACCGCTGTACAGTGTTCCTTGCCGGGATTACTTTGGTACCTTCCTACCAAACTTACGGCAAGGTTTACATCAGGTCTGTTACACAGCATGGCATACATAATAGATCCTATGGCTGAGGCATAGGGGATGACACTCATATCTTCTTTATCTTTTGCCGTGGTCGGGCATTGAGCCGAGCTCAATCTCACACCTTGCAATACAGGCAAGAACCCTTTCTTGGACTGATCCATTTTGAACTTCTTCAATATCTTATCAAGGTATGTGCTTTCTGAAAGACATATGAGGCGTCTCGATCTATCCCTATAGATCTTGATGCCTAATATATAAGCAGCTTCTCCAAGGTCCTTCATTGAAAAACACTTATTCAAGTAGGCCTTAATGCTGTCCAAAAGTTCTATATCATTTCCCATCAAAAGTATGTCATCTACATATAATATGAGAAATGCTACAAAGCTCCCACTCACTTTCTTGTAAACGCAGGCTTCTCCATAAGTCTGCATAAACCCAAACGCTTTGATCATCTCATCAAAGCGAATGTTCCAACTCCGAGATGCTTGCACCAGCGCATAAATGGATCGCTGGAGCTTGCATACCTTGTTAGCATTCTTAGGATCTACAGAACCCTCCGGCTGCATCATATCCAGTTCTTCCTTAAGATAGCCGTTAAGGAATGCTGTTTTGACGTCCATCTGCCATATCTCATACTCATAGTATGCGGCAATTGCTAACATGATTCGAACGGACTTTAGCTTCGCTACGGGAGAGAAAGTATCATCGTAGTCAACCCCTTGAACTTGCCGATAACCCTTAGCGACAAGTCGAGCTTTATAGATGGTAACATTACCATCCGCGTCCATCTTCTTCTTAAAGATCCATTTGTTTTCTATCGCTCGCCGATCATCGGGCAAGTCTGTCAAAGTCCATACTTAGTTTTCATACATGGATTCTATCTCGGATTGCATGGCTTCAAGCCATTTGTTGGAATCTGGGCCCGCCATCGCTTCTTCATAGTTCGAAGGTTCACCATTGTCTAACAACATGATTTCCAGGACAGGGTTGCCATACCACTCTGGTGTGGAACGTGTCCTTGTGGACCTACGAAGTTCAGTAGCAACTTGATCTGAAGTACCTTGATCATCATGACTAATTTCCTCTCCAGTCGGTGTAGGCATCACAGGAACATTTTCCTGAGCTGCACTACTTTCCGTTTCAAGTGGTAGTACTTCATCGAGTTCTACTTTCCTCCCACTTACTCCTTTTGAGAGAAACTCTTTTTCCAGAAAGGATCCGTTCTTGGCAACAAAGATCTTGCCTTCGGATCTAAGGTAGAAGGTATACCCAATGGTTTCCTTAGGGTATCCTATGAAGACGCATTTTTCCGACTTGAGTTCGAGCTTTTCAGGTTGAAGTTTCTTGACATAAGCATCGCATCCCCAAACTTTTAGAAACGACATCTTAGGTTTCTTCCCAAACCATAATTCATACGGTGTCGTCTCAACGGATTTAGATGGTGCCCTATTTAAAGTGAATGTAGTTGTCTCTAGAGCGTATCCCCAAAATGATAGCGGTAAATCGGTAAGAGACATCATAGATCGCACCATATCCAATAGAGTGCGATTACGATGTTCGGACACACCATTACGCTGAGGTGTTCCAGGCGGCGTGAGTTGTGAAACGATTCCACATTTTCTTAAGTGCGTACCAAATTCGTGACTTAAATATTCTCCTCCATGATCTGATCGTCATAATTTTATCTTTCGGTCACGTTGATTCTCTACCTCATTCTGAAATTCCTTGAACTTTTCAAAGGTCTCAGACTTGTGTTTCATCAAGTAGACATACCCATATCTACTCAAGTCATCAGTGAGAGTGAGAACATAACGATATCCTCCGCGAGCCTCAACGCTCATTGGACCGCATACATCGGTATGTATGATTTCCAATAAGTTGGTTGCTCGCTCCATTGTTCCGGAGAATGGAGTCTTGGTCATTTTGCCCATGAGGCATGGTTCGCATGTGTCAAATGATTCATAATCGAGAGACTCTAAAAGTCCATCAGCATGGAGCTTCTTCATGCGCTTGACACCAATGTGACCAAGGCGGCAGTGCCACAAGTATGTGGGACTATCATTATCAACTTTACATCTTTTGGTATTCACACTATGAATATGTGTAACATTACGTTCGAGATTCATTAAGAATAAATCATTGACCATTGGGGCATGACCAGAAAACATATCTCTCATATAAATAGAACAACCATTATTCTCGGATTTAAATGAGTAGCCATCTCGCATTAAACGAGATCCAGATACAATGTTCATGCTCAAACTTGGCACTAAATAACAATTATTGAGGTTTAAAACTAACCCCGTAGGTAAATGTAGAGGTAGCGTGCCGACGGCGATCACATCGACCTTGGAACCATTCCCGACGCGCATCGTCACCTCGTCCTTCGTCAGTCTCCGCTTATTCCGCAGCTCCCGCTGTGAGTTACAAATATGAGCAACGGCACCGGTATCAAATATCCAGGAGTTACTACGAGTACTGGTAAGGTACACATCAATTACATGTATATCAAATATACCTTTAGTATTGCCGGCCTTCTTGTCCGCTAAGTATTTGGGGCAGTTCCGCTTCCAGTGACCCTTCCCTTTGCAATAAAAGCACTCAGTCTTAGGCTTGGGTCCATTCTTTGACTTCTTCTCGGCAACTGGCTTACCGGGTGCGACAATATCCTTGCCGTCCTTCTTGAAGTTCTTCTTACCCTTGCCCTTCTTGAACTTAGTGGTTTTATTGACCATCAACACTTGATGTTCCTTCTTGATTTCTACCTCTGCTGACTTCAGCATTGAAAATACTTCAGGAATAGTTTTCACCATCCCTTGCATATTGTAGTTCATCACAAAGCTCTTGTAGCTTGGTGGGAGCGACTGAAGGATTCTGTCAATGACCGCCTCGCCCGGGAGGTTAATGTCCAGCTGGGACAGGCGGTTGTGCAACCCAGACATTTTGAGTATGTGCTCACTGACAGAACTATTTTCCTCCATCTTACAACTATAGAACTTGTCGGAGACTTCATATCTCTCGACCCGGGCATGAGCTTGGAAAACCATTTTCAGCTCTTCGAACATCTCATATGCTCCGTGTCGCTCAAAACGCTTTTGGAGCCCCGGTTCTAAGCTGTAAAGCATGCCGCACTGAAAGAGGGAGTAATCATCAGCATGTGACTGCGAAGCGTTCATAACGTCTTGGTTCTCTGGGATGGGTGCTTCACCTAGCGGTCCTTCTAGGACATATGCTTTCTTGGCAGCTATGAGGATGATCCTCAGGTTCCGGACCCAGTCCGAATAGTTTCTGCCATCATCTTTCAGCTTGGTTTTCTGTAGGAACGCGTTGAAGTTCATGTTGACATGATCGTTGGCCATTTGATCTAAAAGACATATTTTGCAAAGTTTTAAGACTAAGTTCATGATAATTAAGTTCATCTAATCAAATTATTTAATGAACTCCCACTCATATTAGACATCCCTCTAGTCATCTAAGTGTTACACGATCCGAGTCGACTAGGCCATGTCCGATCATCACGTGAGACGGACTAGTCTTCATCGGTGAACATCTCCATGTTGATCGTATCTTCCATACGACTCATGTTCGACCTTTCGGCCTCTATGTTCCGAGGCCATGTCTGTACATGCTAGGCTCGTCAAGTTAACCCTAAGTGTTTTTGCATGTCTAAAACTGTCTTACACCTGTTGTATGTGAACATAAGAATCTATCACACCCGATCATCACGTGGTGCTTCGAAACGACGAACTTTAGCAACGGCGCACAGTTAGGGGAGAACACTTTCTTGAAATTATTATAAGGGATCATCTTATTTACTACCGTCGTTCTAAGTAAACAAGATGCATAAACATAATAAACATCACATGCAATTATATAGTAGTGATATGATATGGCCAATATCATATAGCTCCTTTGATCTCCATCTTCGGGGCTCCATGATCATCTTCGTCACCGGCATGACACCATGATCTCCATCATCGTGTCTCCATGAAGTTGCTCGCCAACTATTACTTCTACTACTATGGCTAATGGTTTAGCAATAAAGTAAAGTAATTACATGGTGTTCAATCATTGACACGCAGGTCATACAATAATTAAGACAACTCCTATGGCTCCTGTCGGTTGTCATACTCATCGACATGCAAGTCATGATTCCTATTACAAGAACATGATCTCATACATCACAATATATCATTCATCATTCATCACAACTTTTGGCCATATCACATCACAAAGCAATTGCTGCAAAAACAAGTTAGACGTCCTCTAATTGTTGTTGCATCTTTTACGTGGCTGCAATAGGGTTCTAGCAAGAACGTTTTCTTACCTACGATAAAGACACAACGTGATTTGTCAACTTCTATTTACCCTTCATAAGGACTCTTTTCATCGAATCAACTCCAACTAAAGTGGGAGAGATAGACACCCGCTAGCCACCTTATGCAACTAGTGCATGTCAGTCGGTGGAACCTGTCTCACGTAAGCGTACGTGTAAGGTCGGTCCGGGCCGCTTCATCCCAAAATACCGCTGAAGCAAAATAACACTAGTAGTGGCAAGAAAGTTGACAACATCTACGCCCACAACAGATTTGTGTTCTACTCGTGCAATAGAGAACTATGTATAGACCTAGCTCATGATGCCACTATTGGGGAACGTTGCAGAAAATAAAAAATTTCCTACGGTTTCACCAAGATCCATCTATGAGTTCATCTAGCAACGAGTGATAGTAGTGCATCTACATACCTTTGTAGATCGCGAGCGGAAGTGTTCAAGAGAACGGGGTTGAGGGAGTCGTAATCTCGTGATCCAAATCACCAATGACCAAGTGCCGAACGGACAACACCTTCGCGTTCAACACACGTACGGAGCGGATGACGCCTCCTCCTTCTTTATCCAGCAAGGGTTCCGGCAGAGCTTCGCCGAGCTTCTGCGAGAGGGAGAGGTGTAGCAAGGGAGAGGGAGGCGCCAAGACTTTAGGGTGCGGCTGCCCTCCCTCCCCCCTTTATATAGCCCCCCTGGGGGGGCGCCGGCCCTGGAGATGGGATCTCCCAAGGGGGGCGGCGGCCGGGGGTGTGGAGTGCACCCCAAGGCAAGTGGAGGCGCCCCCCACCCTAGGGTTTCCAACCCTAAGTGCAGGAGGGGCCCAAGGGGGGCACACCAGCCCACTAGGGGCTGGTCCCCTCCCTACTTCAGCCCACAGGTCCCTCCGGGATAGGTGGCCCCACCCGGTTGACCCCCGGGACCCTTCCGGTGGTCCCGGTACAATACCGGTGACCCCCGAAACTCTCCCGATGGCCGAAACTGCACTTCCTATATATAATTATTTACCTCCGGACTATTCCGGAACTCCTCGTGACGTTCGGGATCTCATCCGGGACTCCAAACATCTTTCGATTTGCTGCATACTCATATTCATACAACCCTAGCGTCACCGAACCTTAAGTGTGTAGACCCTACGGGTTCGGGAGACATGTAGACATGACCGAGACTGCTCTCCGGTCAATAACCAACAGCGGGATCCGGATACCCATGTTGGCTCCCACATACTCCTCGATGATATCATCGGATGAACCACGCTGTCGAGGATTTAAGCAACCCCGTATACAATTCCCTTTGTCAATCGGTACGTTACTTGCCCGAGATTCGATCATCGGTATCCCAATACCTCGTTCAATCTTGTTACCGGCAAGTCACTTTACTCATACCGTAATGCATGATCCCGTGACCATACACTTGGTCACTTTGAGCTCATGATGATGCATTACCGAGTGGACCCAGAGATACCTCTCCGTCATACAAAGTGACAAATCCCAGTCTCGATCCGTGTCAAACCAACAGACACTTTCGGAGATACCTGTAGTGCACCTTTATAGTCACCCAGTTACGTTGTGACGTTTGGTACACCCAAAGCACTCCTACGGTATCCGGGAGTTACACGATCTCATGGTCTAAGGAAAAGATACTTGACATTGGAAAAGCTCTAGCAAAACGAACTACACGATCTTGTGCTATGCTTAGGATTGGGTCTTTTCCATCACATCATTCTCCTAATGATGTGATCCCGTTATCAATGACATCTAATGTCCATAGTCAGGAAACCACGACTATCTGTTGATCAACGAGCTAGTCAACTAGAGGCTCACTAGGGACATATTGTGGTCTATGTATTCACACGTGTATTACAATTTCCGGATAATACAATTATAGCATGAATAAAAGAAAATTATCATGAACAAGGAAATATAATAATAATCCTTTTATTATTGCCTCTAGGGCATATTTCCAACAGAGGTGTGTATGTAGTCGAGAACTCATGTGAAATCCCTTCTCGTCAAGAAAGGTGTCCACATTGGTGTTCTTGAACTCCATTCCATTGTCGCTACGAACCTTCTTGATCTTCACTTCAAATTGATTTTGGGCCTTCCCAAAAAAGTTTTTGAAGATCTTTTGGACCTACGATTTATCATCAAGAAAGAACACCCACGTAAATCTTGAAAATCATCAACAATGACTAGTCCAAACGAGTTACCACCGAGACTCTTGTAGGTGTTGGGACCAAAAAGATCCATGTGAAGTAGCTCGAGCGGTCTCCTCGTGGTCATGATGTTCTTCACGGGGTGGCTTCCTCCAACTTGTTTTCCTGCTTGGCAAGCGTTGCAAAGTCTATCCTTGTCAAATATGACATCTTTAATACCAAGGATATGATCGCCTTTAATAAGCTTGTCAAGGTTTCGCATGCCCACATGACCTAACCGTCTATGCCACAACCAGCCTTTGGAAGATTTAGCAATTAGGTAAGTTCTAGGTTGAGCCTTTTTAGTGAAATCAATAATGTATTGATCACCTCTACGTATGCCGGTAAAGACCATTTTATGATTATATCTTCGAAACACTTGGCAATCTACTTCAGTAAATAGGACACTGAATGCAAATTAAGTGAGCTAGTCTAGATACAGAAAGTAGATTACAGCCAAGATATTCAACAAGCATCACATTTTGTATGGAGCTGTCATGTGAGATGGCCACCTTACCGACGCCAACCACCTTACCATTTGAGTTATCACCAAAAGTGACATACTTTCGAGGGTCGTCGTTTTCAGCAAGCTCACGAAACATATCTTTGTCTCCGGTCATGTGATCGGTACATCCACTATCAAGGACCTATTCCTTTCCTCCGGCCATGTAGCCGCGAAGGTTAGCCATAAGACCAAAGTGTCTCATAGACTCTTCAAGATCAAAGTCATTATCATCATCCTCGTCATAGTATCAATGTTCAACATCATCTTGCAAATTATCATTTCCTAGAGAGAGTCATCCATTAGGTATATGATTTCGACAATGTTCATCTCTATGAATCCTAATAGCTTTGGAAATAATATTGCTAATGATTCCAACATCTCCTTTGGCACACATAAGATTGGTAAGCTCAAATAAACAATCTCCAAACTTAGGATCATTGGGATTCATGTTATTCAAAGCAATAGACTTGTGAAGAATCTCATCTAAGTTTTTCAAGGAATAGTCCAGAAATTTTTGCTCAAGAAATCTTGATATAGTATAAGCACAATCAAGATTTGGCAAGTGACCAATCAAATTTCTAGGCAAGCCTCTAGTGATAAGATTGATAGTTCTAAGATTATGAATCATGTCAAGAGACTCATCATGGGTAGGATGCAAGGGGTCAACAAGGGGTTCAAAAGGAGTAGTAATGTACTTGTTCAAGTGATATTCAAGAAAAATTCCAAGCATCTCATTTTTCCACTCACTAAAGAACTCTCCATCAAGCATAGGCACTCTACGTCTAAGACTCCCCAATGTAGACTCATCCATCTTCCTCCAATGGTGATTAAACTAAAGCAATGGAGACCAAGGCTCTGATACCAATTGAAAGGATCGAGAAGAGGTGTCTAGAGGGGGGGGGGGGTAATGTAGCGACCCGACCTCAAACGGTCAAGCCTCTGTGCTACAGTGTCATCCCTGGATCGGTATGCTGACACACACAGTACTCGAGGATTTATAACAGAGGTAAATCACATGTATAAAGTAACGCAAATACTATTACCTCAATCCATATAGCGGAAGTAACATCATGGTTGTGGAGTCCCAACAACACCAACGACAAAGTTGAGTGTAGACATCATAACCCTAACGTATCACTTACTCGTCGTAAGCTTCCTGCAACATGAGACGTTGCAGCCATGTAGGTCAGTACATGTAATGTACTGGCAAATTCACACCGTAGAATAATGATGAACAATGGCTATCACTACATGCATATTTGGCTGATGGAGGCTCTAAGTTTGATTGTTGCATAAAGATAATTTTTTCCTACAACAAAGGAATAACTTTTATTTAAACTACTCCCAAGTTGCTCGAATATTTGAGAAGGTTCCCCCAACTCAAATCCGAATTAAGAATCATCATTAAACCCAATTCAATTAAATTAAGAGTTATGAGATCAAAAATAATATTCACTTCCAGATACTCAAAATTGTCCATAACCAGGGACACGACTAATCATGATTAGTTTGTACACTCTGCAGAGGTTTGTGCACTTTTCCCCACAAGACTCAATCGCCTCCCTTGAAGTCCTCGCACTGCCTGGTGTTTGAGAACGGGATGACCGAGACATAATCTTTCTGAAGCATTTACTCTCTACTCCGGGTGGACAGGTACACCTACAATTCCCCTACATCTCCTAGTCCACCTCTTCAAGAGCTCACACAACTTACTCAACTATGCCAGAGCCCATAATGGCTTGTGGCTGCACACGAAAGTTTCTAGACATGAAATATCATGTGATCCCTTTGAGCCTGGGGGGCATTTATAGGGTAATCACACGGGTACTCCGGGTTCCCTTGGGCAAGCACTGGGTTCTCCAGGTGCCCGGGCAAGCCACAGGGTTCTCCAGGGTGCCCCAACCATTCCACCTAGGTGTGTGTTAAAGTTCCCCACCTTATGTTGTCCAAAATTATTATCTCTCGCAACTTGCATGAATCACACATACAAATCCCTGTCTACGAGCATGGCTAAGAAATATAGGACATAACAAATAACCCGGGGTGTTTCAAGGATAATGGTTCCTACCTCATGAACTACATAGCAATACCCAATTCCCAATCCTACTCATGCAATCTTTGAGGGTGAAACTAATGCAAGTAAAACTGGGTATAGGAAGAGTATGATCAAAGTGTGAACTTGCCTTGTACTGTTGATGAAGATTCATCGCACTCATAACTCGTGATAGATCTACTCGTCACACTCCGTTCAATCTATCGTGAGCAAGCAATAGTAACTACACACAAGCAATCATGCAAAAGAATCAAAGAGAAGATCTTGGAAAACTTCGAAAACAAGAAATTTACTCTCGCAACATAAAACAATATCTAACAGTACCAAAATTGAGTGAATTTGGCATTATCAGAAAGTTTAGGTCAAGAGCTTCGATTTGCAAAAAGAATCAACTAAATCGGAGTTATAAAACTCAAGTTATGAACAAAAGAAGTTTGAATTCAAATCTGTTTGAAATCAAATTTTTGAATTTTAAAAAATATGTTTAAGTTGTTTTACTGGATAGAGGGGATCATAACGAAGAAATGGGCGTTGGTTTTGTTGGATTTGGACCAACAAGCAAAAAGTTGTGGTCGTTTGAAAACCAGGGGCTAATTTGTAAATAAAATATTCATAGATAGGTCCCTGACGTAAATAAACAGAAAAAGAAAAGCCTATCGAGCGAACGCTTGCTAACAGAAACCAATCTAACGATTTCGTTCACTGTCAAGACCTAACCAGCGAACGTTTACTAACTAAAATAAAACGTTTTGAAAACAAAACGATCTGGACCGTCAGATCCAGATCGGACGACGAGAGAGGAGCGAGGAGTTACCGCGGCGGCGGCGGTGGTCAATGGCGAGACGGGACGGCGGCGGCGGCTTGGGTCCGACTGAGGCGGCGGCTCCGGTCATCAAGGAGGGCAGCAGAGTAGTCGGGGAGGGGCAGAGCGGAGCGGCGGACGCGGTGGTGGCGTCGGCGGAGGTTGTCGGCGTCACGGGCGGCGGTGGCAGCGATGCGAGGCGCCGACACTGGCTGAGGAGGAGGAGGAGGAGAGAGAGGCCGGGGTGGCTTTATAGGAGGGAGGCAGGGTGGTGGCGTGCGGGAGGGGCAAGACAGCGAAGGAATTGGGGGCGGACTCGCGCTCCGATGGCGGCGCGGCGGCGTACTAGAGACGGAGTCCAGTGGGAGGTCGGGGATGGTGTGCTGGGCTGGGCTTGGCTGGAACTGGGTCGGCCGAGTCGGCGGAGAAGGTTTTTTAAACAATTTTACAAACAACAATAATATAATAAAACCTTATAAAATAAAATTTAACATAGGCATATCATATATCAAAATTTCCAGAAAAAGATTTTCTACAACTTGAACATTTTTTAGCATCAAATAAAATCAGCAAAAACTTAAATAAAGCAAAGAGTGCTTCTAGTTCATTTAAAAACAAAATAAAAATATTTTAAAATACTAAAATAATTTTAAACTTATTTCTCTCCATTTTTCTACTGTAGGGAATCATTTTACCCTATTTTCCATATGTTTTATTTTTGGAGAAAATAATTTGAATAAAACCCAAATAACTCCAAACTGAAAATAATTTCAAAGGGACTTTAAATTTGATTCTTTTAAACTTCCAACTCATGTTTCATATAATTTGAAGAAGTCATTTTATCTTCTCTCATGAAAATCATTGAGTTGCATAAAGTTTCTGAATTTGAAATATTTCCAAATGAAATTCAAATCTTTTCAAAACCCTTTTCATTTATAATGGAAGAAGTCATGTCATCTTCTCTCTAGGGTTTTGTATTTGAAAAGAAGTTGAATTCATGGAGATCATAAATACAAGGTGAAAGTTTGGGAAAGTCATTTCATTGCATCTCATTTAACTTTCAAAAAGTTTCAAACTTCACTCAATTTCGCTCAAGCAACCACAACACAATCAAACAAACAATCAAAACTATTATTTAATATAATATTCCAAAATTTATAATTTTGGGATGTTACAAAACTACCACCCTTAAAATGAATCTCGTCCTCGAGATTCAGAGAGGCTAGCAAGAATTTGGTTGGGTTCGGGGGTCTCCTCAAAATCCATTGATCATCGCTGAAAGTGCGTTAAGTCGACTAGAGGGGGGTGAGGGAGTCCCGGATTAGGGGGTGTCCGGATAGCCGAATTATAACCTTTGGCCGGACTCCTGGACTATGAAGATACTCCCTCCGTTCCTAAATATAAGGTGTATTAGTTTTTCAAAATGTCAACTGTTATCTATGTTTGACCAACTTTACAGCAAAATATATAAAGATTTATAATACTAAATATATAAAATGTAAAAATATAGTTCATGATGAATCTAGTGATAATGATTTAGTATTCTAGATATTGATATTTTTGTCTATAAACTTGGTCAAACTTAGAGAAGTTTGGCTTTTTAGAAAAATAATACACCTTATATTGAGGAACGGAGGGAGTACAAGATTGAAGACTTCGTCCCGTGTCCGGGTGGGACTTTCCTTGGCGTGGAAGGCAAGCTTGGCGATACAGATATGTAGATCTTCTCCCATTGTAACCGACTCTGTGTAACCCTAGCCCTCTCCGGTGTCTATATAAACCGGAGGGTTTTAGTTCGTAGGACGAACAACAATGATACCATAGGCTAGCTTCTAGGGTTCAACCTCTCTGATCTCGTGGTAGATCTACTCTTGTACTACCCATATCATCAATATTAATCAAGCAGGAGTAGGGTTTTACCTCCATCGAGAGGGCCCGAACCTGGGTAAAAACATCGTGTCCCTTGTCTCCTGTTACCATCCGCCTAGACACACAGTTCGGTACCCCCTACCCGAGATCCGCCGGTTTTGACACCGACATTGGTGCTTTCACTGAGAGGTCCTCTTTGTCGTCATCTTTAGGCCCGATGGCTCCCCCGATCATCAACAACGATGTGCTCCAGGGTGAGACTTTCCTCCCCGGACAGACCTTCGTATTCGGCGGCTTTGCACTGCGGGCCAATTCTCTTGGCCATCTGGAGCAGATCAAAAGCTACGCCCCTGGCCATCAGGTCAGATTTGGAAGTTTGAACTACACGGCTGACATCCGCGGAGACTTGATCTTCGACGGGTTCGAGCCATAGCTGAGCGCGCCGCACTGTCACGATGGGCATGATCTAGCTCTGCCATCGAACAGTGCCCAGGAGGCCGCCCCAGTGTCCGCTCCGACCCTTAGCTCGGAGCCGACTGCGCCAATCGAGGACGGGTGGCTGGACACTGCCTCGGGGGCTGCAATCTCTACAGTGATCGAGCCGAACACCAGCCTTGTCCTTTGCGAAGCTCATGACTCCAAGGTGCCGGACTCCTCTCTGGACTCTGAACCTTCCGCGCCCCTGCCGATCGAACCCGAGTGGGCGCCGATCATGGAGTTCGCTGCCTCGGACATCTTTCAGCACTCGCCCTTTGGCGACATTCTGAGTTCACTAAAGTATCTCTCTTTATCAGGAGAGCCTTGGCCGGACTATGGTCAGCAAGGTTGGGATGCGGACGACGAAGAAATTCAAAGCCCACCCACCACCCACTTCGTAGCCAGTGTCAATGATTTAACCGACATGCTCGACTTCGACTCCGAAGACATCGACGGTATGGACGCCGATGCAGGAGACGACCAAGAACCAGCACCTATAGGGCACTGGAAGGCCACCTCATCATACGACATATACATGGTGGACACCCCAAAAGAAGGGAATGGCAATGGAACAACGGAGGATGACCCCTCCAAGAAGCAGCCTAAGCGCCGGCATCAGCGGCGCCGCTCTAAATCCCGCCAAAGCAAAAACGGCGATTTCGGCACGGGAGAAAATAACACCCCGGACAGTGCCGAAGACAACCCCCTCCAGCAGGATTCAGCACAGGAGGACGGAGAAGCCAACCCTCATGAGAGAGCGGCAGACAGATAGGTAGAGGACGATAATTACATGCCTCCCTCCGAAGACGAGGCAAGCCTCGACGATGATGAATTTGCCATGCCTGAGGATCCCGTCGAACAAGAGCGTTTCAAACGCAGGCTTATGGCCACGGCGAGCAGCCTCAAGAAAAAACAGCAGCAGCTTAGAGCTGACCAAGACTTGCTGGCCGACAGATGGACTGAAGTCCTTGCGACCGAAGAGTACGAACTCGAACGCCCCTCCAAGAGCTACCCAAAGCGTAGGCTGCTACCCCGATTAGAGGAGGAAGCACCTAAGCCTACATCACCAGCGCACGACGCGGCCGACCGGCCACCTCGTGGCCGCGACAGAGAGGCCTCTCGGCCATCCACTCAAGCCGCATCCCGTCGTCGCTCAAAAAATACCAAGGCACGGGGAAATGCGCCAGACCTGTGAGACATATTGGAGGACAAGGCAAGGCAAACAAGATCACTCTACGGATCGCGTGGGCGCCCCATGACACGTGACGATAACCGTCATGCTGGATATGGCAAATACGGCCAGGCCGAACACTGCAGACAAAGCTCATTTGAGCTACGTCGTGATATAGCCCAGTACAGAGGCGCCGCACACCCACTATATTTCACAGATGAAGTAATGGATCATCAAATCCCCGAGGGTTTTAAACCCGTAAACATCGAATCATATGATGGCACAACAGATCCTACAGTATGGATCGAGGATTATCTACTTCATATCCACATGGCCCATGGTGATGATCTACATGCTATCAGATACCTCCCACTCAAGCTTAAAGGACCAGCTCGACATTAGCTTTGTTGGGGAACGTAGCAGAAATTCAAAATTTTCCTACGTGTCACCAAGATCTATCTATGGAGAAACCAGCAACGAGGGGAAGGAGAGTGCATCTACATACCCTTGTAGATCGCTAAGCGGAAGCGTTCAAGAGAACGGGGTTGAAGGAGTCATACTCGTCGTGATCCAAATCACCGGAGATCCTAGTGCCGAACGGACGGCACCTCCGCGTTCAACACACGTACAACCCGGTGACGTCTCCCATGCTTTGATCCAGCAAGGAGAGAGGGAGAGGTTGAGGAAGACTTCGTCCAGCAGCAGCACAACGGCGTGGTGGTGATGGAGGAGCGTGGCAATCCCGTAGGGCTTCGCCAAGCACCGCGGGAGAGGAGGAGGAAGAGGTAGGGCTGCGCCAAGAGGGAGAGAAAACCATGTGTTGGGCAGCCCCTAGACCTCAACTATATATAGGGGAAGGGGAGGGGGCTGCGCCCCCTCTAGGGTTCCCTCCCCAGGGGTGGCGGCAGCCCCCAGATCCCATCTGGGTGGCGGCCAGAGGGGGAGAGAGGGGAGGCGCACCTAGGGCGGGCCTTAGGGCCCATCTGCCCTAGCGTTTGCCCCCTCCCACTCTTCACTATGCCTTGGGCCTTGGTGGGGGGCGCACCAGCCCACCTGGAGCTGGTCCCCTCCCACACTTGGCCCATGCAGCCCTCCGGGGATGGTGGCCCCACTTGGTGGACCCCCGGGACCCTCCCGGTGGTCCCATACGTTACCGATAAAACCCGAAACCTTTCCAGTGACCAAAACAGGACTTCCCATATATAAATCTTTACGTCCCGACCATTCCGGAACTCCTTGTGACATCCGGGATCTCATCTGGGACTCCGAACAACATTCGGTAACCACATACAAACTTCCTTTATAACCTAGCGTCATTGAACCTTAAGTGTGTAGACCCTACGGGTTCGGGAACCATGCAGACATGACCGAGACGTTCTCCGGTCAATAACCAATAGCGGGATCTGGATACCCATGTTGTCTCCCACATGTTCCACGATGATCTCATCGGATGAACCACGATGTCAAGGACTCAATCGATCCCGTATACAATTCCCTTTGTCTCGCGGTATTATACTTGCCCGAGATTCGATCGTCGGTATCCCGATACCTTGTTCAATCTCGTTACCGGCAAGTCTCTTTACTCGTTCCGTAACACATCATCCCGTGATCAACCCCTTGGTCACATTGTGCACATTATGATGATGTCCTACCGAGTGGGCCCAGAGATACCTCTCCGTTTACACGGAGTGACAAATCCCAGTCTCGATTCGTGCCAACCCAAAAGACACTTTCGGAGATACCTGTAGTGCACCTTTATAGCCACCCAGTTACGTTGTGACGTTTGGTACACCCAAAGCATTCCTACAGTATCCGGGAGTTGCACAATCTCATGGTCTAAGGAAATGATACTTGACATTAGAAAAGCTTTAGCATACGAACTACACGATCTTTGTGCTAGGCTTAGGATTGGGTCTTGTCCATCACATCATTCTGCTAATGATGTGATCCTATCATCAACGACATCCAATGTCCATGGTCAGTAAACCGTAACCATCTATTGATCAACGAGCTAGTCAACTAGAGGCTTACTAGGGACATGGTGTTGTCTATGTACCCACACATATATCTGAGTTTCCTGTCAATAAAATTATAGCATGGATAATAAACGATTATCATGAACAAGGAAATATAATAATAACTAATTTATTATTGCCTCTAGGGCATATTTCCAACAGTCTCTCACTTGCACTAGAGTCAATAATCTAGTTCACATCGTCATGTGATTAACACTCACACGTCACATCGCCATGTGATCAACATCCAAAGAGTTTACTAGTGTCATTAAACTAGTTCACATCATCATGTGATTAAGACTCAATGAGTTCTGGGGTTTGATCATGTTTCGCTTGTGAGAGAGGTTTTAGTCAACGGGTCTGCAACATTCAAATCCGTATGTACTTCACAAATCTCTGGGTCATATTGTAAATGCTGCTTCCACGCTCCACTTGGAGCTATTCCAAATGGTTGCTCCACTATATGTATCCGGTTTGCTACTCAGAGTCACTTGGATAGGTGTTAAAGCTTGCATCGACGTAACCCTTTACACCGAACTCTTTATCACCTCCATAATCGAGAAACATGTCCTTATTTACTCCAAGGACAATTTTGACCGCTGTCCAATGATCCATTCCTGGATCATTCTTGTACCCCTTGACTGACTCATGGCAAGGCACACTTCCGGTGCGGTACACAGCATAGCATACTATAGAGCCTACGTCTGAAGCATAGGGGACGACCTTCGTCCTTTCTCTCTATTCTGCCGTGGTCGAGCTTTAAGTCTTAACTTCATACCTTACATCTCAGGCAAGAACTCCTTCTTTGACTGATCCATCTTGAACACCTTCAAGATCATGTCAAGGTATATGCTCATTTGAAAGTACCATTAAGCAATTTTGATCTATCCTCATAGATCTTGATGCTCAATGTTCAAGTAGCTTAATCCAGGTTTTCCCTTGAAAAACACTTTTCAAATAACCCTATATGCTTTCTAGAAATTCTACATCATTTCTAATCAACAATATGTTTACAACATATACTCATCAGAAATTCTATAGTGCGCCCACTCACTTCTTTGGAAATACAAGTTTCTCATAAACTTTGTATAAACCCAAAATCTTTGACCATCTTATCAAAGTACATATTCCAACTCCGAGATGCTTACTCCAGTCCATGAAAGGATCGCTGGAGCTAGCATACCTTTTAGCATCCTTAGGATCGACAAAACCGTTCTGACTGTATCACATACAACCTTTCCTTACGAAATCTGGTAAGGAAACTCGTTTTGACATCCATCTGCCAAATTTCATAAATGCAGCTAAGGCTAACATGATTCTGATGGACTTAAGCATTGCTACGGATGAGAAAATCTCATCTTAGTCAACTCCTTGAACTTGTGAAAAAACTCTTCGCCACAAGTCGAGCTTCATAGACGGTGACATTACCGTCCACGTCCGTCTTCTTCTTAAAGATCCATTTATCTCAATGGCTTGCCGATCATCGGGAATGTCCACCAAAGTCCATGCTTTGTTCTGATACATGGATCCTATCTCGGATTTCATGGCTTCTAACCATTTGTCGAAATTCGGGCCCACCATCGCTTCTCCATAGCTCGTAGGTTCATTGTTGTCTAGCAACATGACCTCTAAGACAGGATTGCGTACCACTCTGAAGTAGTACGCATCCTTGTGACCCTACGAGGTACGTTAGTGACTTGATTCGAAACTTCATGATCACTATCATAAGCTTCTACTTCAATTAGTGTAGGCGCCACAGGAACAACTTCCTGTGCCCTGCTACACACTAGTTGAAGTGACAGTACAATAACCTCATCAAGTCTCCACCATCCTCCCACTCAATTCTTTCGAGAGAAACTTTTCCTCGAGAAAGGACCCGTTTCCAGAAACAATTAATTTTGCTTCCGGATCTGAGATAGGAGGTATACCCAACCATTTTGGGTATCCTATGAAGATGTATTTATCCGTTTTTGGGTTCGAGCTTATCACGATGAAACTTTTTCACATAAGCGTCGCGGCCCCAAACTTTTAAGAAATGACAACTTAGGTTTCTCCAAACCATAGTTCAAACGGTGTCGTCTCAACGGAATTATGTGGTGCCCTATTAAAGTGAGTGCGTTTGTCTCTAATGCCTAACCCATGAACGATAGTGGTAATTCGATAAGAGACATCATGGTACGCACCATATCCAATAGGGTGCAACTATGATGTTCGGACACACCATCACACTATGGTGTTCCAGGCGGTATTAATTGTGAAACAATTTCCACAATGTCTTAATTGCGTGCCAAAGCTCGTAACTCAGATACTCATCTCTATGATCATATCATAGACATTTTATCCTCTTGTCACAATGATCTTTAACTTCACTCTGAAATTACTTGAACCATTCAATAATTCAGACTTGTGTTTCATCAAGTAAATATACTCAACATCTACTCAGATCATCCATGAAGTAAGAACATAACGATATTCACTGCATGCCTCAGCACTCATTGGACTGCACACATCAAAATGTGTTACTTCCAACAAGTTGCTATCTTGTTCCATCTTACTGAAAACGAGGCTTTTCAGTCATCTTGCCCATGTGGTATGATTTGCATATCTCAAGTGATTCAAAATCAAGTGAGTCCAAACGATCCATCTGCATGGAGTTTCTTCATGTGTATACACCAATAGACATGGTTTGCATGTCTCAAACTTTTTAGAACGAGTGAGTCCAAAGATCCATCAACATGGAGCTTCTTCATGCGTTTTACACCAATATGACTTACATGGCAGTGCCACAAGTAAGTGGTACTATCATTACTATCTTATATCTTTTGGCATGAAAATGTGTATCACTACGATCGAGATTCAATAAACCATTCCTTATAGGTGTAAGACCATTGAAGGTATTATTCAAATAAACAGAGTAACCATTATTCTCCTTAAATGAATAACCATATTGCGACAGACAGAATCCAATCATGCCTATGCTCAACGCAAACACCAAATAAAAATTATTTAGGTTTAAGACCAATCTCGATGGTAGAGGGAGCGTGCGATGCTTGATCTCATCAACCTTGGAAACACTTCCAACACATATCGTCAGCTCACCTTTAGCTAGTCTCCATTTATTCCATAGCTTTTATTTCGAGTTACTAACACTTAGCAACCGAACCGGTATCTAATACCCTGGTGCTACTAGGAGTACTAGTAAAGTACAAATTAACATGATGTATATCCAATATACTTCTATCGACCTTGCCAGCCTTCTTATCTACCAAGTATCTAGGGTAATCCTGCTTCGGTGGATGTTCCCCTTATTACAGAAGCACTTAGTCTCGGGTTTAGGTTCAACCTTGGGTTTCTTCACTGTAGCAGCAGCAGATTTGCCGTTTCATGAAGTATCCCTTCTTGCCCTTTTCCTTTTTGAAACTAGTGGTTTCACCAACCATCAACAATTGATGCTCCTTCTTGATTTCTACTTTCGCCGTGTCAAACATCGTGAATACCTCAAGGATCATCATATCTATCCCTGATATGTTATAGTTCATCATGAAGCTCTAGCAGCTTGGTGGCAATGACTCTGGAGAAACATCACTATCTCATCTGGAAGATCAACTCCCACTCGATTCAAGTGATTGTTGCACTCAGACAATCTGAGCACAAGCTCAACGATTGAGCTTTTCTCCGTTAGTTTGCAGGCTAAGAAAATCGTCGGAGGTCTTATACCTCTTGACGTGGGCGCGAGCCTGAAATCCCAATTTCAGCCCTCGAAACATCTCATATGTTCAGCGATGTTTCGAAAAACGTCTTTGGTGCCTCAACTCTAAACCGTTTAACTGAACTATCACGTAGTTATCAAAACGTGTATGTCCGATGTTTGCAACATCCACAGACGACGTTTGGGGTTCAGCGCACTGAGCGGTGCGTTAAGGACATAAGCTTTCTACTGTCCGCATAATCGCTACTGTCAACTTTCAACTATATTTTCTCTAGGAACATATCTAAATAGTGGAGCTAAAGCGTGAGCTTACGACATAATTTGCAAATATCTTTTGACTATGTTCAGGATAATTAAGTTCATCTCATGAACTCCCACTCAGATAGACATCCCTCTAGTCATCTAAGTGATTACATGATCCGAGTCAACAAGGCCGTGTCCGATCATCACGTGAGACGGACTAGTCATCATCGGTGAACATCTTCATGTTGATCGTATCCTCCATACGACTCATGCTCGACCTTTCGGTCTCTTGTGTTCCGAGGCCATGTCTGTACATGCTAGGCTCGTCAAGTTAACCTAAGTGTTTCGCGTGTGTAAATCTGGCTTACACCCGTTGTATGTGAACGTAAGATTCTATCACACCCGATCATCACGTGGTGCTTCGAAACGACGAACTTTCGGAATGGTGCACAGTTAGGGGGAACACTTTCTTGAAATTTTAATGAGGGATCATCTTATTTACTACCGTCGTTCTAAGCAAATAAGATGTATAAACATGATAAACATCACATGCAATCAAAAAAATGACATGATATGGCCAATATCATTTTGCTCCTTTTGATCTCCATCTTCGGGGCTCCATGATCATCATCGTCACCGGCATGACACCATGATCTCCATCATCATGATCTCCATCATCATGATCTCCATCATCGTGTCTTCATGAAGTTGTCTCGCCAACTATTACTTCTACTACTATGGCTAGCAGTTAGCAATAAAGTAAAGTAATTACATGGCGTTGTTCAATGACACGCAGGTCATACAATAAATAAAGACAACTCCTATGGCTCCTGCCGGTTGTCATACTCATCGACATGCAAGTCGTGATTCCTATTACAAGAACATGTTCAATGTCATACATCATATCATTCATCACATTTTTCTTGGCCATATCACATCACATAGCATACCCTGCAAAAACAAGTTAGACGTCCTCTAATTGTTGTTTGCATGTTTTACGTGGCTGCTATGGGTTTCTAGCAAGAATGTTTCTTACCTACGCAAAACCACAACATGATATGCCAATTGCTATTTACCCTTCATAAGGACCCTTTTCATCGAATCCGTTCCGACTAAAGTGGGAGAGACTGGCACCCGCTAGCCACCTTATGCACCAAGTGCATGTCAGTCGGTGGAACCTGTCTCACGTAAGTGTACGTGTAAGGTCGGTCCGGGCCGCTTCATCCCACAATACCGTCGAAACAAGATTGGACTAGTAACAGTAAGCATATTGAACAAAACCAACGCCCACAACTACGTTGTGTTCTACTCGTGCAAAGAATCTACGCAATAGACCTAGCTCATGATGCCACTGTTGTGGAACGTAGCAGAAATTCAAAATTTTCCTACGTGTCACCAAGATCTATCTATGGAGAAACCAGCAACGAGGAGAAGGAGAGTGCATCTACATACCCTTGTAGATCGCTAAGCGGAAGCGTTCAAGAGAATGGGGTTGAAGGAGTCGTACTCGTCGTGATCCAAATCACCGGAGATCCTAGTGCCGAGCGGACGGCACCTCCGCGTTCAAGACACGTACAACCCAGTGACGTCTCCCATGCCTTGATCCAGCAAGGAGAGAGGGAGAGGTTGAGGAAGACTCCATCCAACAGCAGCACAACGGTGTGGTGGTGATGGAGGAGCGTGGCAATCCTGCAGGGCTTCGCCAAGCACCGCGGGAGAGGAGGAGGAAGAGAGGTAGGGCTGCGCCAAGAGGGAGAGAAAACCATGTGTTGGGCAGCCCCTAGACCTCAACTATATATAGGGGAAGGGGAGGGGGCTGCGCCCCCTCTAGGGTTCCCTCCCCAGGGGTGGAGGCAGCCCCCAGATCCCATCTGGGTGGCGGCCAAAGGGGGAGAGAGGGGAGGCGCACCTGGGGTGGGCCTTAGGGCCGATCTGCCCTAGGGTTTGCCCCTCCCACTCTTCCATGCGCCTTGGGCCTTGGTGGGGGCGCACCAGCCCACCTGGAGCTGGTCCCCTCCCACACTTGGCCCATGCAGCCCTCCGGGGATGGTGGCCCCACTTGGTGGACCCCCAGGACCCTCCCGGTGGTCCCCGTACGTTACCGATAAAATCCGAAACCTTTCCGGTGACCAAAACAGGACTTCCCATATATAAATCTTTACCTCCGGACCATTCCGGAACTCCTCGTGACGTCCGGGGATCTCATCCGGGACTCCGAACAACATTCGGTAACCACATACAAACTTCCTTTATAACTGAGGGAGTCCCGGACTAGGGGGTGTCCGGATAGCCGAACTATCATCATCGGCCGGACTCCAAGACTATGAAGATACAAGATTGAAGACTTCGTCCCGTGTCTGGATGGGACTTTACTTGGCGTGGAAGGCAAGCTTGGCGATACGGATATGTAGATCTCCTACCATTGTAACTGACTCTGTGTAACCCTAGCCCTCTCCGGTGTCTATATAAATCGGATGGCTTTAGTCCGTAGGACGAACAACAATCATACCATAGGCTAGCTTCTAGGGTTTAGCATCCTTGATCTCGTGGTAGATCCACTCTTGTAACACACATCAACAATATTAATCAAGCAGGACATAGGGTTTTACCTCCATCAAGAGGGCCCGAACCTAGGTAAAACATCGTGTCCCTTGTCTCCTGTTACCATCCGCCTAGACGCACAGTTCGGGACCCCCTACCCGAGATCCGCAGGTTTTGACACCGACATTGGTGCTTTCATTGAGAGTTCCTCTGTGCCGTCACCATCAGGAAGGATGCCTTTTCCCGTCTTTAAAGACGGCACCGTCGTCAAGGGAGCTTTGGCCGCCGGCCAGACTATCCGGCTAGGCGGTTTTCTTATGACCGCCTGTTCGGCCACCGCTCCGACAATGACCTCTAAGGTCATTAAAAGCGATCTTCACGTTAGCTCGGAATTCGCCGAGCAGCTAGATCCGATTGAGCTCTCCTCTGTAAACGAGCTCTTGGATCGCATCGCCGCCCTGGGAGTCGCTACCGACTACGATCAGATTGGGCTTAAAACCGATCTGAGAGAAATTAACTCTCCCCAGGCTACCCACCATGTTGTTGTGGTAGAGGAACAATGCGGCGACTCTTCTTCTATGATAAGAACCAACTATGTCCGGATTCCCGATCCCCCCATGCCGGATTCCCGCGGAGGGATGGACGCTAATCAAATACTGAACCTAAAGTCAGGCATCGGACCAGATTTGCTGGAAAGCATCCAACAAACCAAGCTTCCGAATCCGGAAGCTTCTTGGCCTTTGAGCCTCAGATCGGGCGGGGTTCCGAACTTAATTCCACCCGCCCACCCAAACATAAGCGATCTATCTCAAATACGGCAAGAGCCCGATGAAACAGTACATCATTACTGGGCCAGATTCCTCCTGGTTATGAACAGGATAAAGGACTGCCGTGAAGAAAGCGCGATTTCAATTTTCTGCAACAATTGCATGGACAAGGGAATCATAAACGCCATCAGTCGTCGCGAAGTCACACGCTTCGCCGACCTAGCAACCATTTTACAAAAATACTGCGCGATGGAGAGCGCCTGGAAAACCGAAACTAGGTTTTGGGACAATCCGGCCCTGAATACAACCCCAGTCCAAAATAAAAGGGTGCGTCATACTCAAGCACCTGGGTTAAAAACCAAAAAGCAAAAAACCCCTAAAGGGTACGGAACCGTACTGGAGGGATGGCTCAACGGACCCTGCAAAATCCACAGTACGGAGGGCGCCACTCCAATACATAGCCTTCGAGCATGTTGGATATTACGGCAGGTGGCCAAAAGTGGCGAAGGCTTTTTAGCCCCGGGCAACCAGCCCAGCAGTACCAGTACGGTATTAACAGTCTTCGAGACTTTCGCATCAAATAACATGCGGAAACGAACAATCCGCAGCCTCGCCGAAGTCTACCAAGTAGCAACAACAAATCCATGGAGCGACACGGCTATCACCTTCAATGCCAGCGACGAACCTAAATTCCGAACAGCTAGAGCACCAGCCGCATTGGTCCTCAGTCCGATAGTGGACGGCTTTCGTCTTACCAAGGTACTCATGGATGGCGGCAGCGGATTAAACCTCATCTACGAAGAAACCCTTCAAAAAATGGAAATTGACTGGAGCCGCATTGAGCGAAGCAGCACAACCTTCAGGGGAATAATCCCTAGTCGAGAAGTACGCTGCACAGGAAAAATCACACTAGATGTAGTGTTCGGCTCGCCGGACAATTACAGGTCCGAAGAGGTCACGTTCCAAGTGGCCCCATTCGGCAGCGGATATCACGCCTTGTTAGGGCGAGAGGCATTCACAATCTTCCAAGCTATACCCCATTACGGGTACATGAAGCTCAAAATGCCCGGACCCAATGGAATAATCACTCTCGCCAGTGATCCAGATACAGCACTCCGCGCTGAAAATAAGACAGCCGCACTGGCCCTAGAGGCATTATCCGAAGCCCTAGCGGCAGAGGAACTAACTGCGCTGCGCTCCACGGTGGATAGGGACGATGTGATACTCGATAAGAGGTCCAAGTCCACCTCTTTTAAACCAGCAGACGAAATAGTCAAATTTCAGGTCCATCCAACGGACCCCACAAAGACGGCCTCCATTGGGGCACAATTAAATCCTGATGTAGAAGCCGCACTACGAGAATTCCTTCGGGAAAATTGGGACATTTTTGCCTGGCACCCTTCAGACATGCCAGGAATCCCACGCAGGCTGGCAGAGCACAGCCTAAATATCCTAAAAGGATTCAAGCCAGTCAAACAAGCTCTTCGGCGATTTTCCGAACCCAAAAGACAGGCAATGGGAGAGGAGCTAGCCAAACTCTTAGAAGCCGGATTCATCAGAGATATAAAACATCCGGACTGGCTAGCCAACCTAGTAATGGTACCAAAAAAGGACAAATCCTGGCGCCTTTGCGTCGATTTCAAAGACCTTAACAAGGCCTGTCCAAAGGACCCTTTCCCTCTCCCTCGCATCGACCAAATCATCGATGCTACCGCAGGGCACGATTCATTGTGCTTCCTCGACGCATACTCCGGATACCATCAAATCAAGATGGCGGAAAAAGACCAGGCCGCAACGGCATTCATTACTCCATATGGGCCATTCTGCTTCAACACAATGCCCTTCGGACTCAAAAACGCCGGCGCAACATATCAGCGCATGATTCAGACATGTCTGGCTACCCAGATAGGCAAAACAGTAGAGGCATACGTAGACGATGTGGTCGTCAAGACCAAACACGTCGAAACTCTAGTAGACGACTTGAGGGTGACATTCGACAACCTCCGAGCATATGACATTAAGCTCAACCCGGAAAAATGTGTCTTCGGAGTACCAGCCGGAAAGCTCTTGGGCTTCATTGTATCCGGTAGAGGAATTGAAGCAAACCCAGCCAAGATCCGAGCTCTGTCACAATTGGATATTCCCAAAGACCTCAAGCAAATACAAAAACTAACTGGATGCGTAGCGGCTCTAAGTCGCTTCATCTCCCGTTTGGGAGAAAAGGCTCTGCCCCTCTATCGCCTCCTCCGGCGCACCGAACACTTCGAATGGACGGATGCTGCCACGGCCGGACTCGAAGAAATCAAGGCCATACTGGCAACAAATCCGGTCCTGGCCGCGCCCAACCTGGGCGAACCTATGTTATTATATATCGCAGCAACACATCAAGTTGTCAGCGCGGTACTCGTCGTCGAACGAGAAACAGAAGGGCACAGATTCCCTCTTCAAAAACCAGTGTACTACGTATCCACTGTCTTAACTCCATGCAAGTCCCGGTACCCACATTATCAAAAGATAGCGTATGCGGTGTTCATGGCATCCCGGAAGCTGCGACACTACTTTCAAGAGTGTTCCATAACGGTGGCCTCCGAAGTACCTCTCAACGATATTATAAACAATCGCGACGCAACGGGCAGGATTGCAAAATGGGCCATTGAGCTCTTACCATTTGACATAACCTACAAACCACGGCGAGCTATAAAGTCGCAAGTTCTGGCTGACTTCGTCGCCGAATGGACCGAAGCCGAACTCCCTAAAGAGTACGGCGCGTACTCCAATTGGATCATGCATTTCGACGGATCCAAAATGTTGGCTGGCTTGGGGGCTGGCGTCGTCTTGACGTCCCCAACCGGAGACACAGTCCAATACGTACTTCAAATAATGTACATGGACTCCAACAACGCAGCCGAATACGAGGCCCTTCTACATGGCCTCCGGATGGCAATCTCCATGGGCATTCAACGCCTAGAGGTGCGCGGGGATTCAAACCTCGCAATATCCCAAGTAAATGGAGACTTTGACGCCAAAGATCCGAAAATGGCAGCCTACCGCAACGCCGTCCTAAAAATGTCAGCTCGGTTCGAAGGACTCGAATTCCACCATGTAGCCCGGGATAATAACCAGGCAGCAGACGTGTTGGCACGCATCGGCGCAAAACGCGACGCCGTCCCTCCAAACATCTTCCTGGAACGGCTCTTTAAGCCATCCGTATTATGGGAAGAGGAGTCCGGAAATAACAATCCGGAACCAGCTGCATCACCTAACTCAGACCATTCTGACACAATCGGCGGCTCAGCCAATGAAATAACACCTTCAGCCCACGAAATAATGGCAGTAATTGCCCCGTGGACGGAACCATTCCTAGCCTACTTAATCAGGCAGGAACTTCCCGAAGACCAAAATGAGGCCCGCTGCATAGTTCGGCGATCTAAAGCCTACAAGGTCCATGAGGGAGAACTTTATAAGAAAAGCACAACCGGAGTCCTTCAAAGGTGTATCTCCGAAGAGGAAGGGCGAAATCTCCTGGCTGAAATTCACGCCGGACTCGGCGGGCACCACGCTGCAGCCCGGGCCCTTGTAGGCAAGGCCTTCCGTACAGGATTTTATTGGCCGACAGCCCGGGCAGATGCTCAGGACTTAGTCCAACGATGCGTCGGTTGCCAGCTCTTTGCTAATCAGAGCCACATGCCACCCACCGCCCTCAAAACTATACCCATCACCTGGCCGTTCGCGGTCTGGGGGCTTGACATGGTTGGACCCCTTAAAGGGGGAACCCACAAGCACAAATACTTATTGGTCATGGTGGACAAATTCACCAAATGGATAGAGGCCAAGCCGGTTAAAACGGCAGAATCCGGACCTGTGATAGACTTCATATCCGGGGTAGTACACCGTTTTGGCGTCCCCCACAGCATCATCACTGATAACGGCACGAATTTCACGGCCGACGAGGTTAAACTCTGGTGCAAAAACATGGGCATCAAGCTCGACTACGCTTCAGTCTATCACCCCCAAACTAACGGTCAAGTCGAGCGAGCAAATGGTCTAATCATGAGCGGCATCAAACCCAGACTAGTGCGGTCCCTCAAGGAATCTAACACGCACTGGGTAGAGGAGCTCGACTCCGTACTCTGGGGGCTGCGGACCACGCCAAACCGCACTACCGGATTCACACCATTTTTTATGGTGTACGGCGCAGAGGCAGTTCTGCCCTGCGATATAATTCATGACTCACCTCGCGTGCGCATGTACGAAGAAAGAGAAGCCGAGTTGGATCGGCAGGACAGTTTGGACGCCTTAGAGGAGGAGCGGGACGTGGCAAAAGCTCGTTCCGCATTCTATCAGCAGCAGGCTCGAAGATATCAAAGCAGAGAAGTACGGGCCAAAACTTACAATGTTGGCGAACTTGTTCTACGCCTGCCGGACAAGAAAAAGGACAAACTTAAGCCCAAGTGGGAAGGTCCCTTCATCATCGACCAAGTCCTGACCGGCGGAGCATACCGTCTACGTAACGCATCTGACAACCGACTCGAGCCGAACCCATGGAACGCAGCCCGTCTCCGAAGATTCTACGCCTAACGCCGGACTCAGAGTTCGTCTCACTCCTCCGTCCACCTTTTTACATTTTCACTGTCTCTTGTCCCCCTCCTTCTTCCCACTTTTTTTTCAATACCTTTGATAGGCTGATTTGCGCATTGTTCGCACACACTTGATGTGCTCCTAGCACTCATTATACCTGGGGGCTTCTTTAACAGAAGCTTATTTATACGGGCTTCATGCCCAACACATGTGTCATACTTCCGCATGTACCTTTTATTCACCATTATATGCATCGATATGACTTAAGTTTTGGCCAAGCTGGGTTGCCTGGCTCCTGTGCTTACCCCTACGTTCCCGATTGTTCGGCTAGGAGGTAAAGGGAGCACCTCTGCGATTGTTACTGCCGGGTCAGCCGGATGTGTACCTCAGACTGGGTGAAGCCGAAAGCTAGCGTTCTTAAGAGAATATTCGGTCGGTGACTTGAAAGATGATTTATTACTTATTCACTTATCTGCCCCCAGATGCTTTTTCTGCTCTTTTCGCAGTTGGGCATGCACTTTAGGGCATGCCTCCCAGGGAAAGGAACCCCTAACGGAACTATTCTCCCTGGAAGATGTTTCTTACTAACCATGTAATATAACATAACTAGTTGGGCACTTGTCTGATAAAGCACTAATGACCCCTACGCCTGCTCTCCATGCATGCCCTGGTTTTTTCATAACTGAGAAGGCATTCGGACACACTCCGGACTCTAGGGTCCCGAGGTTGAAGCGAAAAGGTCGGCAAAGACAAACGATCTACAATCCGGCTAGAAGGCATTTTACATGTCATTTTAAATTACATCGTCAAACTGACTGATTGTACTCCTCTTCAATCCCATCTAACAGGCTGTCTAATTTACAGTCCTGTTGGGAATATTTCGCGGCCAGCTCTACTTGGCCGTACATCAAGCTCACAGGGATCTCCTTCCCATCAGGCCCCACAGGTCCGACCTCGGCCATGTGGTTTGGGTCAGCCTTCGGGTACCGCGTCTTCACCATGGCCCAGGCCTCCCTGGCGCCTTGACGGCAGGCCGATATCTTCCACAGACGGAGACGTCGCCGTACTCCCTGAAGCTTCTCAGCAAGCCCTCCAAGGCCCTCAGGTAGGGAGACGGAAGGCCATAAGGCCTGAACGACGCCACTCATCGCCTGCCGAACACGTTCGAGCAGTTGCACCAGCTCGGGAAGTTGGTCACCCATTGAACCGGGCATTTCCTCCGCAGGGCGACCTGTGAGCACACCTAAAGACACATTTCTGTCAATCGACTTCCTCGCCGAATTCTTCTTTTCAAAGGAATTTGCTCAAGCACTTACTATAAATGCCGCGACGAAGCCGCTGATTCTCCTTCACGGAGCCAGACAGCTGGGCCCGAACATCTTTCAGCTCTTCTCCTAGCTGGGTGTGGGCATCTTGGAGCTTGTTCCTCTCCTGCTGCACCTTCATAAGCACCCTCTCGCCGGCCTTTAGCTGACGCAGTAGCTGTTGCTTGTCCGGATCTAGTCCGGCGCCCTCTGCAATATTATTGTCAGATTTACGCACACGCCGCACTTTGTTAACTACTTATCTTTTCGAAGTACGTATTACCAGCGGGGGTCTCCGTGGCTCCCCCTGCGGCGGCCAGTGCGGCCTCAAGTTGGGCCTTGCACTCTTGGAGCTCCTGGGACAGGTGGGTACTCTTCTCTGTAAGATCCTACATAATAAATGATCCTTAAATCAGTTATTTTAACTATTTTAAGTCTCGGGGGCTACTGGCATATATAACTATTAAAATTACTTACCCGTATGTCCTTCACATACTGCTCCGTGGCTCTGGTTAAACCATCTTGAGCGGCACGGAGGTGTGCGTCTCCCGCATCAAAGGCATTCAACGCCTCCGGGGAGAAACACGCGTCACGAAGAACTGTCCGGCGACGCCTGTGATTCATGGTGCTCTCCACCTCAGACCGGGTGGCAGACAGCCTGTCGGCATCCTCCGTCGGAGGAGCCTCCGGCTCATGCCTTGTGTTCGCCTCCCCTTCTGGACCACACGTTGGAGCATGGCTAACGGAGGCTTGATTAGCAACCTCTCCGGACACTGTCCGGCGAGCGCTCTTTCTCCTGGAAAAGTTATGAGCATTAATATACCTCCTAGGGATCCTTCCCTTAAAAACAGCGGTGCGCCGTACCGTTGCGGCGACGTTTCGGTTCGCGTCGCACTCCTCTTCCGCCTGCTGGGCCGAACTGACCCTTGCTGGTCAGCCGCCGCGGGTTCGGCTTCCCGCCTTAAAGGCACCTCCTGCGATGCACCATCAGTATAGGATGGTCAGAATTGAGCATGGATCAAATGATGGTGTCAAGACCTCGGTCGTAGTCACCTGGGAGGCCGGAAACAAACCGGGGTAGTCAGCCGTAATGGCGACTAGAGCATTGTCCATGCTAAGTTGGTGGAACACCCCGTCAATCAGCTCCACCTTTATGTCCGGATCCTCTTCGGAGGCCGGATCAAGGGATCGTTCCGGATCCTCGGGCTGTGGAGTTAGGCTTTGTATGCCCTCCACGTCCCGGCGCAGCTCCTGCGTCGAAATCACAAAGTAAGATACTTGACTTTGGAAGTATGGATCGGGTAGATAAACGTCCGCTTACCCAGCTCCGAGGGTTATTCATGGAGAATCCATTCAATGGACTCGTGCGGAGGAAGTCCTCCTCCTCCCCCTTGTACAAGCCGGACAGGATCTTTACCAGATCGGCTGCCGAGCCCGGCCCTCTGCGGCCATGACGGGTGGCGTCATCTTCCCCGTTGAAATCCCACATAGGGTGGCCCCTATATTGGAGCGGCTGCACCCCTCGCATAATGCATGTGGCCATGATTCCAATCATGGTCAATCCGGAGTGGGCCAGTAACCTAATCCGGCCCATCAGATAATGGACGCTCCCATCATCCTCCCGTTGAGGGCTCCGCGGGCGCCAACTCAGGCGTTTCTTCAAGGGAGCATTGCTGAACTCCGGGAGGCCGATCCGAACTGGATCCGGCAGAGGGGCGTCCTCCATGTAGAACCATTCCGAAGGCCAGTCTTCGGACGCCTTCTTCGGGGTGCCGGATAGATATCCGGTCCCGGCGATGCGCCATATTTCGGCTCCGCCCACTTGATATATCGACCCCTCGTGAGAACGGGGTACGAGGCAAAACAATCTCTTCCACAGCGCAAAATGGGGCTCGATGCCCAAGAACAGCTCGCAAAGAGCTACAAAGCCCGCGATGTGCAAAATGGAGGCAGGTGTGAGGTGGTGAAGCTGGAGTCCGTAGAACTCCAGGAGCCCCCGGAGAAACGGATGTATGGGAAATCCGAGTCCCCTTATTAGATAAGGGACGAAGCATACCCGCTCTCCTTTGGAAGGGTTGGGGACGCTCTCCGCCTGCTTTCCACCCCTGAAGGTGGCCAGTCCGGCTCGAACCGGAACCATGAAGGCTGGGGGAAGATATCCCTCGGTTTGGAGCGCCACTAGCTCGCTGTGTGGAACTGAGCATCTCCCCCAATCTCCTGGCTTAGGGCTGGGAGCGCGAGAGGAGGAGCCGCGTCGACTATCCATGATAGAATGGATTTTTGTCAGAGGCGCTTCGATGAGTACTTGCGGAAGGAGGATGGTGTGAGTTGGATCTAGATCCTCGCCTCTCTTATAGGCGGCTCGTTCGCACGGCTAGGGGGTAAAATGTAAAAATACCCTAGCTTTTCGCATTCATACGACACGTGGAAGAAGGCCATTATTGGGCGTAGAAGCCAAGGAGCGCAACATTTATAAGGAAGCCGGACACTATTCGGCAGGAACATGAAGTTTGAAGGAGAACCCGCCTTGCAACGCCGAAGACAATATACGCGCCGGACTCGTCGTCGCTGAAGCCTGGTTCGGGGGCTACTGAGGGAGTCCCGGACTAGGGGGTGTCCGGATAGCCGAACTATCATCATCGGCCGGACTCCAAGACTATGAAGATACAAGATTGAAGACTTCGTCCCGTGTCCGGATGGGACTTTCCTTGGCGTGGAAGGCAAGCTTGGCGATACGGATATGTAGATCTCCTACCATTGTAACCGACTCTGTGTAACCCTAGCCCTCTTCGGTGTCTATATAAACCGGATGGCTTTAGTCCGTAGGACGAACAACAATCATACCATAGGCTAGCTTCTAGGGTTTAGCCTCCTTGATCTCGTGGTAGATCCACTCTTGTAACACACATCATCAATATTAATCAAGTAGGACGTAGGGTTTTACCTCCATCAAGAGGGCCCGAACCTGGGTAAAACATCGTGTCCCTTGTCTCCTGTTACCATCCGCCTAGACGCACAGTTCGGGACCCCCTACCCGAGATCCGCCGGTTTTGACACCGACAATAACCCTAGCGTCATCAAACCTTAAGTGTGTAGACCCTACGGGTTCGGGAACCACGCAGACATGACCGAGACGTTCTCCGGTCAATAACCAACAGCGAGATCTGGATACCCATGTTGGCTCCCACATGTTCCACGATGATCTCATCGGATGAACCACGATGTCAAGGACTCAATCGATCCCGTATACAATTCCCTTTGTCTCGCGGTATTGTACTTGCCCGAGATTCGATCGTCGGTATCCCGATACCTTGTTCAATCTCATTACCGGCAAGTCTCTTTACTCGTTCTGTAACACATCATCCCGTGATCAACCCCTTGGTCACATTGTGCACATTATGATGATGTCCTACCGAGTGGGCCCAGAGATACCTCTCCATTTACACGGAGTGACAAATCCCAGTCTCGATTCGTGCCAACCCAATAGACACTTTTGGAGATACCTGTAGTGCACCTTTATAGCCACCCAGTTACGTTGTGACGTTTGGTACACCCAAAGCATTCCTACGGTATCCGGGAGTTGCACAATCTCATGGTCTAAGAAAATGATACTTGACATTAGAAAAGCTTTAGCATACGAACTACACGATCTTTGTGCTAGGCTTAGGATTGGGTCTTGTCCATCACATCATTCTGCTAATGATGTGATCCTGTCATCAACGACATCCAATGTCCATGGTCAGGAAACCGTAACCATCTATTGATCAACGAGCTAGTCAACTAGAGTCTTACTAGGGACATGGTGTTGTCTATGTACCCACACATGTATCTGAGTTTCCTGTCAATACAATTATAGCATGGATAATAAACGATTATCATGAACAAGGAAATATAATAATACCTAATTTATTATTGCCTCTAGGGCATATTTCCAATAGGCTTAACAGCTTGCCAGGAGAGTCAATTGGTTGCTGGGAGGACCTGGAAGCCGCATTCCTCAACAATTTCCAGGGCACCTATGTGCGACCACCAGACGCCGATGACCTAAGCCACATCATTCAGCAGCTAGAGGAATGGGCCAGACAATTCTGGACATGGTTCCTAACCAAGAAAAATCAAATAGTCGACTGTCCGGACGCAAAGGCCCTCGCAGCCTTCAAACATAACATCTATGACGAATGGCTTGCCCGGCACCTAGGACAGGAAAAGCCGAAATCCATGGCAGCCCTCACAACACTCATGACCCGCTTTTGCGCGGGAGAAGACAGCTGGCTAGCTCATAGTAATAACATGACCAAGAGCCCTGGTAATTCGGATACCAAGGACAACAATGGCAGGTCGCATCGCAACAAGCACAAGTGCCACATTAATGGCGACAATGCTGAGGATACGGCAGTTAATGCCGGATTCAGAGGCTCTAAACCCGGTCAGCGGAAAAAGCCATTCAAAAGAAACATAGAGGGCCCATCCAGTTTGGACCGAATACTCGATTGCTCGTGCCAGATACACGGCACCCCCGAAAAACTAGCCAATCACACCAACAGGGATTGTTGGGTGTTCAAGCAGGCAGGCAAGTTAAGTGCCAAAAACAGGGACAAGGGGCTGCACAACGATGACGAGGAGGAGCCCCGACTGCCGAACAATAGGGGACAGAAGGGCTTTCCCCCACAAGTGCGGATGATGAACATGATATACGCAACCCACATCCCCAAAAGAGAGCAGAAGCGTGCACTCAGGGACGTATATGCGTTGGAGCCAGTCGCCCCAAAGTTCAACCCGTGGTCCTCCTGCCCGATCACTTTTGATCGAAGGGACCACCCCACTAGCATCCGCCACGGCAGATTCACCGCATTAGTTCTAGACCCAATCATTGACGGATTTCACCTCACTAGAGTCCTTATGGACAGCGGCAGCAGCCTGGACCTGCTTTATCAGGATACAGTGCGAAAAATGGGCATAGATCCCTCAAGGATTAAACCCACAAAGACGACCTTTAAAGGCGTCATACCAGGTGTAGAGGCCAACTGTACAGGCTCAGTTACACTCGAAGTGGTCTTCGGATCCCCGAATAATTTCCGAAGCGAGGAGTTAATCTTCGACATAGTCCCGTTCCGCAGTGGCTATCACGCCCTGCTCGGACGAACCGCATTTGCAAAGTTCAATGCGGTGCCGCACTACGCATACCTCAAGCTCAAGATGCCAGGCCCTCGAGGAGTCATTACGATCAATGGAAACACCGAACGCTCTCTCCGAATGGAGGAGCATACGGCGGCCCTCGCGGCGGAAGTACAAAGTAGCCTCTCAAGGCAATTCTCAAGTCCGGCTATTAAACGTCCGGACACCGTCAAGCGCGCCCGGAGTAACCTACAACAAGACCACCTGGCATGTTCCGAGCAAGAGTAGCAGTGCGGCCCCAACCCCAGCCCTCGCGAAATTGCGAAGCCAGTACCACGCGTACATAATTATGCTCTGGAAATACCATGGGCATAAGGGAAGGGGCACAACCACGGCACACCCAAAATGCGGTTCAACCGCACTAGGGGCTCCCGAGTTTGTTATTTCTTTTTTCTTACTTTCAGGATTCCACTCTCCGGAAGGCCTGTCCGGCAGTACAATCGCCGAACACACGATGCAACAGCCAGGGAGGCAGCAAGCTATGTCGAATGTCCAGGTGGTCTCTATAACGAGCTAAATACCTGTCTTACACAAAGTCTTACAGCTTGCCCCTGGAGTGGGACATGTCAAATAATCTCATCTCTTGCTTATCGCACTATTGGTATCGTTCTGCTTTCACAGCAGCCTTTTAATAAACAATACATAGCTCTTGTCTATTATTGCATTCATTTTTTATGTAAATATGTTTAGTTATGACATTATGCAACCGTACACTTTGGTACGGTCAATACACCAGGGGCTTAAGTACCCCAGAATATGGTGTGAGAAGTCCGAACACTCTCAGGAGTACGGCACCCCGAACTTATAGCATTATATGCATCGGCTCCGAATACTGTCTTGGGTCAATAGTTGGGTTTGCCCGGCTCCCATGTTTTGGTACCTTACGTTCCGTTATATCGGCTAAGGTAGCGCTGGGAGAACTACTGCGATTGTGCCCCAGTTGAGCTAGGTTAAGCACCTCAGTAGAGAAAGCTAAAACTGACCATCATGATAGGGCGAGAGTCGGTCGCTGTTCGAGAGGTTTCGAGTCCCTAAAGACTTATGCCTCCTAGAGCGAGGAGTTGGCTTTGTCCGGCCTAGGCGTGGATAGCGGCCCGAACTCGGTCTTCCGAATACTAGGGGCTTCGCCGAAATTTAAAATTATAGAATTCTATGGCTAAGTGAGAGTGATAAAGCATTATAGTCCGATTGCCTTGTTCGTTGTGCTGACCGCCTCCCTCGAAGGACCCAAGAATGGGAACAAGAGCGCTCAGGTTTATCCCGGACACCCCGCACTCGTGGCATGGGGGTATGATACATCTCCAATGTATCTATAATTTTTGATTGCTCCATGCTACTTTATCTACTGTTTTAGGCAATATTGGGCTTTATTACCCACTTTTATATTATTTTTGGGACTAACCTATTAACCGGAGGCCCAGCCCAGATTTGTTGTTTTATGCCTATTTCAGTGTTTCGAGGAAAAGGAATATCATACGGAGTCAAAACGGAACGAAATCAACTGGAGAAGTTGTTTTTGGAAGGAAAGCAACCCAGGGAACTTGGAGTGCACGTCAGGGGAGATACGGGCTGCCCACGAGGGTGGGGGGCGCCCCCCCTGAGCGTGCCCCCCTACCTCGTGAGCACCCCAGAGGTCCACCGACATACCCCCTGCACCCATATATACCTACATACACTAAAACTTCCAGAACAGAAGATAGATCGGGAGTTCCGCCACCGCAAGCCTCTGTAGCCACCAAAAACCAATCGGGACCCTGTTCCGGCACCCTGCCGGAGGGGGATCCCATCACCGAAGGCCATCTTCATCATCCCGGCACTATCCATGACGAGGAGGGAGTAGTTCACCCTCGGGGCTGAGGGTATGTACTAGTAGCTATGTGTTTGATCTCTCTCTCTCCCTCTCTCTCTCTCTTGTGTTCTCTCTCGTGTTCCCTCTATGGCACGATCTTGATGTATCGCGAGCGTTGCTATTGTAGTTGGATCTTATGATGTTTCTCCCCCTCTACTCTCTTGTGATGAATTGAGTTTACCCTTTGAAGTTATCTTATCAGATTGAGTCTTTATGAGAACACTTGATGTATGTCTTGCCGTGATAATCTGTGGTGACAATGGGATATCATGTGCCACTTGATGTATGTTTTGGTGATCAACTTGCGGGTTTCGTGACATTGGGAACCTATGCATAGGGGTTGGCACACGTTCTTGACTCTCCGGTAGTAGCTTCGGGGCACTCTTTGAAGTACTTTTATGTTGGTTGGATGAATCTGAGATTGTGTGACGCATATCGTATAATCATGCCCACGGATACTTGAGGTGACAATGGAGTATCTAGGTGACATTAGGGTTTTGGTTGATTTGTGTCTTAAGGTGTTATTCTAGTATGAACTCTATGATGCATTGAGCGGAAAGAATAGCTTTATGTTATTTTACTACGAACTCTTGAATAGATAGAACAGAAAGGATAACTTTGAGGTGGTTTCGTACCCTACCATAATTTCTATGTTTGTTCTTCGCTATTAGTGTCTTTGGAGTGACTCTTTGTTGCATGTTGAGGGCTTGTTATATGATCTATCTATGTTATTATTGTTGAGAGAACTTGCACTAGTGAAAGTATGAACCCTAGGCCTTGTTTCCCATCATTGCAATACCGTTTATGCTCACTTTTATCGCTCGTTACCTTGCTGTTTTTATTATTTCAGATTACAAATACCTTTATCTAGTATCTATTTTGCACTTGTATCACCATCTCTTCGCCGAACTAGTGCACCTATACAATTTACCATTGTATTGGGTGTGTTGGGGACACAAGAGACTCTTTGTTATTTTGTTGCAGGGTTGTTTGAGAGAGACCATCTTCATCCTACGCCTCCTATGGATTGATAAACCTTAGGTCATCCACTTGAGGGAAATTTGCTACTGTCCTACAAACCTGTGCACTTGCAGGCCCAACAACGTCTACAAGAAGAAGGTTGTGTAGTAGACATCAAGCTCGTTTCTGGCGCCGTTGCCGGGGAGGTTAGTTCTTGAAGGTATATCTTTAGATCTTGCAATCGAATCTTTTTGTTTCTTGTTTTAGCACTAGTTTAGTTTATAAAAGAAAACAAAAAAAATGGAGTTAAGTTTGTCTCATACGCTTCACCTTTTTAATATCTTTCGTGAGTATGATGGAAAGGATAATTGTGCTCAAGTGCTAGAAGAAGAAATCTCTAAATTGTTTGGCACTAAATATTTGAATGATGAGCATGATTGCGATGTTGTTAGTACGAATTCTTTGAATATCCATGATGCTAATGATGATTGCACTAGTTATGATGGAAATGCCTCCTATAAGCATGTCAATTTTTGTGGAGTGCATTGGGCTTGCAAGGACACACCAAATAGGGAAGATAGATATTGCAAGAGGCATAAGTACTTAGAAACTAAATTCTTGCAAGAAGAGCTAGATGAATGTGCTGAAAGATTCAATATTTTTCGCTCTCCTTGTGAACTTTGCAATGAACATGGTCATTTAAAGATCCAATGCTATTTGTTTCATGATCAAGTCGTGTCCAAATATTGTGATAATTTGATTACCCTTGAGCATCATAAAGAGCTTAGCCTTCTTTTGGGTTATGAAGAAATGAAACGTATAACTGAGGGTATTCCAAAATTTAGTCGTGATAAAATTGTTGATTTTGATCTAGAGAAAATTTATATGTATTGTGCGGAGAATTGCATTGAAAATCCTTATATTGCCAATTACCTAAAGAAAAGAAAGCAAAGGGAAGATGATGAGAATACTAATGAAATGGGAGAGGCTTCCCAATCTCCTCCTATTATTTCTTATGATGAATCAGGTAACGAGGAGGAGCTTTCTATTCAACCAATCTCATCAATAAGGAGCTCAAAGAGGAAGGTTGAACCTACACATAATGTGAAGAAGAAAAAGAAAAGAAGGAGCAACAAAGGTAAAAAGGTATCCCTCCCAAATGATGTTGCTCCTACTACTCATTGTGATGATGATAATTGCTATACTATTGGTGCTATGAATATTTTTAATGATGAGAGTGATTATGCTTATGACATGAAAGGGCCCAAGCTTGGGGATGCTATTTTTAGCATCCCAAGTTTTGATATGCAAAGTTGTTATGATGATAGCATGCCTCCTACCTATGATGGTTATATTGATGAAAGTGGGTTCGGAAGAGTGTAAACTTTAGGAAGTAGTGATCCCACTATTTTGGAGGATGTTGAATTTTATTGTGATGAATATGAAAGTGGATTTGGAAGAGTGTCAACTTTATTTAGTGATTCCACTATCTTGGGAGAGGTTTCAATCGATTATGATGAGAACGAAGTTGCTACTTATGATGATTATTGTGATGAAACTTATGCTATAAAAAGTAGTGATGATTATATTTACAAATCTTGTCATGATTATGACTACCCTTTTTCTGAACATTACTCTTTTAATGTGGAAACAATTTTTAGTGTTCAAGTCTCTTATGATACTCCTACTATCCCGAATGAGAAGAATTTTGCTTATGTGGAGAGTATTAAAAATTCTATGCTTGTAGATCATGAAAAGAATGCTTTAGGTGCTGGCTATATTGTTGAATTCATTCATGATGCTACTGAAAATTATTATGAGAGAGGAACATATGCTTGTAGGAATTGCAATAATATCAAGTTTCCTCTCTATGTGCTTAAAATCTTGAAGTTATGCTTGTGTTACCTTCCTATGCAAGTTGATTATTGTTCCCATAAGTTGTTTGCTCACAAAATCCCTATTCATAGGAAGTGGGTTAGACTTAAATGTGCTAGTCATATGCTTCATGATGCTCCTATTATGTTTCAATTCTTATATTTTTTGTGAGCATCATTGTCGTCATCATGCCTAGCTAGAAAGGCATTAAAGAAAAGCGCTTGTTGGGAGACAACCCAATATTTATCCGTACTGTTTTTGTGTGTCCACATGATTATGCTACTATAGTAATCATGTTGTATAGCTTTTGTTTCAATAAAGTGCCAAGTAGAACCTTTGGGAAGACTTGGGTGAAGTTTATGTGATCTTGCTGTGAAAAACAGAAACTTTTGCGCTCACGAGAATGGCTGCCATTCTTTACTGGAGAGTGCTTTTAGGTTGATTATTTTTTAAGATTATTAATAGACAAATTTCTCAGGTTCAGAAATTTATTTCATAATTTTTTGGGTTCCAGAGGTATACGTTTGATACAGATTACTACAGACTGTTCTGTTTTTGACAGATTCTGTTTGCATTGTGTTGCTTGCTTATTTTGATGCATCTATGGCTAGTATTAAGCAGTATGAACCATAGAGAAGCTGGAATACAGTAGGATTTACACCAATATGAATTTAGAATGAGTTCATTACAGTACCTAAGTGGTGATTTATTTTCTTATACTAACGGAGCTTACGAGTTTTGTTTTGAGTTTTGTGTGGTTGAAGTTTTCAAGTTTTGGGTAAAGATTCGATGGATTATGGAATAAGGAGTGGCAAGAGCCTAAGCTTGGGGATGCCCAAGGCACCCCAAGGTAAAATTCAAGGACAACCAAGCAACTAAGCTTGGGGATGCCCCGGAAGGCATCCCCTCTTTCGTCTTCGTTCATCGATAACTTTACTTGGAGCTATATTTTTATTCACCACATGATATGTGTTTTGCTTGGAGCGTCATTTTATTTTGTTAGTTTTTGCTTGCTTCTGGTTATAATAATGTTTTTCATCTTTTGTTTCAATAAAAAAGTCAAGGATAGCCTTTGCCATGCTTATTTTGCTAAGTTTGCATGTTGCTGTTTGAAAACAGAAAGTTTACCGCTGTTGCAAACATTCCCTAGAAAAGTCAGAGAATGGTCTAACGTTGAATATTTTTGCATATTAAGCTCTTATAAATTTATTACAATGGGAATTTTAGTTCATAATTTTTTGGGTCAGGGAAGTATTGATACTCTTGCATTCTTTACAGACTCTGCTGTTTTGGCAGATTGCTATTATGTTTGCATTGTTTGCGTATGTTTGCTTGTTTAATGATTCTATTTGAGGATGCAATGTTGAATAATAATTTTAGTGATTTGTTACAGTAGAAAATGATAAGGTTTTGCATTGGTTTATACTAACCTATCTCACGAGTTCTTGTTGATTTTGTTGTGAATGAAGCTTTTGATAAAAAGAAGAGAAACCATGATATGAGAGGAATTAAGGAGACACAAAAGTTCAAGCTTGGGGATGCCCAAGGCACCCCAAGATAATATTTCAAGAAGTCTCAAGCATCTAAGCTTGGGGATGCCCCGGTAGGCATCCCACCTTTCTTCTTCAACAGTTATCGGTTAGTATCGGTTGAGCCTAAGTTTTTGCTTCTTCACATGAGTTGTGCTATCCTTGCATTGTAGTTTTCTTTAGCTTTGCTTGCTGTTTTGATTGAAATACCAAGATCTGAAATTCTTTAATGAGAGAGAGCCTTACACAAATTAGAATTTGCTAGAATACTCATTGTGCTTCACTTATATCTTTTGAGCTTGATATTTTTGCTCTAGTGCTTTACTTAGATCTTTTAGAGCACGGTGGTGGATTTGTTTTAAAGAAACTATTGATCTCTCATGCTTCACTTAGATTATTTTGAGAGTCGTTAATAGAAATGTAATTTGCTTAATGTAATATACTTGGTATTCAAGATATGTGAAACTTTCTTTTGAGTGTGTTGAATACTAAGAAAAGTTTGATGATTGATAATTGTTTTGAGATATGGAGGTGATAATGTCAAAGCAATGATAGTTGGGGTGATTATGAATTTAAAGAATGCTTGTGTTGAAGTTTGTGATTCCCGTAGCATGCACGTATGGTGAACCGCTTTGTGATGAAGTCGAAGCACAATTTTATTTATTGATTGTCTTCCTTATGAGTGGTAGTCGGGGACGAGCGATGGTCTTTTCCTACCAATCTATCCCCCTAGGCGCATGCGTTTAGTGCTTTGCTTTTTGATGACTTCTAAATTTTTGCAACAAGTGCATGAGTTCTTTTGATTAATGTTGAGTCCATGGATTATACGCACTCTCACCCTTCCATTATTGCTAGCCTCTCTTGTGCCGCGCAACTTTCGCGGGTACCATACACCCACCATATACCTTCCTCAGAACAGCCACCATACCTACCTATCATGGCATTTCCATAGCCATTCCGAGATATATTGCCATGCAACTTTCCACCATTCCGTTCATATGACATACATTACTTTTTTCATATTGCTTTTTGCATGAACTTGTAGTTGACATTGTATTTGTGGCAAGGCCACCTTCATAATTCTTTCATACATGTCGCTCTTTTGATTCATTTCATATCCCGGTACACCGTCGGAGGCATTCATATAGAGTCATATTTTGTTCTAGTATCGAGTTGTAACTGCTAGTTGTAAGGAAAAATAAAAGTGTGATGATCATTATTATTAGAGCATTGTCCCAGTGAGGAAAGGATGATGGAGACTATGATTCCCCCATAAGTCGGGATGAGACTCCAGACTTTATGAAAAATAAAAGAGGCCAAAGAAGCCCGAATAAAAAAAAGAGGCCAAAGAAGCCCACCAAAATAAAAAAAATAAAAAAATGAGAGAAAAAGAGAGAAGGGACAATGCTACTATCCTTTTACCACACTTGTGCTTCAAAGTAGCACCATGATCTTCATGATAGAGAGTCTCATATGTTGTCACTTTCATATACTAGTGGGAATTTTTCATTATAGAACTTGGCTTGTATATTCCAATGATGGGATTCCTCAAAAGTGCCCTAGGTCTTCGTGAGCAAGCAAGTTGGATGCACACCCACTTAGTTTCTTTTGTTGAGCTTTCATAAACTTATAGCTCTAGTGCATCCGTTGCATGGAAATCCCTACTCATTCACATTGATATCTATTGATGGGCATCTCCATAGCATGTTGATACGCCTAGTTGATGTGAGACTATATTCTCCTTTTTGTCTTCTCCACAACCACCATTCTATTCCACCTATAGTGCTATGTCCATGGCTCATGCTCATGTATTGCGTGAAAGTTGAAAAAGTTTGAGATTATTAAAGTATGAAACAATTGCTTGGCTCATCATCGGGTTGTGCATGATTAAATACTTTGTGTGATGAAGATAGAGCTTAGCCAGACTATATGATTTTGTAGGGATAACTTTCTTTTGGCCAAGTTATTTTGAGAAGACATCATTGCTTTGATTAGTATGCTTGAAGTATTATTACTATTATGTCAATATGAACTTTTGTCTTGAATCCTTTGGATCTGAATATTCATGCCATAATTAAGAAGATTTACATTGAAATTATGCCAAAGTATCACTCTGCATCAAAAATTCTTTTTTATCATTTACCTACTCGAGGACGAGCAGGAATTAATCTTGGGGATGCTTGATACGTCTCCAACGTATCTATAATTTTTGATTGCTCCATGCTACTTTATCTACTGTTTTAGGCAATATTGGGCTTTATTATCCACTTTTATATTATTTTTGGGACTAACCTATTAACTGGAGGCCCAGCCCAGATTTGTTGTTTTATGCCTATTTCAGTGTGTCGAGGAAAGCGAATATCAGACGGAGTCAAAACGGAACGAAATCAACTGGAGAAGTTATTTTTGGAAGGAAAGCAACCCAGGGAACTTGGAGTGAACGTCAGGGGAGATACGGGCTGCCCACAAGGGTGGGGGGGCGCCCCCTGGGCGCGCCCCCTGCCTCGTGAGCACTGATGAAGCCATGTACCTAGGGTAGGGTCATGGACCTGTCCAAAGTACCCTCCCCAAGGACATCTCTAGAAGAAACTGCCTTTCAGTCGACCTGGAGGATTCCACTCGACGGACTCGAAGACACTCGACCATGAAGACTCACTCGACCACCAGGAAACCTAGGGTCACTCTGCACCCAAACGGTCTATTATTAAGTAGTCTTTATGGCCATGATAGCACTTTATGTAAGTCGTTACCACTAACGCCAGGCCTTTATGTACATTGAACCCTCCGCTATGTGGGCTGGCTAGGGTCCTGGCGCACTCTATATAAGCCACCCCCCTCCACAGGCAGAAGGGTTCACACCTCTGTAACTCATACACATATAATCCAGTCGACCGCCTCCGGGCTCCGAGACGTAGGGCTGTTACTTCCTCCGAGAAGGGCCCGAACTCGTAACTCCCTTGCGTATACAACTACTCCATAGCTAGGATCTTGCCTCTCCATACCTACCCCCTATTCTAATATCAGGCTTAGAACCACGACAGTTGGCGCCCACCGTGGGGCAGGTGTCTTAGCGACTTATTGGAGAAGTTGCAATTGTTCCGATCGCCTTCACCATGGTTTCTGGCGGAGTTGTAGTGGAGGGCCGCGAGATCCGTCTCGGCGCGCTCACATTTATCGCCGACGACTCCGCTTGGCTCCAGGAGGCTCCACTCGACATCGATGCTCTCCCAGTCTGTGGGGCGACACACTTTCGCGCATGTGTCCGCGGCGTCCTGCTGCGGCAACCGTCGGCCCCGTATCAGTCGACCCCTGCGTCATCCTCCCTCCCTGTCTCCCGCCAGCGCAAGCGCTCTGGTCGGTCGAGGCTTCAGTGGTGGCTGAGACATGCAGTGGCTCGCCAATCGGCCACCACCCAAGTCGCGGCGATTGAGCCCGACGAATCTCTCTATGGCCTGTTCGGTCTGTCGACTGGCTCTGTAGAGACTGCATCCGAGTGCGACAGTAGTGATCCAGCGGCGGAGGTCCTGATGGTCAATGGGCCTCGTAGTCCTCCCGGCTTCCCCCGCACCGATGGAGGGGATGGCGGAGGCGACCCAGCTCAGGTACACGAGGAGTATCAACCCGAGCCACTCTCTTTGTTGCAAAGAGAAGATCTTCGCTGCCGGAACATGGATGCTCTGCATACTCCTATCGTAGGAGAAACCCCCAAGGCTCGCACCTTGGAGGACGCGTGTTTGGCCAATTTGGCTGAGCGCACTCGACTAGAGAACCTCCAGCGAGCACTCGACGAGCGCGCGCGGTAACGAGTTCCAGACTCCAGTCGACGTCAACTCTTTCCGCCTCCGACTCAGGTATATCGAATCCCAATTCAGAATCTGGCAGTTGCAGCCCGTATAGCGGAGTCGATTCAGCCCTCTCAGTCAGGGGCTAGCAGAGGCTTGATGCAGATCAGAGATTTGCTCCGGACAGCAGGAGATCAAAATTCAGCTGTATCGCAGTCGCTTAATAGGATTCACAGTCGATCCGTCACTGCGAATACAGTCCAGTCGGCCCATAGCCCAAGATCGCCTCTGCGGCGTGAGGGATGTGGGGGTCGACGTGATCAGTATGATGACCGATTCGATCGCGATGATCGGCGTCGAGTGCCCACTCCTCCCCCAAGGGGTGGGTCTTACGCCCCTCGGCAACAAGATGACAGACGCCAACACAGTGTTGGGCGAAGGGTTCCAGTCGACCCCAGAGAACCAGGCTTTGACGCGAGGTCCATTATCGTGCAAGGTCTGGTCGACTGGAAAAGAGCTCACCGTGAAGGCCATGACAGAGATGCGCCCACCAGCAGCCGAGTTCATGTCTCAGGATCAGAGTGTTTTAGCAGAGCCATCAGAGCCACGGTGATCCCTCCCAACTTCAGGTTGGCGACTGGGGTGAGTAAGTTCACTGGTGAGTCCAAGCCCGATACTTGGCTTGAGGACTACCGAGTGGCTGTGCAGATTGGCGGTGGTAATGATGAGGTGGCCATGAAACACTTACCGCTTATGTTGGAGGGCTCGGCCAGAGCCTGGCTGAATCAGTTGGCTCCTAGCAGCATTTAAACTTGGGAAGATCTTGCCCGAGTGTTTGTCAGGACATTTGAAGGGACGTGCAAACGGCCTTTAGGTCTGAGAGAGCTGCAGGTTTGCGTACAAAAGTCAAATGAAACCCTGAGAGATTACATCCAAAGGTGGATCACATTGCATCATACGGTGGAAAACGTATCTGATCACCAAGCAGTCTGTGCCTTCAAGGAAGGTGTTAAGAACAGAGAGTTAAGTTTGAAGTTTGGTCGGACCAGAGACATGACTCTGAGTCGAATGATGGAAATTGCCACCAAATATGCCAAGGGCGAAGAAGAGGATCGACTCTGGAGTGGCAAGTATAAGCCAAGTCAGTCAGAAAAAGGGAACTCCAGTCGGAAGCAGAAGCGGAAAGCCGAGCCAGCTGCTCCTGGAGAAGCCTTGGCCGTGACTCAGGGCAAGTTTAAAGGGAAGCCCAAAGGATCTTGGAACCCCAAGAAGGTGAAGGACAAGGAAGGAAACGACGTGATGGATTTGCCATGCCACATCCACACGAAGAAAGATGAAGAGGGTAACTTCATTTACCCGAAACATACCACTCGCCAGTGCCGGCTCTTAATCCAGCAATTTCAAGGGAAACGGCCCAAGGATAAAGAAAAGGAGTCGGACAAGATTGAGGACAAAGAGGACAGTGATGAAGGATACCCCCATGTCAATTCCACCCTGATGATTTCTGCTGATGTTGAGAGAAAAAGTCGATTGAAAGTAATCAACCGGGAAGTGAATATGGTTGCTCCGGCAACACCCAGTTATCTGAAGTGGTCTCAGATCGCCATCACATTCGACTAGTCTAATCATCCGACACACATAGCCACCCCTGGGAGGCAAGCTTTGGTGGTCAACCCAGTCGTCGAAGGCACTCGACTGACTAAGGTTCTGATGGACGATGGTAGCGGACTGAACATATTGTATGCGGACACGCTGAAGGGAATGGGCATTCCGATGTCCAGACTCAGTTCCAGCAACATAAGTTTTCATGGAGTCATTCCTGGGAAAAAGGCTGAATCACTTGGCCAAATTGCTCTTGATGTGGTTTTCGGCGATTCAAAGCATTTCCGCAAAGAAAAGTTAACATTTGAAGTTGTGGATTTCCAGAGTGCTTATCACGCCATTTTAGGCAGGCCAGCTTATGCACGATTCATGGCTCGACCATGTTACGTGTACCTCAAATTGAAGATGCCTGGTCCCAAAGGGGTGATCACCATCACTGGCAATCAGAAAAAGGCAGAAGAGTGCTTTTAGAAGGGCTCAAAGATCACCGATGCTCAAATGGCAGTGGTAGAGCTGCAGGAATACCAAAAAACCGCAGATCCGAGTGAGTTGTTGCGAGCCAAGAAGCCTGCTACCAAATCAGTGTTTCAGTTGTCTGGTGAGACAAAGCCGATTCACATCCACCCGACCGACCCCAATGCTGCTCCGACTCATATCTCAACAACACTCGACTCCAAATAGGAAGAAGCGCTCATCCAGTTCCTCCGTGAGAACTGGGACATCTTCGCATGGAAGCCTCCTGACATGCCGGGTGTTCCCAGGGGACTGGCTGAGCATCGCCTACGAGTCGACTCAAAGGAGAAACCTGTCAAGGAACATCTTCGACGGTCTGCCATCCAGAAGAGAAAGGCCATTGGCAAGGTGGTAGCTCGGCTCTTAGCAGCAGAGTTTATCCGAGAGATTTACCACTCCGAGTGGCTTGCCAATGTTGTCATGGTCCCCAAGAGGGACAAGTCACTTCGCATGTGCATTGATTTCAAACATATCAATCGGCCTGCCCGAAAGATCATTTTCCTCTCCCCCGCATTGACCAAATAGTCGACTCGATTATGGGATGTGAGCACTTGTCTTTTTTAGATGCCTATTCCGGTTATCATCAAATCCGTCTCTATGGACCCGACGAGATCAAAACAGCTTTTATCACCCCATTCGGATGCTTCTGCTATGTCACCATGCCATTCGGCCTCAAGAATGCTGGAGCCACGTTCATGAGGATGATTCAGAAGTGTTTGCTCACTCAAATCAGTCGGAACGTGGAAGCATACATGGATGATATTGTGGTCAAATCACGGAAGGGTTCCGATCTGTTGACTGACCTTGCTGAAACATTTGCCAATCTCAGGAGGTATGATATCAAGCTTAATCCATCAAAATGCACATTCAGAGTTCCTGGCGGAAAGTTACTCGGCTTTCTCGTTTTCGAACGAGGAATCAACGCCAACCTGGAAAAAGTTGGTACTATACTCTGAATGAAACGCCCCGTGCGTGTGCACGATGTCCAGAAACTTACTGGATGCTTGGCCGCATTAAGTCGATTCATCTCTCGCCTCAGTGAAAAGGCATTGCCTCTTTACCGATTGATGAAGAAGTCAAACAAGTTCGAGTGGACTCCAGAAGCTGATGCAGCGTTTGCAGAACTTAAAGCTCTGCTCTCCACCCAGCTGGTGCTTGCTGCCCCAGTCAGCAAAGAGCCCCTGTTGCTTTACATTGCAGCCATAGGACAAGTCGTCAGTACAGTACTTACGGCCGAGCGGGAAGAAGAAGGGAAAGCCTTCAAAGTTCAGCGCCCAGTATATTATCTTTCCGAAGTATTGACCCCATCGAAGCAAAGATACCCTCATTATCAGAAGCTTGTATATGGGATTTACATGACCACGAAGAAGGTTGCTCACTATTTCTCTGATAATTGCATTACAGTCGTCAGCGACGCCCCATTATCAGAGATTTTGCACAACAGAGATGCAACTGGTCGAGTGGCAAAGTGGGCGATTGAACTCCTTCCCCTTGATATCAAGTTTGAGGCAAAGAAAGCCATTAAGTCCCAAGCAGTAGCAGATTTCATCGCCGAGTGGATTGAACAACAACTGCCGACTCAAGTTCACTCGGAGCACTGGACCATGTTCTTTGACGGTTCTAAGATGTTGAATGGTTCCGGTGCTGGGGTAGTATTGGTTTCCCCCCGAGGAGATAAGCTCAGATATGTGCTCCAGATCCACTTTGATTCCTCCAACAATGAAGCAGAATACGAAGCACTTTTGTACGGGTTGCGCATGGCCATTTCACTCGGCGTCCGTCGCCTTATGGTTTATGGCGATTCAGATTTGGTGGTCAATCAGGTGATGAAGGAGTGGGACGTTAGAAGCCCAGCCATGACTGGTTACTGCAATGCGGTAAGGAAGCTGGAGAAGAAATTTGAAGGGTTAGAGCTCCATCATATACCCCGACTGAAGAATCAAGCAGCTGATGATTTGGCGAAGATAGGTTCCAAGAGAGAAGCCATTCCCAGTGATGTGTTCTTGGAACATATCCATACTCCATCAGTTCAGGAAGATCCTTTTACCGAAGAAGCTCCGTAGCCAAAAAGTGTCACAGATCCGACTGAAGTAGAGGTTCCAGTAGTGGTCGACCTGATCATGGAAGCATTGGTCATCACTCCCGACTGGACAGTGCCGTACATCGCGTATATCTTAAGGAAAGAGCTCCCAGAAGATGAAGAAGAGGCTCGACAGATCGTCCGCCGATCCAAAGCCTTTACCGTGATAAAGGGACAGTTGTACAGAGAGGGCGCGACTGGAGTCGGTCAGAAATGTATAATGCCAGAAGAAGGTGGGATAATCCTTGACGATATCCACTCGGGGACATGTGGCCATCATGCGTCTTCTCGGACCATTGCGGCTAAAGCAGACCGAGCGGGATTTTACTAGCCGAGAGCAAATGAAATGGCAAAGGAGATAGTCGACAAGTGCGAAGGATGTCAATTTTACTCCAATATGTCACACAAGCCCGCCTCAGCCTTGAAGACCATCCCACTCGTCTGGCCGTTCGCTGTATGGGGATTGGATATGGTTGGACCACTAAGAACAGGCAGAAGCGGTTTCACCCATGTGCTGGTGGCAGTCGACAAGTTCACTAAGTGGATTGAAGCTAAACCCATCAAGAATCTTGATGCTGACACTGTTGTCAGCTTCATCAGAGAGCTGGTATTCAGATACGGAGTTCCCCATAGCATCATCACTGATAATGGGTCGAACTTCGATTGCGAGGAATATAGAGCCTTCTGCGCGTCTCAGGGCACACGAGTCGACTATGCTTCAGTTGCTCACCCCCAGTCGAATGGGCAGGCGGAACAAGCAAATGGTTTAATTCTCAAAGGATTGAAACCCCGACTGATGCGCGATCTCAAGCACGCAGCTGGCGCATGGGTCGACGAACTTCCGTCAGTACTTTGGGGATTAAGGACCACACCTAATCGGTCGACTGGGAGAACTCTGTTCTTCCTAGTTTACGGAGCTGAAGCAGTCCTGCCGAGTGACCTGCTTCACAACGCACCTCGGGTCGAACTCTACACTGAAGCTGAAGCAGAACAAGCCCGACAGGACGCAGTCGACCTTCTAGAATAATAAAGAGATATGGCCTTGATCCGATCGACCATTTATCAGCAGGACTTGCGTCTATTCCATGCCAAAAACGTGAAGAGTTGAGCCTTCCAAGAGGGAGACTTGGTTCTCCGAGTGGATCAGGAGAAGCCACACAAGCTTGCTCCTACTTGGGAAGGTCCCTTCATCGTCACCAAAGTTCTCCACAATGGGGCGTACCGCCTTTACAATGTCGAGCACCAGATTGACGAGCCCCGAGCGTGGAATGCGGAGCTACTCCGTCCCTTTTATACTTAAGTATTCACTCGGATGAGTTGTAATAAAAGTACTTATGTAGTTTATTTATCAAAGACAAGAGTTTTATAATTTTCCCAGTGATTGTTGTTACTTTTGTCCACATAAAGCAGTCCCCCAGTGGGTGTCTTAGCTGCAAATCTGTTTCGCCTAAGTTTGTAAAAAAATCCTTACGAGTTGTGAGCCAGCCTCCCACTCGGGGGCTTAGCTGCGAATCCGTTTCGCCTAAGTTTAAACAAAATCCTACCGAGTGGTAAGCCAGCCTTCCACTCGGAGGCTTAGCTGCAGTCCAAGTACTCGCCTAAGTTTAAACAAAATCCTATCGAGTGGTGAACCAGCCTCCCACTCGGGGGCTTAGCTACGAATCCGTTTCCCTAAGTTTAAACAAAATCCTACCGAGTGGTAAGCCAGCCTTCCACTCGGAGGCTTAGCTGCAGTCCAAGTACTCGCCTAAGTTTAAACAAAAATCCTGCCGAGTGGTGAGCCAGCCTTCCACTCGGAGGCTTAGCTGGAGCCCAGTGCTCTCCTAAGTACTTAATACAATGTGCGCTACACAAGGAAGACGAGGAGCAGGTCGACTGCTACCTTCTCCTTCCGAGCTACGCCACAAATACAATGTGCATTCTACAAGGATGACGAGGTGCAGGTCGACTGCCACCTTCTCCTTCGGAGCTACACCACAAATATGGAAATCCTACCGAGTGGAGAGCAGTCCTCCCACTCGAGGGCTTAGCTGCAGTCCAGTACTCGCCTAAGTATTTAAAAATCCTACCGAGTGGAGAGCAGACCTCCCACTCAGGGGCTTAGCTGCAGTCCAGTACTCGCCTAAGTATTTAAAAATCCTACCGAGTGGAGAGCAGACCTCCCACTTGGGGGCTTAGCTGCCGTCCAGTACTCGCCTAAGTATTTAAAAATCCTACTGAGTTGAGAGCAGACCTCCCACTCGGGGGCTTAGCTGCAGTCCAGTACTCGCCTAAGTATTTAAAAATCCTACCGAGTGGAGAGCAAACCTCCCACTCGAGGGCTTAGCTGCAGCCCAGTGCTCGCCTAAGTTTGAAATCCATTTCGATTCACAAGGATGACGAGGTGCAGGTCGACAGCCACCCTCACCTTCCGAGCTTCGCCACAAATACAATGTGCGCTCCGCAAGGACGACGAGGTGCAGGTCGACTGATACCTTCTCCTTCCGAGCTTCGCCACATATACAATGTGCGCTATGTCCCGACCCGCAAGGATGTAGGTCGACTGCAACCTGTACTCCAACCTGCAAGAGTACGTCACCAGTACTAAAATATATACCGAGTGAAGAGCAGTGTTCACTCGAAAGCAGATGCAAACATATTCAACGGCAAAACCAAGTTCAGATAGCATCCTACGGATCCAGAAGTGCTCAGGCATCGAGCCTGTTAAAGTTTATCGGTTACAAAAACCACTCGGCATTCCGAGGCAAATTTAAGGCACCAAACATACCTTTTGCCTCCTCCTTCGCCTTCGTGAAGTTCTCCTGGACAAGCTTCAGATCAAGTTCGAGCTGGATATGCTTGTTCTCCAACTTAGTATAACGAGCCACAAGCTCGCAAGATTTCTGCGAAAGATCAGTTGACAGACATCAAAGATAGGTCACTTCCGAGTGACTAAGAGAAAAATCGTAGCATTTCTAAGACTACAGCCGAATCAAAATATTCAACTGTAGTCTCGGGGACTACACCCAGTGGGTGCACTCAGCGTGCCCCCACTGGTTCTACCGGCTCGGATCGACCAGTCGACCGAAAGAGACAAAAAGGTTATGATCATAAATCATAGCTAACTGCCAACAGTTAGACACAGTTTCAAAAAAAAGAGCGAAGTATTCTTCAGACCATAGCCGACTACCAGCAGTCGACCACAGTCTCGGGGACTACTCCCAGTGGGTGCACTCAGTGTGCCCCCACTGGTTCCATGATATCATTCAACCAGATCGAGTGAAGAAAGTAAAAGAGAAAAAAGTTCAAGATGTAAAGACTACAGTCGACTGCCAGCAGTCCACCGTAGTCTCGGGGACTACACCCAGTGGGTGCACTCAGCGTGCCCCCACTAATCCAGACATTTCAATCGACACACCCAGTGGGTGTACGACAAATACTAAGATTTTCAGGAAGAAAAATTTTCAGGTATCATATCCTAACAGAACAGGCAGTGGTCAACTAACCTGGACATTGCTCTGAAGAGCTGAACTTGCATCATAAGCTGCTTGGCTGGCATCTCGGATCGCCTTCACCTGCTCCATCATGACCCCCGCCTGGCGTATGGCTTCCTTGGCAGCACCTTCTTGGTCCTCTGGGATGTGGTGTGTGGAGAAGAGGGAAGGTGGATCAGCACTCGACGATGGAGGGCGGGCACTCGTCAATGGCACCGCAAAGGACATGGTAGCCCGAGCAACGTTGCCTCCCTCCGGAACCAATGTCTCAGGTGCTGACGCAACCTCAGCAGTCTTGCCAGCAGACGCTTTACTGTTCCTCCTTTGCCTCAGTGGCTCCTCATCATCATCGTCAGGGAGATCAATGATAATGCTAGGTGGAGCTACAGAAAAGGTTCAAAGTTAAAAATGAAGATCCGATCGACCGAAAGTGAAACTGCACAGATCATACCAGGATTGGAAGTGGCAGCATCCTCCATTTCTTGATCTTCATGCCTGGCTGAGGTCTCAGAAGTAGCAGCACTGCGATTTCAGAAATCAGTCGGTCAGTGATCGGGTCGACTAAGAATATATCCATGTTGAAAGAGAAAACATGAGTTATGCCATTACCCAGAAACAGTCGGAATCTCCATCCTCATCTTTGGTAGGGCGTTCGCCGGTTTTGACGCTGCCGCTCGGGGTTGCTTCGATGCTTTCTCAGTCGGCGCCGGAGAAGTCATCCGAGGGCGTTTGGTCGACTGCCCAGCAGGCATGGCTCCCTTGCCACGCTCGACTGCAGGATCATGGGCGAGCTTGGACCGTCTTTCAGTATGAGGAGGCTCAACTACCTCCTCCTCTTCCTCCTCCTCTTCCTCATCAGAGCCATCATCTTCTTCACCCTCGTCGCCGTCCGACTCCCACTCCTCCTGACTTTCACCTCCACTTCCTTCTTCTTCTTCGGTCCGTTCTTGCACCCCGTTGGGCATCGAGTACATCTCGGTAGTGATCCGGAAGACAACAAACAAGACAAAAGTCAGTCGACCGAATTGCAGCAAAGCGGAATGAAGAAAACAGAGTCACAGTCAGAGAAATGTGGTCAGACCTTGTCTGGTTCGTAGGACTGGTCGAGTGGCGGGATCCTCCTGGCTCCACGAGGATTATCTTTGTTCCTTGTGATGGCAGTCATCCACCTCTCCAGAGTGGCATTGTCGACCTCCTCCGGGTGGACCCGAGTGGTGTCTTCAGTACCAGAGTACAGCCACATCGGATGGCCCCGATATTGAAGTGGCTGAATGCGCCGTCGAAGGAAAACCTCTAGAAGATCCATGCCCGTCACTCTGTCGCGAATGAGCTGGACTACGCGCTCCACCAACATCCTAACCTGAGCCTTCTCCTCCGGAAACACCTTTAGAGAAGATGGCTTGTTCACTTGGTCCATGGAGAACGGGGGGAGGCCAGTCGACTGCCCTGGTGTCGACTGGTCTTGGCAGTAGAACTAGGTCGACTGCCACCCTCGAACTGATTCGGGAAGGGTCATGGCTGGAAAGGCACTCTTACTCCTCATCTGAACCCCAAGACCCCCACACATCTGGATTACTTGGGTTTTCTCGTCATTCGGGCTAGCCTTTTTCACCGTCTGAGAGCGACAGGTGAAAATGTGTTTGAAAAGGCCCCAGTGCGGCCGACAACCCAAGAAGTTTTCACACAAAGACACGAAAGTGGCGAGATAGGCAATGGAGTTGGGTGTGAAGTGATGAAGTTGTGCCCCAAAGAAGTTCAGAAACCCCCGAAAGAAAAGATTCAGCGGCAGAGAAAAACCGCGATCTACGTGGGTGGCTAAGAGGACGCACTCACCCTCCTGAGGCTGTGGCTGCCACTCCGTCCCCGGAAGCCTTGCTGACCCATGGGGGATTAGTCCTTCGTTGGCCAGGTCGTTGAGGTCCTTCTGGGTGATGGTCGAGCGGATCCAGTCTCCCTGGATCCATCCTTGCGGCAGGCCAGACCGCGACGAGGATCCGCCCCGACTGGTCGCTCTCCCCTTCGCCTTCACCGTCGCCTTCTTCGCCCGCTCCAAAGCCGCCGTCTTTTCCTTCACCATCGTCACCGGCGAGGCGCGCGAGGAATAGTAGGGCGGAGGTGGGAGCAAGCGCAGCGAGCGAGTTCGGGGAAGAAGGAGAGGGGAATGAGGGCACACTGTTTGAAACACCCCCGTCCGGCACCTTATATGAAGTCTCTTCCGAGTGGCTGACTAGTAGGCCCGGACGGTCCTGTCAAATCCCGCAACAGGCGCGCGCGCGATACGTGGCGAAAAAGATGGCACGGGGATCGAGGCGTCCTTGCCTTATCCCATCCGAGTACCATGGTCCCCTCCGCTTCGCGCGCTTCCTGAAATTCGGATCCCGTCAAATTCGCAAATAGCAGAGCAACTTGTCAGACAGCAGATCTCCTCTGATCCATCGCTCGGAAATCCCCAAGTTCATAAAGTTCACTCGGCAGACGCAAAGAATGGATCAAGGCGACTGAAAGAGAAGTTGACACCATCACTAAAAAGTCATTGGTCCAGAGTAAGACACTCTTGCAGCACAAAAAGCAGGTCGAAAGAATTCTCAACTCCTTCCTCACTCAAATCTCGATCCATTCAGGGGCTAATGATGAAGCCATGTACCTAGGGTAGGGTCATGGACCTGTCCAAAGTACCCTCCCCAAGGACATCTCTAGAAGAAACTGCCTTTCAGTCGACCTGGAGGATTCCACTCGACGGACTCGAAGACACTCGACCATGAAGACTCACTCGACCACCAGGAAACCTAGGGTCACTCTGCACCCAAACGGTCTGTTATTAAGTAGTATTTATGGCCATGATAGCACTTTATGTAAGGCGTTACCAGTAACGCCAGGCCTTTATGTACATTGAACCCTCCGCTATGTGGGCTGGCTGGGGTCCTGGCGCACTCTATATAAGCCACCCCCCTCCACAGGCAGAAGGGTCCGCACCTCTGTAACTCATACGCATATAATCCAGTCGACCGCCTCCAGGCTCCGAGACGTTGGGCTATTACTTCCTCCGAGAAGGGCCCGAACTCGTAACTCCCTTGCGTATACAACTACTCCATAGCTAGGATCTTGCCTCTCCATACCTACCCCCTATTCTACTGTCAGGCTTAGAACCACGACAAGCACCCCAGAGGTCCACCACGTACCCCCTGCACCCACATATACCTACGTACCCTAAAACTTCCAGAACAGAAGATAGATCGGGAGTTCCACTGCCGCAAGCCTCTGTAGCCACCAAAAACCAATCGGGACCCTGTTCCGGCACCCTGTCGGAGGGGGATCCCATCACCGGAGGCCATCTTCATCATCCCGGTGTTATCCATGACGAGGAGGGAGTAGTTCACCCTCGGGGCTGAGGGTATGTACCAGTAGCTATGTGTTTGATCTCTCTCTCTCGTGTTCTCTCTCGTGTTCCCTCTATGGCACGATCTTGATGTATCCCGAGCTTTGCTATTGTAGTTGGATCTTATGATGTTTCTCCCCCTCTACTCTCTTGTGATGAATTGAGTTTCCCCTTTGAAGTTATCTTATCGGATTGAGTCTTTATGAGAACACTTGATGTATGTCTTGCCGTGATTATCTGTGGTGACAATGGGATATCATGTGTCACTTGATGTATGTTTTGGTGATCAACTTGCGGGTTTCGTGACATTGGGAACCTATGCATAGGGGTTGGCACATGTTCTTGACTCTCCGGTAGTAGCTTCGGGGCACTCTTTGAAGTACTTTTATGTTGGTTGGATGAATCTGAGATTGTGTGACGCATATCGTATAATCATGCCCACAGATACTTTAGGTGACAATGGAGTATGTAGGTGACATTAGGGTTTTGGTTGATTTGTGTCTTAAGGTGTTATTCTAGTATGAACTCTATGATGGATTGAGTGGAAAGAATAGCTTTATGTTATTTTACTACAAACTCTTGAATAGATAGAACAGAAAGGATAACTTTGAGGTGGTTTCATACCCTACCATAATCTCTACGTTTGTTCTCTGCTATTAGTGGCTTTGGAGTGACTCTTTGTTGCATGTTGAGGGCTTGTTATATGATCTATCTATGTTATTATTGTTGAGAGAACTTGCACTAGTGAAAGTATGAACCTTAGGCCTTGTTTCCTATCATTGCAATACCGTTTACGCTCACTTTTATCGCTCGTTACCTTTCTGTTTTATTATTTCAGATTACAAATACCTTTATCTACTATCTATTTTGCACTTGTATCACCATCTCTTCACCGAACTAGTGCACCTATACAATTTACCATTGTATTGGGTGTGTTGGGGACACAAGAGACTCTTTGTTATTTGGTTGCATGGTTGTTTAAGAGAGACCATCTTCATCCTACGCCTCCTACGGATTGATAAACCTTAGGTCATCCACTTGAGGGAAATTTGCTACTGTCCTACAGACCTGTGCACTTGCAGGCCCAACAACATCTACAAGAAGAAGGTTGTGCAGTAGACATCAGGATAGAAGCCGACGACTCGCCATCTCTCAGATTTAATAAATGGCCGCACAGAAGGTAATATTTTAAATTCAAAAAGCGTTGCTTAGCGCATATGAACAAGTTTTCAGTGCACAGGATAACACGAGCGAGTTTACTCAAAAATTACAACCTTGGAACACTCATTCGCCCCAAGGCAGGCACCCTTCAGGACGCCCTCATAATACAACTCGGGCTTGCGATGCTCCTTCCCCTCCGATGGCCCATCTATCACCAGCTTCTCAGCATCCATCTTGCCCCAGTGTACTTTAACATGGGCAAGGGCCCTACGTGCGCCTTCAATGCATACGGAGCGCTTGATGATTTCAAGCCATGGACAGGCATCCACCAGCTGCCTCACCAGCCCAAAGTGGCTCCCAAGCATGACCTCCCCAGACCATAGCCGGCCTATCAGGCCCTTCATGGCCTGTTCGACTTCCTTATGGAGCTCGACCAGCTGCTTCAGCTGGTCGCTCAAGGTCACCAGGTGTCCGGCCTCAACATACTGGGACCAGAACACCTTCTCCGTCAAGCTCCCTTCCTCGGCTCGATAGAATGCGGCAGCGTCGGACACACTGCAGGGCAGATCTGCGAATGCTCCTGGAGAGCTCCGGACTCGGGTAAGTAACAAGTAATTAACTTTCACGTGCTTGCTTTGCATAAAGAATGCCTTACCCACCGCTATCTTCTTCATCGCCTCAATTTCCTGGAGGGCTTTTTGGGCTTCGGCCTTGGCAGATTTGGCGCTCTCAAGGGCCGAGGCAAGCTCGGACTCTCGAGTCTTTGAGTCAAGCTCCAAACTCTCGTGTTTTTTCACAAGAGCATGGAGCTCTTGCCACACCTCCGCCACCCACGCCTCCTGCTTTTCTTGCTCGGTGCGCTCCATGGCCGCATTGTCTTCGCCCTTGGACAGCGCTTCCTTCAGGGTCGCCACCTCGGTTGTGGCCCCTGTAATACTCACGTTGGTCCTATCATTATTTGCAACCAAATCTTTTTATATACTTACATAAGGTACTACTTACCTTCCTTGTCCTCGAGCTGCTTCTTGGCAAGGCCGAGCTTGTTCTCGGACCGCTCGAGGCTCTGCTTCAATGCATCGACCTCCGCAGTCAGTGCATTAGAGGTCAGCAGCGCAGCCTGCATTCCCATATTGACATACTTATGTTAGACTACTGCGTATATCTTTTTAGATCCTCAGTCCATCTTTTCTTCCCGAACACCAAACTGAGCATCAGGGGCTACTGTCTATGCGGTAATATTTTTACATATCTTAAATACATACCTCAAAGCCTGTTAGAAGGCTGGCATAGGCTTCCGTCAGCCCACTCTTGGCGGACTGAACCTTCTGGATCACCGCACTCAAAATAGTGCGGTGCTCCTCGTCGATGGAGGCGCTGTTAAGCACCTCCAGCAAATTATCCGGTGCCTCCGGTGGACGGAGGTCACCGGTGTCGTAGGCTTTCCCTTCTTACTAGGGGGCCGCCTGCCGGACTCCGGAACCACTGAAGGTTCCGGTGCGGTGTCCGGCCCAGGGCCGGACTTAGAGCCCTTTGGGGTTTCATCCCCTTTGCGCCTGGTGTCCGGGAGGTCGCCTTGCGGCTCCTCCAGGACCACCTCCTCCTGGCTTGGCCCCTTTGGAGACTCCACCTCGGCATTATCCGTAGGACGAGGGGAGGTGGCAGTCAGGAGTGAAAGACTATTCACATCCAACGAATGCAGGGAACCGCTCGATGAAGCATCGAGCCGGGCCTTGGGCGGACTGCATGATTATATTCGGCGTCAGAAGATATTGTGTAATAAAGGAACACCATGAGTTATTCTGGTATCCTGATGCTTACGATTTTGCCAGGGGCTTGTCCCTGGATGGCCACTCCTCTTCGCCGTCGTCGGTGTTGGTGGAGTAGTCCGGAGGAAGGGTCTTTCCCTTCTTGGACCCAACTAGGGGGCCTTCCTTTTCTTTCCTCCCCCCGTTGGAGGGGGAGAGGCCTCTTCTTCCTCCTCCTTGTCTCTGTGGGAGGAGTGCACTTTGGAGTCATCGGACGATGAATTCGACACCACCAGGCGCAGGGAACTCTTTCAAGTTCCCGTGGCCTTCTTCTTGGCCTTCTTCTCCGACACCACGTAAGGTGCCGGGACCAGCAGCTTCGCCAAGCAGCCATCTACTGGGCCTTCGGGCAAAGGAGCCGGACAGTCGATCTGTCCGGACTTGTTCTGCCAGTCCTGTCAAAGGAACGGGAGCTTAGATCCTGCATAGAGTCAAACTATGAAAAACAAGTATCCCGTAAAGGGTAAAACAAGCTTACTACGTTGGCTTGGCGCTTCGCGCTGAATCCGCGGTCCTCGGTAATGGGAGGGGGAACCTCAGCGCCCTTGAATAGCACCTTCCAGGCATCCTCGTGCGTTGTGTCAAAGGCCTGGACAAAGTTTGGTGCTGGGCCGGGTCGAACTCCCACAAGTTAAAAGCCCGTCGTTGACACGGGAGGATCCGGCGGAGGAGCATGACCTGGACTACGTTGACAAGTTTAACCTTCTTGTCCACCAAGTTTGGACGCAGGTTTGGAGTCCGGTCAGCTCTCCCGAATTACCCCACGACAGGCCCGTCTCTTTCGAGGAGGTGAGCCGTGTGGGCATGCCGGATTGGAATTCGGGGGCCGCTGCCCATTCAGGGTCACGCGGCTCGGTGATGTAGAACCACCCCGATTGCCACCCTTTGATGGTTTCCACAAAGGAGCCCTCGAGCCATATGACATTGGGCATCTTGCCCACCATGGCGCCTCCGCACTCCACTTGCTGGCTGCCCACTACCTTCGGCTTGACATTGAAGATCTTCAGCCATAAGCCGAAGTGGAGCTTGATGCGGAGGAAGGCCTCGCACACGACGATAAATGTCGAGATGTTGAGGATGAAGTTCGGGGCCAGATCGTGGAAATCCAGGACGTAGTAGAGCATGAGCCCCCGGACAAATGTGTGGAGTGGGAAGCCCAGTCCGCGGAGGAAATGGGGGAGGAACACCACCCTCTCATGGGGCTGGGGGTGGGGATGAGCTGCCCCTCGTCTGGGAGCTAGTGCGCAACGTCGTGGACAAGTATCCGGCTTTCCTCAACTTTTTGAGGTGCCCCTCTGTGACGGAGGAGGCCATCCACCTGCCTCCCGCTCCGGACATGGCTGGAGAAGGTTGAGGTGGGAAGTTCGGACTTGGGCGCTGGAGCTCGAGTGCGCAGAAATGGATAAGAGAAGGAGGAAGAAGGCGTAGGTGAAAAAGGTGGATCCTTATCCCCTTATATGGGCGGACGAAACTATGTGCCCCCACCAGCCTGGTAAAACTCGCTTATCTCCCAAGCGCCGTGATTAATGGCATGGTTGGGTTACCCATGCCCGTATTGATGAGAATCCCGGAATAAGGGGACACGATCTCTGCTTCGACAAGACGTGCCAAGGAAACCACCTCGCTAAATGCGCTGAGGTGGGATAGTAAGACGATTCGAATAAAGGCTTGGCCATGGCGTGATGTCACACTGCGGAATACGTCAACAGATTAGATTTGTACAAATACTATTCTCTCTACGGTGGTATGTGGAACTTATTTTGCAGAGCCGGACACTATCCTTGTGTTCAAAATCTTCTATGAAGTATTCGGAGGAGGAACCCGCCTTGCAATGTCGAAGACAATCTGCGCGCCAGACTCATCGTCATTGAAGCCTCGTTCAGGGGCTACTGAGGGAGTCCTGGATTAGGGGGTGTCCGGATAGCCAGACTATAACCTTTGGCCGGACTCCTGGACTATGAAGATACAAGATTGAAGACTTCGTCCCGTGTCTAGATGGGACTTTCCTTGGCGTGGAAGGCAAGCTTAGCCATACAGATATGTAGATCTTCTCCCATTGTAACCGACTCTGTGTAACCCTAGCCCTCTCTGGTGTCTATATAAACCGGAGGGTTTTAGTCCATAGGATGAACAACAATCATACCATAGGCTAGCTTCTAGGGTTCAGCCTCTCTAATCTCGTGATAGATCTACTCTTGTACTACCCATATCATCAATATTAATCAAGCAGGAGTAGGGTTTTACCTCCATCGAGAGGGCCCGAACCTGGGTAAAAACATCGTGTCCCTTGTCTCCTGTTACCATCCGCCTAGACGCACAGTTCGGGACCCCCTACCCGAGATCCGCCGTTTTTGACACTGACAGGGGGTGAATAGGCGATTTTTACAAATTCGTCACTGAGGAATTTTAGGGTGAGGAAATTCCTAAGTTACGAACAACTAGCAACGGAATAAGTACTCAGGTATAGCACCACAGAGCGATAGCATAGTCATCATGATGAAATGAAAGACAACACAGAGTACAAAAAGCATAAACACAGGATAAGAAGGTTGAAGACAATGTGACTGAACAAATAGGGTTGAGGAAATAGAGTAAGTCTTCAGTCAAAGTCTTCAAACAGTAATGATCGGGTTCATCAACACATGAATGAGGAAATGAACGGGTTGAGGAAATAGAACCAGTAGGCTTGGTGAAGACAATGATTTGGTCAACCAGTTCCAATTGCCATGACAGTTGTATGTCTGGTTGGACCGGCTGAGTATTTAAACTCGAGGACACAGTCCCGGATACACAGTCCCCACCGTATTCTCCTTGAGCTAAGATCACGCAGATCTCGCCCAAGACTCGTGGTAAGTCTTCATAGGTGACTTCCAAACCTTCACAAACTTGGTCACTCGGCAATCCATAATTCCTCTTGGATGCTTAGACCATGACGCCTAACCGTCTGGAGGATACATAGTCCTTAAAGGTAAAAAGCATCGGTTCCACACAGGAACTATCTCTTTAGTGATGCTCAATCACTTTGGGTTTGTAGGTTTGGGTTTGGGATTTGGGTTTTTCTTCGCTGGAGGCTTAGACCAACCGAAGTCCTGCTAGAAACCCATCTGCTTGAGTTCCTCATCACTGTAGAGATGAGACAGAATAGCCCAGGTGCGATCGAAAACTTCATTGAGGTAGTAATGGTTCTTCTTCACTGAATTATATGTGGCAGTCATGTTGTGAAGAATGGAACCAAACTGCCGTTTCACCCACTTGTGATTGCGATCGACCTTCTGATGAAGACTGAGGAGAAGCTCACGGTCAGTCATCACCCTTGGAGTTGTGGCTTGAGGACTTTGCTTTGTGGCATTGGCGGCAGAATCATAAGTGGCAGAGTCAACATTGGTGGAATAAGATGTAGCTATACGGAACTGACCATCCAATGGACGAATGCCCTCATCAACAATTGTAGTGGCCTTGCCCTTTTCATCAGCTGAGGAAAATGTCCGCTTGAGGACTTCAATTGGGGGCAAGTAGCTGCCATGGTTGAGAGTGTCAGCCTTGTAGTTGATTGAAGACCTTAATTTGAGGAATCTCATAATCCAGGGAGCGTAAGGCTTCAATTTCAAGGGAGACATAGCAGTATTTGCCATAGTACGCATGAAGAAGTCATGGTAGTTCATTGGGATACCATGCATGATATTGAACAACATGTTCTTCATCATGCCAACAACTTCTTCATCATTTGAGTCATAGCCTTTGATAGAGCAATTCCTTCATGAGGAATTTGGTTCTTGGGGCTTGACCAGGCTTCATTGGCTTCATCAAGACTTGCATGTTGTGATCAGAAAGTTCAGGTTCTTGATATATAAGACACGCACCTTCAAGGGGAGGACTGACTGGTAGGGCATGAAGCAATTCAGAGGCCGGTGCTTTGAAGTGAGTGTTTTCAGTCATCCAGTACAACACGCAAGAGTTATGTCTTCAGCATTGCCGGTGATGTGCAGCGTTGCATAGAACTGAAGAATGAGTTCTTCATTCCAATCGCATATATCTGTGCAGAAGTTGATCAGTCCAACGTCATGAAGAGCACTAAGGATTGGTGTGAAGCATGGCAGCAATTCCATGTCCACATGAGGAATATGCTTGTGGTTGAAGACTTTGTCCTTATTGAAAAGCAGTGATGAATAGAAGTTTGCTTGGCTAGCAGTCGAGAAACGCTTCCTTCTAAGACGAGCAGAGTCATACGGGTTGTAGTCGGTGAAGAATACTTGCTCATGGAAGAAGTCACCAGCCTTGAATTTTGGTGTCTTTGAGAATGGATTCCTCGGCGTTGGATGAGGAGTATCGGTCAATTGCAGTACTACCTCAGGAATCTCAATCTCTGGAGCCGCAGGCTAAGGAATTTTAGTTTCTGCTTCAGTAGCAGCCTGGGTCTCCATTTCTTCAGTAGCTTTTTCATCAGCACTAGTGGCTGGAATTTCTTCATGAATGGAAGGAGTAGGGTGAATTTCATCCGAGCCCATGAGAACCTCAGTTGGAACTAGGGACTAAGGAATTTGTTGGAGAGGTGTGAACAGGGGAGAGGCGGGGTGTTGACTTTCCCAAAAGTCATCATTCATCACTGGTGTGGTGCTCCCAATGTCCACGTCTTCATCTACTTCCATTTCTTCAATGCCTGCCTCTTCAGCTGTGAACTGAGGCATATGCGAGGATACTAGAGGGGTTGATCTGACATGGTTAGCTTCAATTTCTTCATCCATCTGCTCTGTCGAAGCAGCAGAAGGATTTTCTTCATCAGATCCACTCACAATCTCATAATCTTCACCAAAAGGAACGAGTTCCTTTGATGAAACGCTTGAAAGAGGAATAACATCAATGGGATTCTCTAGTGAGCTTGTCAAAATCTTTGCCTTCTTGGGTGCAGAAGATTTTGAGGCAGTAGATGCTTTCCTTTTCTTCAGAGCAGCTCGCTCCGCAACCTTTATTTTCTTCACTTCCAAGGCAGAAGGAAGAATTGGAGTTGGTGTTGGCGTTGATGCAGAAGGAGCAGAGGAAATTGGAGCAATTTCTTCAGGATAAACTGATGCAGTTGTCCTGACTTGTTCAGCTTCAGTAGGTGCAACTTCAGATGCTTCAGCTGCCCTGACTTGTTCTTCAGGCGCAACACTAGTGGTTGCCCTGGGAATTTCTTCAGCGGCTGGAACTCCTTCAGCCCTGGTGCTTGCAGTTTTATCAACAGCCTGATTTTCATCATCGGTGATGGCATGTTCTTCAGTTGGCTATGCAGATGCATCAGACGGAGGAATCTCAATCTGTATTGGGGCAGCAACATTGGAAGTGAGGCCTGTCGCCATTTTGACGTCTGACTTTGGCTCCTAGCCATTCTGCCTTGTAGGAGTCAAATTCATCACTGAGCTTTTTGATGTCAAATTGCAACGTGAGGAGTTGTTCAGGCGAAAGCATCAGCAGGTTGTCCTTCAGATAATGTTGTTTCTTGTACTGGGCCTTCTTCACAGTCCTGGCATGTTCATATTTCCAATTTTATTCAGCTATGAATGCTGTCAACATGTGACTTTGTCCAGGAGTGAGGTTTAACTCTGGCAGCGGAGTGTTTGGGTCTTTGTGCCAGAGTTCAATGAAATCCAGGATCTTCTTTGGATCCAACAGAAGAGGCATAACACTGCCCTTGGCTCTAGCGGCCCTTTGCTGTTTATTTCTGATGATTTCAGACAATTCTTCATCATCAGCTTCATCATCATCATATGGTATTGTGAAGGCAACCTGCTTCTTGTTAGGACTTGGTCTAGTGCCTCATCCAGCAGTGGCCTTGGTCTTCAACAAGGTTGGGTTCTTTGAAGATAGAGGAGGAGCAGAAGAACTTGCAGAGGCTCCTGAGGCAATTGAGATGCTTGTTGTCCTTTGGCATGTGGAGAGATGCACAGGTGCTGAGGATTTTGCCGGAGGAGCTGAGGATTTTGCAGTCTAAGGAACTGGAGCAGCCTGAGGAATTTGCCATGAGGGCACAGATGAGCTTCGCCGGGCATTGCTGAGCTTGGAGGTTTGCGGGCAGGCGTCTTGGGCATAGCCTTCTTGCTTGAGGAAGCCTCAGCAGCTGCAGCAACAAAATCTTCATTGAATTTCTTCACTGCTTCTTTGGCATGTTTTGCCAATTTGGCTTGCTTCTTTGCCCATTCATTAGCATAATCCTCACCACGTTTGATACTTGTGGGATCAGCTATTTGGCCAGGTGCCAATGAAGGTCTTCGACAAGGAGGGTTTAGAGCGAATTTCTTCATATATTTCGGAGTAACATATTTATACTCCCTCAATTCCCGAGCCCATCTTTGTTCAATCTTCTGTATGCGCACCTTGTGCTCATTCTTGGTTTCTTTCCCATGAGTTGCCTCATCGGGCCTGCAGTACCCTGTGTAAATGTCAGCAGGGATCTCAAAGGCAGTGTTGACTTACCATTTCTTTCCTCCCTTCTAAGGTATTTTCTCATCTACCATTTTCTTCAGCTGAGGAATTTGAACTATCGAGTTCTCTGAAGAAATATGCAGTTTTTCTTCAAGGAATGATGCAAATGAGTTAAGTTGATGAGAACCTAGTGATTCAACAGCAAACATGTGTACCTGTGAATAGAGTATAGGTGCGAAGAATTTGGAGAGGTCATATGCATTCTTAGGAGTTTTTGCAAAACAGAACAAGTTTGAGGAAATTGACTAGATACGTCTTGAAGGATTTCACTAGGAATTCTTTGTCTTAGGTTCCAGAGTTGTATGGATTTTGAAATTCACACAATTGAGGAATCTTGAGAAAAAACGTCACTTAGAGAAACAGATCAAGAACAGATGATTGTGTGAGGTGTTCAGAGTGTGGAGGTTGAAGAATAAACACCTTTTGAAGATTTTACAGAAATCATCGGGACCAACAAAGGTAGTAAAAGTAACTTTTAATTACCCTTGACGAAGAACACGACGAACTCAGGATGTAGATTTATAAGTTCATCAGTCCAGATCTTCCACGCCCTAACTTGGCAGAGGAAGACAGCTACGGCGGCGGTGGAGTGAAGAAATGTGCGGCGGTGCGAGTACGACGGCGACATGGTCGAGGCAGTGAAGCTCTTCCTCACCGGTCACGATGAAGGTAGCGGCGGTGCTAGGTCTTGAGAGCTCGAGCGAGGGGAGTGAGGTCGAGCAGGGTAAATGCAGTCAGAGGAGGGTGAGGGGTAAATATAGCCACCATGAAAAAACTATTCGCCCTAAGAAATTGGACGAACGTGCCCCAGACCCTTCTCATCCTAGCGACATGTGTCACCCACGTACAATGTATTAGAGATCGTGTGCGATCATGGGTGAATAGATAAGTCTTATCATGGGATGTGGAACAGTTTGAGCGGCAAAACAAAAAATTCAGATAAGAATATTTTAATGTTTCGTTCACAATTTCTTCAGCTGACAAAGACAAAGTGAAGATTTTGAAGGAGTTTCAAATAGAACGCACATGAAGAATTTGTGAACAGTTTGGGTTGAGTTTAGCATAGAGGGGGAAAGGGTCCGATCACATTCACTTAGTAGAAAAGGCAGCTTGAAGAATTAGCAATAAGTGAATGCTGTAGAGGACATAAAACTCAATGCAATGCAAAGTTGAAGAATGTGAAAAACTGAGGAATTTCAAAAATGAAGAAAAACTCAAATTGAAGATTTTCAACTTTGGTTGGTGGCCTAGCCCATCGTATAAGAATGATGATTTCAGACACCGCGTACAATTGTCCAGGGTTCTGAGAATCAAATTCGTCATTAATTTCTTCACATTTAGAGGGTTAGTCTTCATTGATTGAAGAAAAACGTTACTTTGTATGTTGCACATCTAAGTCATCAAGTTTGCATAAGTGTTAGGATGTGTGTCCTTTTCAAAGAACATTTGAAGATTTTAAGATATTTAGCTCACACCGCAACTTGCTAAATCTCTTCTCATCCAAGAGCTTTGTGAAGATATCGGCCAGCTGGTATTCAGTACTTGCATGGTCGATGGAGATGTCTCCCTTTAACACATGGTCACGAAGAAAATGATGACGAATCTGGCTGTGCTTTGTCTTCGAGTGCTAAACTGGGTTGTGAGCAATCTTGATAGCACTCTCATTGTCGCAATAGAGCGGCACATTATTCACATTGATGCCATAGTCCTTGAGGGTTTGCTTCATCCATAGCAATTGAGCACAGCAGGATCCAACAACAATGTACTCAGCTTCAGCAGTAGAGAGTGATAAGCAGTTCTGCTTCTTCGAGGACCAACATACCAAGGATCGTCCAAGGAAATGACATGTGCTTGATGTTGACTTTGTTGGAGATTGTTGTAGAAAATAAAAAATTTCTATGCATCACCAAGATCAATCTATGGAGTCATCTAGCAACAAGAGAGATAGGAGTGCATCTACATACCCTTGTAGATCGCGAGCGGAAGCGTTCAAGAGAACGGGGTTGATGGAGTCGTACTCGTCATGATCCAAATCATAGAAGATCCTAATGCCGAACGGACGGCACCTCCGCGTTCAACATACGTACGGAGCGGAGAGGTCTCCCACGCCTTGATCCAGCAAGGAGGAGGGTGAGGTTGAGGAAGAGAGCTCCAGCAGCAGCACGACGGCGTGGTGGTGATGGAGAGGCAGTACTCCGGCAGGGCTTCGCCAAGCGTCTGCGGAGGAGGAGAGGTGTTGGGGAGGGGAGGGGTTGCGCCTTGGAGGTGTGCGTGCAGCCCTCCCCTCACCCCTCTAATTATAGGGGGAGGAGGAAGGGGGCCGGCCCCCTCTAGATGAGATCTAGAGGGGGGGCGATGGCCAAGGGGGGGACTTGCCCCCCAAGCAAGGGGGGGGCGCCCCCCTTAGGGTCCCCCCAACCCTAGGCGCAATGGCCCAAGGGGGGATGCACCCAGCCCACCAGGGGCTGGTTCCCTTCCGTTTACGGCCCATGAGGCCCTCCGGAGAAAGTGGCCCCTCCTCACGGTGGACCCTCGGAACCCTTCCGGTGACCCCGGTACAATACCGGTATGACCCCGAAACTTTCCGGTGACCGTATTACAACTTCCCATATATAAATCTTCACCTCTGGACCATTCCAGAACTCCTTGTGACGTCCAGGATCTCATCCGGGACTCCGAACAACATTCGGTAATCACATACAAGTCTTCCTAATAACTCTAGCGTCACCGAAGCTTAAGTGTGTAGACCCTACGGGTTCGGGAATCACGTAGACATGACCGAGACAGCTCTCTGGCCAATAACCAACAGCGGGATCTGGATACCCATGTTGGCTCCCACATGTTCCCCGATGATCTCATTGGATGAACCACGACGTCGAGGATTCAAGTAATCATGTATACAATTCCCTTTGTCACACGGTATGTTACTTACCCAAGATTCAATCGTCGGTATCCCAGTACCTCGTTCAATCTCATTACCGGCAAGTCAATTTACTCATGACGTAATGCATGATCTCGTGACCAACCACTTGGTCACATTGAGCTCATTATGATGATGCATTACCGAGTGGGCCCGAAGATACCTCTCCGTCATACGGAGGACAAATCCCAGTCTCGATTCGTGTCAACCCAACAGACACTTTCAAAGATACTTGGTAGTGTACCTTCATAGTCACCCAGTTACGTTGTGACGTTTGGTACACCCAAAGCACTCCCACGGCATCCGGGAGTTACACAATCTCATGGTCTAAGAAACTGATACTCGACATTAGAAAAGCTTTAGCAAACGAACTACACGATCTTGTGCTATGCTTAGGATTGGGTTTTGTCCATCACATCATTCTCCTAATGATGTGATCCCGTTATCAATGACATCCAATGTCCATAGTCAGGAAACCATGACTATCTGTTGATCAATGAGCTAGTCAACTAGAGGCTCACTAGGGACATGTTGTGGTCTATGTATTCACACATATATCATTGTCTCCGGTTAATACAATTATAGCATGAACAATAGACAATTATCATGAACAAGGAAATATAATAATAATCATTTTATTATTGACTCTAGGGCATATTTCCAATAGTCTCCCACTTGCACTAGAGTCAATAATCTAGTTACATTGTGATGAATCGAACACCCATAGAGTTCTAGTGTTGATCATGTTTTGCTCGCGGAAGAGGTTTAGTCAACGGATCTGCGACATTCAGATCCGTATGCACTTTGCAAATATCCATGTCTCCATCTTGAACATTTTCACGAATGGAGTTGAAGCGACGCTTGATGTGCCTGGTCTTCTTGTGAAACCTGGGCTCCATGGAAAGAGCAATAGCTCCAGTGTTGTCACAGGAAGAGATTGATCGGCCCCGACGCATTGGGCATGACTCCTAGGTTGGTGATGAACTCCTTCATCCAGATTGCTTCATCCGCTGCCTCCGAGGCTGCTATGTACTCCGCTTCACATGTAGATCCCGCCGTGACGCTCTGCTTGCTGCTGCACCAGCTTACTGCCCCACCATTCAAAATATACACATATCCGGTTTGTGACTTAGAGTCATCCAGATCTGTGTCGAAGCTAGCATCGACGTAACCCTTTACGACGAGCTCTTCGTCACCTTCATAAATGAGAAACATATCCTTAGTCCCTTTTAGGTACTTCAGGATATTCTTGACCACTGTCCAGTGTTCCATGCCTGGATTACTTTGGTGTCTTGCAACCAAACTTACGGCAAGGTTTACATCAGGTCTGGTACACAGCATGGCATACATAATAGACCCTATGGCCGAGGCATAGGGGATGACACTCATCTTTTCTTTATCTTTTGCCGTGGTCGGGGATTGAGTTGAGCTCAGTTTCACACCTTGCAACACAGGCAAGAACCCCTTCTTGGACTGGTCCATATTGAACTTCTTCAATATCTTGTCAAGGTATGTGCTTTGTGAAAGACCTATGAGGCGTCTCGATCTATCTCTATAGGTCTTGATGCCTAATATATAACCAGCTTCTCCAAGGTCCTTCATTGAAAAACACTTATTGAAGTAGGCCTTTATGCTGTCCAAAAGTTCTATATCATTTCCCATCAAAAGTATGTCATCCACATATAACATGAGAAATGCTACAGAGCTCCCACTCACTTTCTTGTAAACGCAGGCTTCTCCATAAGTCTGCATAAACCCAAACGCTTTGATCATCTCATCAAAGCGAATGTTCCAACTCCGAGATGCTTGCACCAACCCATAAATGGATCGTTGGAGCTTGCATACCTTGTTAGCATTCTTAGGATCGACAAAACCTTCCGGCTGCATCATATACAGTTCTTCCTTAAGATAGCCGTTAAGGAATGCCGTTTTGACGTCCATTTGCCATATCTCATAATCATAGTATGCGGCAATTGCTAACATGATTCAGACGGACTTCAGCTTCGCTACGGGAGAGAAAGTCTCATCGTAGTCAACCCCTTGAACTTGCCGATAACCCTTAGTGACAAGTCGAGCTTTATAGATGGTAACATTACCATCCGCGTCGTCTTCTTCTTAAAGATCCATTTGTTTTCTATCGCTCGTCGATCATTGGGCAAGTCTGTCAAAGTCCATACTTTGCTTTCATACATGGATCCTATCTCGGATTGCATGGCTTCTAGCCATTTGTTGGAATCTGGGCCCGCCATCGCTTCTTCATAGTTCGAAGGTTCATCGTTGTCTAACAACATGATTTCCAGGACAGGGTTGCCCTACCATTCTGGTGTGGAACGTGTCCTTGTGGACCTACGAAGTTCAGTAGTAACTTGATCCAAATTACCTTGATCATCATCATTAACTACCTCTCCAGTCGGTGTAGGAACCACGGGAACATCTTCCTGAGTTGTGCTACTTACCGATTCAAGAGGTAGTACTTCCTCAAGTTCCACCTTCCTCCCACTTACTTCTTTCGAGAGAAACTCTTTCTCCAGAAAGGACCATTCTTGGCAACGAAAATCTTGCCTTCGGATCTTAGGTAGAAGATCCTAGCGCCGAATGGACGGCACCTCCGTGTTCAACATACGTATGGAGTGGAGACGTCTCCTGTGCCTTGATCCAACAAGGAGGAGGGAGAGGTTGAGGAAGAGAGCTCCAGTAGTAGCACGACGGCGTGGTGGTGATGGAGAGCCAGTACTCCGACAGGGCTTCGCCAAGCATCTGCGGAGGAGGAGAGGTGTTGGGGAGGGGAGGGGCTATGCCTTGGAGGTGTGTGTGCAGCCCTCCCCTCGCCCCTCTATTTATATGGGGAGGAGGAAGGGGGCCGGCCCCCTCTAGATGAGATTTAGAGCGGGGCGGCGGCCAAGGGGGGGACTTGCCCCCCAAGCAATGGGGGGCGCCCCACTTAGGGTTTCCCCCCCCCCCAACCCTAGGTGCAAGGGCCCAAGGGGGGATGCACCCAGCTCACCAGGGGCTGGTTCCCTTCCATTTACGACCCATGAGGCCCTCTGGGGAAGGTTGATACGTCTCCAATGTATCTACTTTTCCAAACACTTTTGCCGTTGTTTTGGACTCTAACTTGCATGATTTGAATGAAACTAACCCGGACTGACGTTGTTTTCAGCAGAACTGCCATGATATTGTTTTATGTGTAGAAAAGAAAAGTTCTCGGAATGACCTGCAAATCCACGGAGGCACTTTTTTGAATTAATAAGAATTCTGGGCGAAAGAAATACACCAGGGGGCCCAGGGCCTGTCCACGAGACAGGGGGGCGCGCCCCCCTGTAGGGCACGCCCCCTATCTCGTGGGCCCCCTGGACCTCCACCGACCTCAACTCCAACTCTATATCTTCCGTCTCGGGGAGAAAAAATCAGAGAGAAAGTTTCATCGCATTTTACGATACAGAGCCGCCGCCGAGCCCTAATCTCTCTTGGGAGGGCTGATCTGGAGTCCGTTCGGGGCTCCGGAGAGGGGGATTCGTCGCCGTCGTCATCATCAACCATCCTCCATCACCAATTTCATGATGTTCACCGCCGTGCGTGAGTAATTCCAACGTAGGCTTGCTGGACGGTGATGGGTTGGATAAGATTTACCATGTAATCAAGTTAGTTTTGTTAGGGTTTGATCCCTAGTATCCACTATGTTCTGAGATTGATGTTGCTATGCTTAATGCTTGTCACTAGGGCCCGAGTGCCATGATTTCAGATCTGAACCTATTATGTTTTCATCAATATATGTGTGTTCTTGATCCTATCTTGCAAGTCTATAGTCACCTATTATGTGTTATGATCTGACAACCCCGAAGTGACAATAATCGGGATACTTCTCGGTGATGACCGTAGTTTGAGGAGTTCATGTATTCACCATGTGTTAATGCTTTGGTCCGGTTCTCTATTAAAAGGAGGCCTTAATATCCCTTAATTTCCACTAGGACCCCGCTGCCATGGGAGGGTAGGACAAAAGATGTCATGCAAGTTCTTTTCCATAAGCACGTATGACTATTTACGGAATACATGCCTACATTACATTGATGAATTGGAGCTAGTTCTATGTCACCCTATGTTATAGCTATTACATGAGGAATCGCATCTGGCATAATTATCCATCTCTGAGCCATTGCCTATGAGCTTTTCACATATTGTGCTTTGCTTATTTACTTTTTCGTTGCTACTGTTACAACTACTACAAAACACCAAAAATATTGCTATTACTATCTTTACCTTTTATCCACAGTTACCATTACTATCATACTACTTTGCTACTAAATACCTTGCTGCAGATACTAAGTTATCCAGGTGTGGTTGAATTGACAACTCAACTGCTAATACTCAAGAATATTCTTTGGCTCCCCTTGTGTCAAATCAATAAATTTGGGTTGAATACTCTACCCTCGAAGGCTGTTGCGATCCCCTGCACTTGTGGGTTATCAAGACTAATTTCTGGTGCCGTTGCCGGGGAGCATAGCTCTATTCTCTGAGTCACTTGGGATTTATATCTGTTGATCACTATGAAGAACTTGAAAGATGCTAAAACCAAGATTTTGCCCTCAACTACGAGGGGAGGTAAGGAACTGCCATCTAGCTCTGCACTAGATTATCCTTCTGTTATTAATAAGCTTGTGACACCTAAAGCTGCTACTGCTATGAATTCTGATATGTCGCATGTTATCGATGATGCCACTTCTGCTTTGCATGATACTTATGATGAAACTACTTCTGTGCGTGATACTATTGTGCCATTAGGTGAATTTCTTGATGAACAACTTGCTAGGGCTATAGAGAATGAAATTATTGAAGATGCTATTATTGATGATAGTGATGATAAAAATTCTCCAAATGATTATGTATTGCATGTTGTTCCTGCGGGTTATGTTATGAAGAAAGAAGCTGCTGAAGCTATTTTTGCTTGCAAAGGTAGATATGATCTTAAGAAACTATTAGCTAAATGGAAGCAGCAATCTCTTAATGCTAGAATGAAACCTGACCCTGCTTTTGCTACTTCACCTATCTGTGTTACTGATAAGGATTATGAATTCTCTGTTGATCCTAAAATTATTACTTTGGTAGAATCCGATCCTTTTTATGGCCTTGAATCTAAAACTGTTGTGGCACATCTTACCAAGTTGAATGATATAGCTACCCTGTTTACTCGTGATGAGAAGTCTCGCTATTTTTATATCCTTACGATATTTCCGTAGGGTGATGCTAAGACTTGGTATAATTCTCTTGCTCCTGGATGTGTGCGTAGTCCCCAGGATATGATTTATTACTTCTCTGCTAAATATTTCCCTGCTCATAAGAAACAAGCTGCCTTGCGGGAAATATACAATTTTGTGCAAATCAAGGAAGAGAGTCTCCCACAAGCTTGGGGGAGGCTTTTCCAATTACTTAATGCTTTGCCTGATCATCCACTTAAGAAAAATGAAATACTTGATATCTTCTATAATGGACTAACCGATGCTTCCAAGGACTACTTGGATAGTTGTGCTGGTTGTGTTCTCAGGGAAAGAACAGTCGACGAAGCTGAAATATTATTGAATAATATGTTGACTAATGAGAATAATTGGACTCTTCCTGAGCCAATTTCCGGGGAAATTCCCAAACCAATTGAGCCAACTCCTGATCCTATTCCTAAACCCACTCCGAAGAAGAGAGGTGTTCTATTTTTCAGTCCTGAAGATATGCAAGAGGCAAAGAAATCAATGAAATAAAAAGGTATTAAAGCTGAAGATGTTAAGAATTTACCTCCTATTGAAGAAATGCATGGTCTTAATATACTGCCTGTTGAAGAAACACATTATCTTGATAACCCGACATAGGTAGTAAAGGTAAATTCTCTCTATAGATATGATAAAGATGAAATCCCATCTACTAAATTCCATAGCCCTTGCTTAGATGAATTTGATGATTTCATGAATTGACAAGCAAATTTCAATGATTACGTTAGTAGACAATTGAAGAATAATGCTTATACGATAGTACGCTTGAATGATTATGTAGCTAGAGTTAAAAGTGAACTTAAACTCACTAGTAAACATGCTTCCATGATTGCTACTCAAGATGAACAAGTACTTAAGGCTCAGAATGAATTGCTTGCTGAATTAAATAATAAAAATGACTTTGTTGTTAGAGTGGCTACTAGAACTGGTAGAATGACTCAGGAACCTTTGTATCCTGAAGGCCACCCTAAAAGAATTGAACAAGATTCTCAGAATAATAATCTAGATGCTCCTAGTTCTTCTAAGAAGAAGAAAAGGAAGAATGATAGGACCTTGCAAACTTCTAGTGAACCTAATGAAGAAACACATGAGAATCCTAATAATACTTCCATCTCTGATGCTGAAACACAATCCAGAGATGAACATGAACCTGGTGATAATGCTAATAATGATGTTCATGTAGATGCTCAACCTAGTAATAACAATGATATAGAAATTGAACCTGCGGTTGGTCTTGATAACCCACAATCAAGAAACCAATGATAAGAGAGATTTTGTTGCTAGGAAGCACGGTGAAGAAAGAGAACCATGGGTTCAGAAACCCATGCCCTTTCCTCCTAAACCATCCAACTCAAAGGATGATGAGGACTTTGAGCGTTTTGCTGAAATGATTAGACCAATTTTCTTACGCATGCGCTTAACTGATATGCTTAAAACAAACCCTTATGCTAAATATATGAAAGATATCATCACTAATAAGAGGAAAATACCTGAAATTGAGATTTCCACCATGCTTCCCAACTATACATTTAAGGGTGGAATACCTAAGAAACTTGGTGATCCCGGATTACCCACTATACCTTGCTCTATTAAAAGAAATTATGTTAAAACTGCTTTATGTGATTTAGTGGCCGGTGTTAGTGTTATGCCTCTTTCCTTGTACCGTAAACTTTAATTAAGTAAGTTGACACCTACTGAGATATCTTTGCAAATGGCTGACAAATCAACTGCTATACCTGTCGGCATTTGTGAGGACGTGCCTGTTGTTGTTGCGAATGTTACTATCTTAACAGACTTTGTTATTCTTGATATTCTCGAGGATGATAGTATGTCTATTATTCTTGATAGACCCTTTTTAAATACTGCAAGAGCTGTTATTGATTGCACCAAAGGCCATGTCACCTTTCATGTTAACGGAAATGAGCATACGGACATTTTCCGAGGAAGCAAATCCAAGTTCATAGCATAAATACTATTGAGAAAATTCCATCAATTATTATTGGAGGTTTTGAATTTCCTCTCCTTGCTGTCAAGAAAAAGTATGATATTCTTATTGTTGGGGATTTTCATATCCCCGTTGAGGTAACTTAGTGTGACTTCGAAATTTCTCCGGTTCCGTGTTATTCGGAATGAGTTTGTTAACATGACTTGATCAACCTTGTTAGTGGATTCATTTTGATGATCATGAGATGGATGAAACTAGAAGGCACAACCTTTTGTACTTTCTTTTTACTTTCTATTATTTAGAATAAATAAAGCAAAAATAGTATTATCCGTCTGTTTTCTGAATTATCCGTACAATAAAAAATAGTCCGAAAAAAAAAGTGCTCCAAATGCCCTGCAAATTTAGTATGATTTTTTTCTGGAATATTTGAGGATTTTTGGCACTAAAATTACTGCAGGAGGGGAAAGCACCAGGCCACGAGAGAGGAGGGCGCCCCCCCCCTGTAGGGCGCGCCCCCTGTCTCGTGGGCGCCTGGCAGCTCCCCTCCACTTATGCCAGCACCCACACACTCCATCTTCTACCCAAAAAAATCCTCATCCAGCTCAAGCACAAGTTCTAGCTCATTTTGCTGCGATTTTCGATCTCCTTGCTCAAAGCTCCATTCACAAAATTGCTTTGGGAGATTGTTGCTTGGTATGTGACTCCTCCATTGGTCCAATTAGTTCTTGTTCTAGTGCTTTATTCATTGCAAATCCTTGCTGCCTTGGTGACCCTGTTCTTGAAGCTTGCATGTTAAATTTTTGAGGTTCCAAGCAATTCTAATGCATGATATAGGCTCTAGGCACTTGTAGGAGTAGTTGCTATCAATCTTGTTTAGTTTTATGCACTTCTATTTTGAAGTTACTAAAATTTCAGAAATTTTCAGAAAAAGAAATATGCTTAGAAGAATGTACCAAGGTGGTTCTTCGGTGAAGAAAGGGCCTAGGATTGCTATACGTGAGCAAGATATTGAATTGCCGAGGAATGCGGATGTACGAGCTTGTAAGTGGCCATCCGATGATTTTATGGTCAGAGCAGGCTTTAAAGAGGAATTTGACGCATATGTTCGTAATGCCCAGCTGGAGGACTTCCTACAAGATAAGTGTCCCCAATACTATCAATTGACTGATTCCTTTGTGCGGAGGTTTAAATATAACTGTACTCGTAATTCTCCTAGTGTCATATTTGATATTTATAATACATCTTATACCATGGATTTAGAGGATTTTACAACTGCTTGCAAACTCCCGCAGTGGGGTAATATTAATGATCCTCACGAATCTGAATTTAGAGATTTCCTTGCTAGTATTACTATGGGAGAATGTAGGGACATAGCACAAGCTATCATAGGGAGCATTCATTTTCCTGCTATACATTATTTTGCTCTCTTCATCGGTAGATATATTAATGGTATAGATGAATGTAACGCCCCAGATTTGATGCGCCAGGTGTCCATTAGTTATTCGCCATCGTTGCCATGTCATTTGCTTGCGTGTTGCATTTTATCATGTCATCATGTGCATTTTATTTTGCATATGTGTTCGTCTCATGCATCCGAGCATTTTCCCCGTTATCCGTTTTGCGATCCGGTACTCCTATGTCCTCTGGCGTTCCCCTTTTGCCTCTCGTTGTGAGTGGGTGTTAAACGTTCTCGGAATGGCCCGAGTCTTGCCAAGCGGCCTTGGTATACCACCGGTAGACCGCCTGTCAAGTTTCGTGCCATTTGGAGGTCGTTTGATACTCCAACTGTTAACCGGGTAACCGCAAAAGCCCCTCTCTCTTTGCAGCCCAACACCCATTCCAAAGTGGCCCAAAACCCAGCAAACTCCCCTCCATGCTCTCGGTCGTTCGATCACGATCGCGTGGCCGAAAACCGCTCCTCATTTGGACTCTCCTAGCTCCCAGAATCTATATATATATGTGCCTCCCGCCCAAATTCGCGGATGATTTTCCCCCGAAACCCTAGATCTCCTCCCTCTCCGCGCCGGACATGTCCGTCCCGGACCGGACGCGTCCGCCGCCGCCGCCCGACGAATCCGGGACCGCCACGTGGCGCCCCGTCGCCCGCGCCGCCACCGGCCCGCTCGGGCCCGCCTCCGCCCCCCCCCCCTCCCCCGCGGTCCGATCCGCGCGCCGCCGGCCCGCGCCGCCCGGCCGCACCCCGCCGCCTCCCGCGCCGGCCGCCCCGCCGGCACCTCCGCCGGTGTCGCCCGCCCCGCGCGCCTCCTTGCCCGAGGCCGCGCCCCGTCTCGCCCCTGGCCGGCGCCCCTCCGCCGCCTCGCCGGCCGGAGCCGCCGCCACCCTGAGCGCCCGCTGCCCGCTCGCCGGCCGCCGCCTTGGCCTCTCGCGCCCGCCGGCGAGCTCCGCCCTACTGCGCCGCCCGCCTTCCGGCGCCGCCCCGGAGCTCCTCGGCCGCGCCTCCCGCCGCCCCCTCGCCGCCCCTGCCTCCCCTCGTGCGGGCACGGGGAGGACGACGCGCCCCAGCGCCTCCCGTATGGGCCCGGCCCTTCTCCAGCCGGCCCAGCTCCCTCCTCCTCGGATGGGCTCAGCCCATTGGTGAGATGCCCTATTCCCCGCCCAAGCGTCTTTTAGCTATTCTACGCTCAGTTTTTAGATCTGGAATTTTGGCCAAGTCCCTGATATTTTGACATTATCATGCCATGTTCGTCATGCCGTATCTCTGCATCCGTAGCTTCGTTTTGTGCGTCTAATATGTCAAATTGTTCGTCCCAACGAGTACTTCATTTCATTCCATTGCATCATATTCATTTGAGGTCATCTTGATGCCTGAATCACCGTTGCAAGAGTGCTTCATGATGTTGTCTGTTGTCTGTTAACAGAACGAGCTCTTTTGTCATTTTTGCCATGATTGATGTGTGCATCCTATGAGGTTGATGTCTACATGTGTTTTGATCTATGCTATGTCTTCTTTACAGAGGTGCTTACCATGTATTTTGTGATCAATATGGTGACTAGCACAACCATGCAAACTAGGCATCGTGATGTTACTGCTTTTAGTCCTTGTTCTGCTGTTATTTTGATGCCATGTAAACTTGATGCTACAGAGAGATCCATGCATATTTTGAGATACTTCAGTAAGGGTGTTTTGAACATATGGTTATTGTCTATCCATTCATGCGCCTGTTTGTAATTATGGACTAGTCTAGCATGTCATTTTCGTGCTCTACTTTTGCTTCAAAATGTTTCCTGGAAGATTGTTTACATGTTATTCAATTTTGCCAAGGTTGTTGTAGTTGATCCTTGCATGCTATGGACTTGTTCTTGACTTGGTTTGTTTCATAAACATGTCTTCTTGCTGAGGCTATGCTTATCTTGTCATGCAATGACTTGTGGTGAGTGAATCGAGCTTGTTAAGTAGTGTACTCGTTGTTGCTGTTTTGCTAGGCTGAATCTGTTATTTCGTGATGCGATGTAAACCTACTGCTACAAATTATTCTATGCATACTCTAGAGATGTTCACTAAATATGTTTTGTTCTACATGTCTTTCTCTATCCCTCCATGCCCCTGGTTGCATTTATAGCTTGTTGTAGCTTGTTCATATCTTGCTTCAAAGTTGCTTGATAATGTTGTTGTCAGCCTGTTAACATTGAGTTCAGTTGTTTCCATGATTGTTGTTAGTGATACATGCACCCTATGAACTTTCTCTTGCCATTCTTAGCTTCATAAACATGCCTTCTTACTGTTGGTTGCCTTGCCATGCCATGTAATGCTCTGTGGTGAGTGGTACAAGCTCACCAACATGCCTTCATAATTCTGTTTCTGCCATGTTTGAATCTGTAATATAACTTGCCATGTTTACGTGAGTGCCATCATATTTTCTGTGCCCTTTTGGCTCATGGTCAGTAAGGAACTTTTGATCTATGCATTTAGTAGATTCATGCCATGCTTTGTTTGCCATGATAAGTTCCTGTAACATGTTGTTTGATAGCTCTAAACATTGCAACCTGATGTTATTTTCTGCAAAGTTTCAATTGTTATTACTTGCAATCTTGCCATGTGTGTTTGAGCATGTTCTAGTGATTTCTGGAGATAGCTTAGTGTTCATGTTTTGTTATACTTTACCTGTACATCATGCCCATGCCTTTTGTTTTCTTGTTGAGATCCTGTAGCATGTTGTTTTGATGCTTGCAATATGCCTAGTTGCTGTTTTTGACAGATTGTTGCTATAACTTGTAGTGTGTGTGTTGAACCGTTGCTCCGTTTTGAGTGTGCTTTTATATGAAACTTGCTTGATTTTGCATGTAGTTTCATATTATTATGTTGCATCCATGTTTTGAGGTGTTTGCTTGATGTTTGGGTGCATTTTGCATCAATGCCATGTTTAACTTGTTTTGCTCGTATCTTTTAGGCCGTAGCTCCGAACTAAATGAACTTTATATGTAACTTGACTAGAATCTCGTGTGGATCATCTTGGTGCATCTTAACTTGCTGTTTAACAACTTCAACTTAATGTTTGTTCAGATCTGGACCAATTTCAAAATATGCATATGAGGACTTACCAGAATTGTTATATGTTGTTCCCGGCCTCATTTAAACTTGCCTTGATGTGTTGTTCTTGTTTGCATCATCTCTTGCCATGAGTAGCTTCATGTAGTCTTGTCTTGCATCACACTTGGTTGAGCATCATGTCTTGTTCATGTGTGGTGTGTTTACCATGTTGTGTGCTTCTTCTCGATAGTTCCCGTTTCATTGCGATCGTGAGGATTCGTTCGTCTATGCTTGGTTCATCTTCGTGGCTTCATCTCCTTCATGGACTCGTTCTTCTTCCTTGCGGGATTTCAAGCAAGATGACCGCAACACTAGATCTCACTACTATCATTGCTATGCTAGTTGCTTCGTTCTATCGCTATGCTGTGTTACCTATCACCTGTTTATCAAGCCTCCCATATTGCCATGAACCCCTAACCTTTGATACCTTTCCTATGCAAACCGTTGTTTGGCTATGTTACCGCTTTTGCTCAGCCCCTCTTATAGCGTTGCTAGTTGCAGGTGAAGTTGAAGATTGCTCCATGGTGGACAAGTTTTTGGTTGGGATATCACAATATCTCTTATATTATTAATGCATCTATATACTTGGTAAAGGGTGGAAGACTCGGCCTTTTGCCTGGTGTTTTGTTCCACTCTTGCCGCCCTAGTTTCTGTCATACTGGTGTTATGTTCCCGGATTTTGCATTCCTTACGCGGTCGGGTGATTTATGGGACCCCCTTGACAGTTCGCTTTGAATAAAACTCCTCCAGCAAGGCCCAACCTTGGTTTTACCATTTGCCTCACCACCACCTATACCTTTCCCTTGGGTTGGCCAACCCGAGGGTCATCTTTATTTTAGCCCCCCCGGGCCAGTGCTTGTCTAAGTGTTGGTCCGAACCGAGTAGACTGCGGGGCCCCCTCGGGGAAACTCGAGGTATGGTTTTACTCGTAGGATGTCTCATCCGGTGTTGCCCTGAAAATGAGATATGTGCAGCTCCTATCGGGATTGGCGGCGCATCGGGCGACTTTGTTGGTCTTGTTTTACCATTGTCAAAATGTCTTGTAAACTGGAATTCCGAGTCTAATCGGGTCTTCCTGGGAGAAGGAATATCCTTCGTTGATCGCAAGAGCTTATCATGGGCTAAGTTGGGACACCCCTGCAGGGTATAATATTTCGAAAGCCATGCCTGCGGTTATAGGCAGATGGGAATTTGTTAATGTCCGGTTGTAGATAACTTGACACCAGTTCCAAATTAAAACGCATCAACCGTGTGTGTAGCCGTGATGGTCTCTTTTCGGCTGAGTCCGGGAAGCGAACACGGTTTTGGGTTATGTTTGACGTAAGTAGGAGTTCAGGATCACTTCTTGATCATTGCTAGCTTCACGACCATTCCTTTTGCTCTCTCCTCGCTCTTATTTGCGTATGTTAGCCACCATATATGCTTAGTCACTGCTGCAACCTCACCACTTTACCCCTTCCATTCCCTTTAAGCTTTGCTAGTCTTGATACCCATGGTAATGGGATTGCTAAGTCCTCGTGGCTCACAGATTACTACAACAACAGTTGCAAGTACAGGTTTATTCGATGATCATGACGCGAGAGCGATGTTTGCTTGTATTGGAGTTCTTCTTCTGCTTCTTCTTCGATCAGGGGATAGGTTCCAGGTCAGCATCCTGGGCTAGCAGGGTGGATGTCGTTTGAGTTTATGTTTGTGTTTCATCCGTAGTCGGATGATGCTCTGATGTATTGTGAGGTTGTATTCGTGTTGCATCGTATGCCTCTTGTATGTATCCCCATCTATTATGTAATGTTGACGTAATGATATCCACCTTGCAAAAGCGTTTCAATATGCGGGTCTATCCTTGGTGGGACCTTCGAGTTCCTTTTGGATAGGGTCGCATATTGGGCGTGACAAGTTGGTATCAGAGCCTCGACCGACCCTAGGAGCCCCCTTGATTGATCGTGTAGTTTGGCTGTTGTTGAGTCTAAAGAAAAATATTTTTGGAGTCTAGTTATACCGGAGAGTAGGAATTATTTTTACTCCTCATCCCCTTCGTCGCTCTGGTAAGGAATCTTGACGTAGGTGTTTTGAATTACTCCTCTTCCCCTTCAAATTTTTCTTTAGGATCACGCAGTTGGTTTTCCGTTCGTTGTTCCTCAGCTCTTCTCATCCGACGTATTTCTCGTCAGTTGACTCGAGCCTATTCATCTTTGCGAGTTCAATCCTCAGTTGTTTTCTTTTCCCACCCACCCACCCACCCTTCTTCTTCTCGGAGCCGGAGTCTGTAATCGAGTAACCATCCTACTCGTGTGAAGTCTTTGCTTTCTTTCCTCAATGATTTCAACCGGTGTTCTCTATTCAAGATATTCGTTGGTTCTCCCTTCCAAGTTACCTTTGTTTTCCCGCCCTCCCACCCTCTTCTTCCCGGAGCCTCAGTCTCTTTCGAGCATCAATTTTCATTTGTACGGAGGTTTTTCAGTCTTCCCTCAATCATTTCAATTGGTGAATTCTCGCCTCGGTGGACATTCTTCATCTCCTTTCCGGTGGACTCAATTCATGTTTTTCGGTGTTGATCGTATTCTTTTCCTTGGATCAAGTGTTCTCCTTGCTCGTTTACCTCTCGCCATTCAATCATTCCGGAGTTCGGAAGACATCTCAGAAGATTCGTCTGTGTTTGAATTAATTCGAGGTTGTCACCTCATTCAAATATCTCAATTGTTCCAGTGCATCATCTATCTTTTCAACAATCCTTTCCAACGGTGTTTTCTCTTCAGTGGGCCCTAACCCATAGGTATTTTCCCAGGATCTTACCTGACTCTTCTAATTCCCCGGAGTTATTCTCAATTCTTTTCGAGTTTGACATAAGAATGAATTTCATCAGTCAGATGCCATCTCCAAGATCGTTTTCAAACTCTTTTCAGTATTGGCTCAACCTCTCTGCTTTTCATTCTCCCGGAGTACCTCAATAATTTTGGTGGTGTTTCTCGTCGTCATTTGAAGACCGAAGAAGAGTTTTTCCTCTAAATCTTGCCTGTTCTCTCGAAGTTCCGTGGTTCTAGCTTCATATTATCCTCTCAAATTATTCCATCTGTCAGATATTCTTTTTATCCATCCGGAGTATGTCAGGAGTTGTTTTTCCGTTTCTTTTCACCAGAGGCCATCGTTCCATCAGAACTCTTGTCCTCACATTTCAGCTACGGTTATCTAATTAACCGGTGCTTCGTTCAAGTATTCTTCAATCAGTTCGCAATCTCTAAGTTCTCGTCTCTCTAAATCCCCTCAATCATATTTGTTCTTCTAATTCTTCCCGGTGATTCATCCTCTTTCATCAGTCATTTCCAAATTCTTATAGTGGTTCCTTCAGACTCTTTTCCTTGACTATCATTTTAATTCATTTGTTCTTTTCAATCCTACCGGTGGTTCATGAAGACCTTCCCAGTTTGCAACATGTCACTTCTCAATCCTTTTCAAGAAGAATAAGTAATATGCAAAATCCATTGCTTGTCATCAATTTAATTTTATGAAGGATAAGCATACAATAAATCTTATTCTTATTCCATCCAAGTGATTAATCCCTTCCTTCGGAGTTTGTTATTGATGAATAAATTCTAGTTCCAAGTGTTTTCATCTTTTCTTTTCCGGAGTTCAAATTTCCTCAGCCATTTCGTCGGAACCTCCATCAAAATCATCGCAAGGATCATATTATTCTTCCATCCTTGAATTCTATGTCATCATCCTTTTGTCACCGGAGTTCTTCATGGTGGTTCTTCATGATTTAATTCATTCTTCAAGAGTTCATCAAGATTTTGTTGGTGGAATTCAATTATCTTTTCTTCTTCGTTCTTTTCATTCAACTCTTTCAATTCTTTCCGGAGGTTTCATGTCACGTCTTCATCAAGTATCATTCCATCCTCTCAAGTTCATGTTCTATTCTCTCCATGTTCAGCCGGAGTGTTGTCTAAATCCTTTCAGTCTTATTCGTTTCTTATCTCGTTCTAACCGGAGTGGTTTCAGAGTCTATCTGATTTCGTGAGCCTTCGATTCTCATCATTCTCGTCGTTACTCTCTTCTTCTCGACTGCTCTCGATTCTTTGCTTCTTCTCTTGAGTTCTTGTTTCACCTCACCCTTTTTCCCTTCTGTCTCGGTCCTAAGATCTCGGGACGAGATCTCTTGTTAGTGGAGGAGTGTTGTAACGCCCCGGATTCGATGCGTCAGGTGTCCGTCAGTTATTCGCCATCGTTGCCATGTCATTTGCTTGCATGTTGCATTTTATCATGTCATCATGTGCATTTCATTTTGCATACGTGTTCGTCTCATGTATCCGAGCATTTTCCCCGTTGTCCGTTTTGCGATCCGGCACTCCTATGTCCTCCGGCCTTCCCCTTTTGCCTCTCGTTGTGAGTGGGTGTTAAACGTTCTTGGAATGGCCCGAGTCTTGCCAAGCGGCCTTGGTATACCACCGGTAGACCTCCTGTCAAGTTTCGTGCCATTTGGAGGTCGTTTGATACTCCAACGGTTAACCGGGCAACCGCAAAAGCCCCTCTCTCTTTGCAGCCCAACACCCCTTCCAAAGTGGACCAAAACCCAGCAAACTCCCCTCCATGCTCTCGGTCATTCGATCACGATCGCGTGGCCGAAAACCGCTCCTCATTTGGACTCTCCTAGCTCCCAGAATCTATATATATGTGCCTCCCGTCCAAATTCACGGATGATTTTCCCCCGAAACCCTAGATCTCCTCCCTCTCCGCGCCGGACATGTCCGTCCCGGACCGGACGCATCTGCCGCCGCCGCCCGACGAATCCGGGACCGCCACATGGCGCCCCGTCGCCCGCGCCGCCGCCGGCCCACTCGGGCCTGCCTCCGGCCCCTCCCCCCCCCCACGCGGCCTGATCCGCGAATCGCCGGCCCGCGCCGCCGGGCCGCGCCCCGCCGCCTCCCGCGCCCGCGGCTCCGCCCGCCGGCGCCTCCGCCGACGTCGCCTGCCCCGCGCGCCTCCTTGCCCGAGGCCGCGCCCTGCCGCGCCCCGTCTCGCCCCGGGCCGACGCCCCTCCGCCGCCTCGCCGGCCGGAGCCGCCGCCGCCCCGAGCGCCCACTGCCCGCTCGCCAGCCGCCACCTTGGCCACTCGCGCCCGTCGGTGAGCTCCGCCCTCCTGCGCTGCCCGCCTTCCGGCGCCGCCCCGGAGCTCCTCCGCCGCGCCTCCCGCCGCCCCCTCGCCACCCCGGCCTCCCCTTGTGCGGGCACGGGGAGGACGACGCGCCCCAGCGCCTCCCGTATGGGCCCGGCCCTTCTCCAGCCGGCCTAGCTCCCTCCTCCTCGGATGGGCTCAGCCCATTGGTGAGATACCCTATTCCCCGCCCAAGCGTCTTTTAGCTATTCTACGCTCAGTTTTCAGATCTGGAATTTTGGTTGTCCCTGATATTTTGACATTATCATGCTATATTCGTCATGCCGTATCTCTGCATCCGTAGCTCCGTTTTGTGCGTGTAATATGTCAAATTGTTCGCCTCAACGAGTACTTCATTTCATTCCATTGCATCATATTCATTTGAGGTCATCTTGATGCCTGAATCACCATTGCAAGAGTGCTTCATGATGTTGTCTGCTGTCTGTTAACAGAACGAGCTCTTTTGTCATTTTTGCCATGATTGATTGTGCGTCCTATGAGGTTGATGTCTACTTGTGTTTTGATCTATGCTATGTCTTCTTTACAGAGGTGCTTACCATGTATTTTGTGATCAATGCGGTGACTAGCACAACCATGCAAACTAGGCATCGTGATGTTACTGCTTTTAGTCCCTGTTCTGCTGTTATTTTGATGCCATGTAAACTTGATGCTACAGAGAGATCCATGCATATTTTGAGATACTTCAGTAAGGGTGTTTTGAACATATGGTTATTGTCTATCCATTCATGCGCCTGTTTGTAATTATGGACTAGTCTAGCCTGTTAACATTAAGTTCAGTTGTTTCCATGATTGTTGTTAGTGATACATGCACCCTATGAACTTGCTCTTGCCATTCTTAGCTTCATAAACATGCCTTCTTACTGTTGGTTGCCTTGCCATGCCATGTAATGCTCTGTGGTGAGTGGTACAAGCTCACCAACATGCCTTCATAATTCTGTTTCTGCCATGTTTGAATCTGTAATATAGCTTGCCATGTTTACGTGAGTGCCATCATATTTTCTGTGCCCTTTTGGCTCATGGTCAGTAAGGGACTTTTGATCTATGCATTTATTAGATTCACGCCATGCTTTGTTTGCCATGATAAGTTCCTGTAACATGTTGTTTGATAGCTCTAAACATTGCAACCTGATGTTATTTTCTGCAAAGTCTGAATTGTTATTACTTGCAATCTTGCCATGTGTGTTTGAGCATGTTCTAGTGATTTCTGGAGATAGCTCAGTGTTCATGTTTTGTTATGCTTTACCTGTACATCATGCCCATGCCTTTTGTTTTCTTGTTGAGATCCTGTAGCATGTTGTTTTGATGCTTGCAATATGCCTAGTTGCTGTTTTAGACAGATTGTTGCTATAACTTGTATAGTGTGTATGTGTTGAACCGTTGCTCCGTTTTGAGTGTGCTTTATATGAAACTTGCTTGATTTTGCATGTAGTTTCATATTATCATGTTGCATCCATGTTTTGAGGTGTTTGCTTGATGTTTGGGTGCATTTTGCATCAATGCCATGTTTAACTTGTTTTGCTCATATCTTTTAGGCCGTAGCTCCGAACTAAATGAACTTTATATGTAACTTGACTAGAATGTCGTGTAGATCATCTTGGTGCATCTTAAGTTGCTGTTTAACAACTTCAACTTAATGTTTGTTCAGATCTGGACCAATTTTGAAACATGCATATGAGGACTTACCGGAATTGTTATATGTTGTTCCCGGCCTCATTTAAACTTGCCTTGATGTGTTGTTCTTGTTTGCATCATCTCTTGCAATGAGTAGCTTCATGTAGTCTTGTCTTGCATCACACTTGGTTGAGCATCATGTCTTGTTCATGTGTGGTGTGTTTACCATGTTGTGTGCTTCTTCTCGATAGTTCCCGTTTCGTTGCGATCGTGAGGATTCGTTCGTCTATGCTTGGTTCATCTTCGTGGCTTCATCTCCTTCATGGACTCGTTCTTCTTCCTTGCGGGATTTCAGGCAAGATGACCGCTACCCTGGATCTCACTACTATCATTGCTATGCTAGTTGCTTCGTTCTATCACTATGCTGCGTTACCTATCACCTGTTTATCAAGCCTCCCATATTGCCATGAACCTCTAACCTTTGATACCTTTCCTATGCAAACCGTTGTTTGGCTATGTTACCGCTTTTGCTAAGCCCCTCTTATAGCGTTGCTAGTTGCAGGTGAAGTTGAAGATTGCTCCATGGTGGACAGGTTTTTAGTTGGGATATCACAATATCTCTTATATTATTAATGCATCTATATACTTGGTAAAGGGTGGAAGACTCGGCCTTTTGCCTGGTGTTTTGTTCCACTCTTGCCGCCCTAGTTTCTGTCATACCGGTGTTATGTTCCCGGATTTTGTGTTCCTTACGCGGTCGGGTGATTTATGGGACCCCCTTGACAGTTCGCTTTGAATAAAACTCCTCCAGCAAGGCCCAACCTTGGTTTTACCATTTTCCTCACCACCACCTATACCTTTCCCTTGGGTCGGCCAACCCGAGGGTCTTCTTTATTTTAGCCCCCCCCCCCGGGCCAGTGCTTGTCTAAGTGTTAGTCCGAACCAAGTAGACTGCGGGGCCCCCTCGGGGAAACTCGAGGTCTGGTTTTACTCGTAGGATGTCTCATCAGGTGTTGCCCTGAGAACGAGATATGTGCAGCTCCTATCGGGATTGTCGGTGCATCGGGCGGCTTTGCTGGTCTTGTTTTACCATTGTCGAAATGTCTTGTAAACCGGGATTCCGAGTCTGATCGGGTCTTCCTGGGAGAAGGAATATCCTTCGTTGATCGCGAGAGCTTATCATGGGCTAAGTTGGGACACCCCTGCAGGGTATAATCTTTCGAAAGCCGTGCCTGCGGTTATAGGCAGATGGGAATTTGTTAATGTCCGGTTGTAGATAACTTGACACCAGATCCGAATTAAAACGCATCAACCGTGTGTGTAGCCGTGATGGTCTCTCTTCAGCGGAGTCCAGGAAGCGAACACGGTTTTGGGTTATGTTTGACGTAAGTAGGAGTTCAGGATCACTTCTTGATCATTGCTAGCTTCACGACCGTTCCTTTTGCTCTCTCCTCGCTCTTATTTTTGTATGTTAGCCACCATATATGCTTAGTCGCTGCTGCAACCTCACCACTTTACCCCTTCCATTCCCTTTAAGCTTTGCTAGTCTTGATACCCATGGTAATGGGATTGCTAAGTCCTCGTGGCTCACAGATTACTACAACAACAGTTGTAGGTACAGGTTTATTCGATGATCATGACGCGAGAGCGATGTTTGCTTGTATTGGAGTTCTTCTTCTGCTTCTTCTTTGATCAGGGGATAGGTTCCAGGTCGGCAGCCTGGGCTAGTAGGGTGGATGTCGTTTGAGTTTATGTTTGTGTTTCATCCGTAGTCGGATGATGCTCTGATGTATTGTGATGTTGTATTCGTGTGGCATCGTATGCCTCTTGTATGTATCCCCATCTATTATGTAATGTTGACTAACGATATCCACCTTGCAAAAGCGTTTCAATATGCGGGTCTATCCTTGGTGGGACCTTCGAGTTCCTTTTGGATAGGGTCGCATATTGGGCGTGTTAGGTTTTAAAGGTTATAACTTGGGGGCAATTGTTCCACGAAGGTTGAAGAATAATAGTAGAAAGGGAAATTTATTTGGAGGAATTTATGCAACCCGTGTGGCTAATTTTCTTGGTATAGCCCCACGAGAGGGAGATATGACTTTACCCCCTGTTTATTTGGATAAAGAAGCTATGTTTAATTATCATTTTCTTGAGAGGAATGAACAATTCCTCCATTATCAACTAATCTATGACAGACGCAACGTCGTCCCTGTTACTCTTCCTGCTCCCTACCTTTTTGATTATCAGGCAAAAGGAAGATATGTTGTCACCAGTGAGGAAGCAGCTAAATACGAGAGGGGAGTGGAGGCAGCTCGCCAACACGCTGCAGCTTAGGAGGCGGTTGCAGATTCCTCCATCTCCTCGTCCGAATCCCGAGCATCATCATAGTCTTGCACCATGTTTTCCATCCCGGTACCATGCTCGTCGGTGCAACGACGATCCACCTCAGCTCTGTCACGTTGGGCAGACTCACCATGAAATGTCCACACCGTATAATCGGGCGTAAAACCATTCTTTTGCAGGTGTTTACCCATTTCAGCCTCTGTCCTCTTTTCCCAATTGCCGCATCGGAAACAGGGGCACCAAGTTTTCCTCTGGCCATTTGGAAATGCGGCTTGCAAAAACCCCTTGGTTTTTGTGAACCATTCAGCACTCCATTTGTTCTGACCAGTGTGACCGGTATACATCCACGCACGATCACTCATCTTGACTTTCAGAGCTACTGGACACACAACAATTATATATATATAATTCACCATGTATATATTCATCAGTTGATCTACTTTGTCAATTTTATTACGTCCATGCAACCTACACTCTAATAGGTAATGATAGGTCATAATCCCACCCGAGTATGTGTAGATTGGGTTCATTTTCCCATGCTATCCTCCGGATCCGACGCAAAATTTCGGCAGCACCTCCCCGCTGTTCTCCTGATACACGTCTCTCCAATAAACAGAGAGGATGTGTACCCGGAGAACAACAGGGGAGGCACTAAGGAAATTTATGTGTCGGGTCCGGAGCAAAGCATATGGGAAAACGAACCCAATCTACACATACTCGGGCTGTCCATGGATAGCGTTGGACAATTCGAAAGAATCAAGGTTATAAATATGCAAATGCATGCATATTTATAACTATGACGCTTTTGAACGGGAGACACATGTTGGTTATGTATACTGATGATTCAAGACACATATATAGCTAGCTATCAAGTTTCATCAGAATAGATCAAATAATTAATGGGGGAGGAGGACATGTCATTTATGCTCACCCACGAACGAAAGGGCACAGCTCGTCAAACGCACAGCGAGGTCGTCGAACACCAAACCTCGCAGCGATGAAACAACTGCACATTTAAAACTACCCGATCAACACAATTATATATGATGTTTTTCATAACAAAATCAAAAAATATATGACCTAACTAATAATTCACAAATATATGACCCCGTCGGCCTCTGGATCGGGGTCGGTGTCGGGGTCGGGGTCGGGGTGTCGGGGTCGGGGTCGGGGTCTCGGGGTCGGGTGCCGTGTCGGGTCGGGTTTTTTCCCTCTTTTTTCCTTTTCTTCTTCTTCCTCTTCTTACTTTTCTTCCTTTTCTTCCTTTTTTTCCTTCTTCTTCTTCTTCCTCCTCCTCCTTTCCTTTTTCCTCTTTTTCTTCTCCTCCTCCCCTCTTTTTTCATCTTCTTATTCCTCTTCTTCTTTTTTCTTCTCCTCCTCCTCTTCTTCTTCTTCCTTTTCCTTTTTCCTCTTCTTCTTCTCCTCCTCTCCTCTTTTTTTCTTCTTCTTCTTCCCTAAACCTAAACCTAAACCTAAATCTAAAACTAAAACTAAAACTAAAACTAAATCTAAACTAAACATAAACCTAAAACTAGAAAAACAGAAAAAAGGAAAAAACTAAATCTAAACCTAAAACTAAACTAAAACTAAACCTAAAACGGCAGGGCGGCAGGGGCGACGGGGCGGGGGGGCGGTGGGGCGCCGGGTGGTGGGGCGCGGGGGGGGGAGCCGAGGCGGTGGGGCGCAGGGGGGCGGGGCGCGGTGGCACCGAGACGGCAGGGGGGCGGGGCGCGGTGGCACCGAGACGGCAGGGCGGCGGGGGCGACGGGGCCGTGGTGGCACCGGGGCAGGGGGCGGTGGGGCGGCCGGGTGGTGGGGCGACGGGGCGGCGGCATGCATGTGAAGAGGGAGAGAAACAAAGAGAGAGGGGCGGCGTGGGGTGCGGCCGCCGTTAGATAGGTTAAATCTTTGTCATCCGCCCCCTTTGCCGTCAGCTTTTTTGCTCTTTGCCATCTGCTAGCAGACGGCAAAGAGCGGGGCCGTTAAGTTTTTTTAAGCAGCTCGTCAGTGGGGCCCCCTCCCTCTTTCCCGTCCGCTAGCCGACGGCAAAGCTTCTTTGCCGTACGCTAGCCGACGGCAAAGAACTGGCTGATGGCAAATATGATCTTTTCCATCAGCTAGTTCTTTGTCGTCTATTTTTTCTAAACGGACAGCAAAGACCTCCTTTGCCATCCGCTAGCAGACGGCAAAGAAAGGGCTGATGGCAAATCCTCTGATTCCAGCAGTGCATGTTAGTTTAAATTTCCTTTTTCTAGTTTTCTTCTTGTGTGTTTGATAAACCTTGAGAAAAACCAAAAAAATTAGTTAGTTTAATTCCATGCTTGTAGTAGAAATTAAAATGAAAACCCAAAAAGATTTCTAGTTCTTCTTTTACTTGTTGGGAGCTTTCCCGTGTAAATAGTTTTATTTTCTTTTCTTTCCTTTGGGGGTCGAGAAGACCATATTGAAAATGCTTAGTGGCTCTCATTTGCATGATTGTTTATTTAATCTAGAGCCCATATTATTTGTCTTCTCTCTTGACTTGAATGCTTGCAGATTCCAGCTTAGTCCAATGCACGTGCACTCTTATTATTATACACATCGTTCGGTCGTGCAAGTGAAAGGCAATAATGACGATATATGATGGACTTATTGAGATGAGAAAAGCTGGTATGAACTCGACCTCTCTTGTTTTTGTAAATATGATGAGTTCATTGTTCCTGATTCAGCTTATTATGAAGTATACATATTTGCAATGACATTCAGAGATTATAGTTTCTTGTGCCATGCTTGATTAGCTATGAGTTATAATGGTTCACCTTGCGTGCCAACATGCAATTAGAATGATTATGATGTGATATGATGGGATGGTATCCTCCTTTGAATGAATTGAGTGACTCGACTTGGCACGTGTTCATGCATGTAGTTGAATCAAATCAACATAGCCTTCACGATATTTATGTTCATGGTGGATTATATCCTACTCATGTTTGTACTCAGTGTGAATTAGTTTTAATGCATGTTTATGACTGTTGTCGCTCTCTCAGTTGGTCGCTTCCCAGTCTTTTGCTAGCCTTCACCTGTACTAAGCGCGAATACTGCTTGTGCATCCAAACTCCTCAAACCCCAAAGTTGTTCCATATGAGTCCACTATACCTTCCTATATGCGGTATTTACCTGCCGTTCCAAGTAAATTTGTATGTGCCAAACTCCAAACCTTCAAATGAAATTATGTTTTGTATGCTCTAGCCGCTCATGTTTCCACTAGGGCTGCCTATATCTTCCATGCTATTCACCTGTACTAAGCGCGAATACTGCTTGTGCATCCAAACTCCTGACACCCCAAAGTTGTTCCATATGAGTCCACTATACCTTCCTATATGCGGTATTTACCTGCCGTTCCAAGTAAATTTGTAAGTGCCAAACTCCAAACCTTCAAATGAAATTTTGTTTTGTATGCTCTAGCCGCTCATGTTTCCACTAGGGCTGCCTATATCTTCCATGCTAGGTGGGTTATTCTCAGAGGAGTGGACTCCACTCCTCATTCACGAGAAAAGGCCGGTAACCGGGATGCCTAGTCCCATGATCCAAAAAGATCAAAGCAAATCAAAATAATTAAACAAAACTCCCCCAAGGTTGTTGTTAGTTGGAGACACTCGTTGTTTCGAGCAAGCCATGGATTGATGCTTGTTGGTGGTTGGGGGTGTATAAACCTTTACCATTCTGTGTGGGAACTGCCTATAATGCATGTAGTATGGAAGATACAGCCATCTCATAGTTGTTGAGTTGACAGCAAAAGTATGCCGCTCAAAATGTTATTCAATCTCTATTTTAAAATCGAGCTCTTGCACCTCTACAAATCCCTGCTTCCCTCTGCGAAGGGCCTATCTATTTACTTTTATGTTGAGTCATCACCTTCTTATTAAAAAGCACCCGCTAGAGAGCACACTGTCATTTGCATTCATTATTATTGATTTATATTGAGTATGACTTGACTGGATCTCTTTTACCATGAATTACAATGTTTAGTCAGTCCTTGATCTTTAAAGGTGCTATGAATTTATGTTTCACGGTCTCAGAAAGGGCTAGCGAGATACCATTTTGTTATATCATGTTATGATTGTTTTGAGAAAGTGTTGTCATCCGAGTTTTATTATTATGGCTCGCTAGCTGATTATGTTATTGATATGAGTAATTGTGAGACCTAAGTGTTATTGTGAGTATGGTTAGTTTATAATATTGCTGAAACCTGAATGCTGGCTTTTCATGTTTACAACAACAAGAGCAAACAGAGTTTGTAAAAGTTTTTCTTTATCACTTTCAGTTTATCAACTGAATTGCTTGAGGACAAGCAAAGGTTTAAGCTTGGGGTAGTTGATACTTCTCCAATGTATCTACTTTTCCAAACACTTTCGCCCTTGTTCTGGACTCTAACTTGCATGATTTGAATGAAACTAACCCGGACTGACAATGTTTTCAGCAGAACTGCCATGATGTTGTTTTATGTGTAGAAAAAAGTTCTCGGAATGACCTGCAAATCCACGGAAGCACTTTTTGGAATTAATAAGAATTTCTGGGCGAAAGAAATACACCAGGGGGCCCAGGGCCTGTCCACGAGACAGCCCCCCCTGTAGGGCGCGCCCCCTATCTCGTGGGCCCCCTGGACCTCCACCGACCTCAACTCCAACTCTATATCTTCCGTCTCGGGGAGAAAAAAATCAGAGAGAAAGTTTCATCACGTTTTACGATACGGAGCCGCCGCCAAGCCCTAATCTCTCTCGGGAGGGCTGATCTGGAGTCCGTTCGGGGCTCTGGAGAGGGGGATTCGTCGCCGTCGTCATCATCAACCATCCTCCATTACCAATTTCATGATGCTCACCGCCGTGCGTGAGTAATTCCATCATAGGCTTGCTGGACGGTGATGGGTTGGATAAGATTTACTATGTAATCAAGTTAGTTTTGTTAGGGTTTGATCCCTAGTATCCACTATGTTCTGAGATTGATGTCGCTATGACTTTGCTATGCTTAATGCTTGTCACTAGGGCCCGAGTGCCATGATTTCAGATCTGAACCTGTTATGTTTTCATCAATATATGTGTGTTCTTGATCCTATCTTGCAAGTCTATAGTCACCTATTATGTGTTATGATCCGACAACCCCGAAGTGACAATAATTGGGATACTTGTCAGGACCCCGACTCAATGCCACATCGACCTAGCATGTAACACCTCATATCACTTTGCGGCCTCACGCACGGTATTCCCACAGGTGTCACCTTACCTTTGCCCGGGACCGTTTGCGCCTTTTGGCACACGTATATGATAGTGTCGCTAGCATCCATATGATAAGGAGCCCGGGCTGACATGGCTAGTCGTAAACCCAAAGTGGCACAAACTTACAGGAACAGGCATCCATGACCCAACATCGAACGTGTCGGTCATCAGCGAGTGAATCCAGGCTGTAGCACTGGGCTAGCAGGACTCCGGTGAACCGGGCTATAGCGGGCTAACAGGACTCCGGTATTCATCGCGTGACATTTCCCTGAAGGGACAGACACAGGAACGAAGAAGGACACATGCCGGCCAGCCTAAGTGTTCCGGAGCAGTAGCAAGCTACCATGGCTCAGTGGAAGCACTAGGAGACATTTCCCGGTAAGAGAGGCTACTAAGGATAAACAACTAGATAGTCAGATCCCACACATACCAAGCATTTCAATAACATACACACAATATGCTCGATATGTGCAAATACAACATGGCATCACAACATGACTCTACAACTCAAGTATTTATTCAATAGGCTCCGAGGAGCGAGATATTACAAATATGGGTCTCATGACCCAACAATCAGAGCATACAAGTCAAAGCACATGCGGAAGCTTAACATGTCTGAGTACAGACATCTACAAATGAAAAAGGCTGGGAAGCCTGACTAACTACCAGATCCTGCCGAGGGCACAAGATCGTAGCTGAGGTAACAAGCTAAACGTCGAAGTCCACGTGGAACTACTAGCGAGACTGAAGTCTCTCTGCAAAAACATAAATTAAGCAACGTGAGTACAAATGTACCCAGCAAGACTTACATCAGAACTAACTACATATGCATCATTATCAACAAAGGGGATGGTGGGGTTTAACTGCAGCAAGCCAGCTTTGACTCAGTGGCTATCCTAAACTACGACTGCAAGTAACTCTTTTGAGGTGGCGCACACGAGTCCACATATTCACCATATCAATACACCACTATGGATCCGCTCCCGTCTCCCTACAAGAACGCCATCCATAGCACTCACGCTTATCTTGCGTATTTTAGAGTATCCACTTTCACTTGTCTATGAACTGTACAGGCAACCCAGAAGTCCTTTACCGCGGACACGGCTATTCGAATAGATAATGTTAACCCTGCAGGGGTGTACTTCTTCACACACGCTCTCACCACTTACCGCCGTTTACACGACATGTACTCGGCAACCTTCAAGCGGAAGCCCAGCGAGGGTGTCGGCCACGACCTGACTAACCACACAAGTCTCTCGTCCAGGTTTATCGCCTATTCGGGTTCCATCCGCAAGGAGATCCGGCCGGGGTGTCGCTCACGGCCCCAAACGATGTGTGCAGGGTTCCCAAGCCCACCTCGACGGGTGGATCTACGCTTGGTACACCGTGCCACGGTGCCTAGTCTGTCCCAAGCCCACCTGTACCGGGTGCCACTTGGTAGACTAATAACACTACCTACAAACACCAGAAACTAGTTGCAACTCCTGGACAGAGATCATGTTGATTAATAAGTCGAGAGGGGTCGAGTTACCGGAACCCAATGTGTGGTAGTAACTGTTCATGGATCACAAACACAGAACTCAGTTCCTGAGGACGGCTGCAATGAGACAACCCACCATGTACTCCTACATGGCCTCTCACCGCTACCTTTACCAAATCGTGTTCACACACTTAGCTCTCAACAGTAGGACATGTTCACCACACTCCAATTCATCCCGATGAATCAGACCTGACACAACTCTAAGCAATAGCAGGCATGACAAACAAGCATGAATGAGTAGGCACATCAGGGCTCAAACAACTCCTACTCATGCTAGTGGGTTTCATCTATTTACTGTGGCAATGACAGGTCATGCAGAGGAAAGGGGTTCAACTACCGCAGCATGTAACAGTTGAATCGTTGTTGTCCTAATGCAGTAAAAGAGAGCAGGAGCGAGAGAGTGGGATTGTATCGGAATGAACAAGGGGGTTTTGCTTGCCTGGCACTTCTGAAGATAGTATAGTTCTTCATCGGTGTCATCGAACTCACGTCGGAACCACGTCTATCGAGAGGGGACAATTACCGGCAACAGAGAGGAAACACAATCAATGCAATGCACATATGATGCATGATCATGACATGGCAACATGCTGGTGTTTTGAGCTAATGCAGCTAGCAACAAAGTTAAATGAAGTTGGTTTGAACCCTAAGTTCAAATCCAAACTCCATATGTGATTTCTTAAATGCCATTTAATTGAATTGTCCTAAACAGTAGTCATAAGTTGTTCTAACATGCATGAAAATGTACAGATGGATAGATTGGATTTTTCTGATCATTTTTCATATATAATTTATCTCATTTGGAGTTACGGTTGAATTTATATGAATTTTAGAAGTTTTGGGCATTTTCTGGAATTTTCTGAATTATTTTAAATCCAGAAAATTATTAACTGCGTCAGCCTGACGTCAGTGTCACGTCAGTAGGTCAACTGAGCGGTCCAAGTCAAATCTGACCTGTGGGGCCTGCTGGTTAGTGACATAGTGTTGTTTGTGTCACTAACAGGTGGGGTCGGGTCAATGGACACGTCAGCACAGTCAACTCTGACTGGTGGGTCCCGTGTTATTAAACTAATCTAAACAGAAAATAAACCCAGAGTTAATTAGGCATGGGGCCCAGCTCTCGGTGTCACAGGAGGGGTTAGTTAGTGGTTCATTAGCCACTAATGATGCCCACTTCGGCGGCTAACCGCCGGTGGCGCACAGACGCGGCGGCGTCGCTCGTCCCGGCGATTCCGGCGACGAGAAGAGGCAGGGTTAGGCTCGTTGGAACGCCCGCGAGGTGGCGCGTCCAACGGTGGTGGTGGCAGGTGCTGGGGTAGTCGGAGACGACGGCGGCAAGCACGTCCGCGGCGGCCGGAGTTCGGACGTCGACCGTTTCGAGATCGCAGGGCACGAAAGGAGCGACGGATGGTTGCTCCGGTCTCGTGGTGACGTGCTGAGCGCGGTGACGCGCTCAGTTTCGAGCTCCAGTGGGCGTGGCCACGGCGGTGAGGAGCTCAGGCGGCGGCGCGATTTGGTCGGCAGGGGGGCGACGGCTACAGGGCGGGAGAGATGCAGGAAAGAGAGGGGAAACACAGCAGAGCTCACTAGGAGGTCGACGACAGGCTCAGCTGGCTCGGGGATGACCGGAAGGCGGCGAATCCGTCGATGGAGTCCGGCGGCCGTGCTCGGGGAAGACGACTCGTGGTGGCGATGTAGGGCTCCCGCGGTCGAATGGTTGGTGTAGACGACGCAGAAGGTGGTTGCGGTTCCTCTGGACCCATCAGGAAGGCAAGGGATGGACGGTGGCCGCGGCTATGGCGGCAGCGAGCTCACGGGCGTCTCGACCATGGTGGAGAGGGCGAGAGGAAGGCGAGGAGGAGAGAGGACCAGAGAGTGAGGGGGTCGAGGGGGTTCTGCAGGGTGGCGTGGTGTCGTCCAGAGCGAGGGGGAGCAACTGTGTGGCTAGCAGGAGGTGGCCGCGGCTCGGCTGTGCGCGCGGCACGCGCAACGCCAGTAGGCGCGAGGAAGACAACGCGCGGCGAGGTGGGCTGGGCCGGTCTGTTGCGGTCCTGGGCCGCACAGGCAGGTGGGCTGCTGCGAGGTTAGTTCCTCTCTCTCTCTCTCTCTCTCTCTTTTATTTAAGTTTTTCTATTACTCTGTAATCTTGTGGCTTTTCTAAAAATACTTAGGCATTTTCAAAAATCACCAAACTGCACATGCCCATGGTTTAGAACATATCCAACATGGAACATTTCAGTTTGGGATTATTTGGACGTTTAAAATATTATATAGCATTTAAATGCCCAAATGCAAATAGAGTATGATTTAATTCAGTGACCCAATGTTGTCCTAGAAAAATGTGATCCAATTTTGCCAGAGGTTCTGACCCAGGACAAAAATGATGGACATTTTAGAAGGGCATTTTAGGTTCATTGAAAAAGATTTTAGTAAACCCTAGTTGTCTTCAGGGGGGGTGCTGGGGGTTCTGTCATCCCCATTTCAACTTTCTATGAAAAGTAAACATGATGCAACACCAGATGCTAGCACTAGGCATGGTCAGAACTAGGGATGTGACAACTCACCCCCACTAAACAAGAATCTCGTCCCGAGATTCAAGCGTAGGGTAAGATGAAGGGGAACACAAACTAACACAATCGTCACAATCCAAGGTGCACTTCATAAGAATGTTGATTCGATCACCATCTTTGTCTTGTTGTCTTGCTCTGAGAACTCCAGCCAACATGACAACGAGAGAAGGAGACTCTAGAAGGATCGATCTTCTCGAAGATCGAACAACTTGGGATCAACTCACGGAATGAGACATAGCAACATCACTCGAGCTGAGACACAAAACACACATCTAGAGGGATGGAGTGGAACAAATGACAAGGGTTCACTAGGTAGACAACAATTCCACACTTAAAAGGGTGGTGAGCGGTTGTCTACGTAGCGAGGAGTTGAGTTGCCATGATGCCACAGCCGGACATCCTGGAGGAGGGTGATTCGGTAGAATGGCATACCCGGATTAGAATGGATGATGTGGATTACCTTGTTGAAGACAACATAATGGATGATTTTGCCTATCACCGAAAATGGATGAGACCCATGGTAGGACCACTTTTGAAAATGATCCTGATCGGTAATTACTGAGAAGGTAATCCAGAGTAGGGTGGCACGATGGCGGTGCAAGCTGGGAACAACATGCAAATGATGGGAATGATTCTGGTAACTGGGGAGGAACCCCATCAGTAGAGAGTGAATCCACTGTTTGAAAGGGTTATAGCATAATCGAGGAAACTGAGAGCACTATGCAATTAACGCCGACGATAAAACTTAGCACTTGCGCGTGCTCTCAAGAACTTTGAGCATTTCCATATTCATCAAGGTTTTACAAATATCCGTGGCAAGGATCCTGGCAACGCAACATACTACCCTGATGAATGGTGATGGACGATGCAGATGCAAAGGAAGAGAACGCTTTCTCAGATTTCACCATAGCGAGGCCAAGGAAACAAAATCTGGATGATCGACCGAGAGACATTTCGCACTCCGATTCTAATGTTCTCCTTGATGTGCTAGTGTAACCCATTTATAGATATGGTTTGATATCTAGAACATCAAGTAAAAGGTCGGACTTCGGGAGCGCAAGAATCCATAAGGAAACAACTACTGGATTAAATCCTACGAGATCCTTATGGGGAGGTGGCCAACATCTTCAATCAAGATACTACAATAATAGATCTTCTGGCTAGGTGTGTCGGCCACGACATCCACTTTACTGGGTTACAGAGAGACCATTATTATAGTTCTTGGGAAATGTTCCAACCATCATATCTGCCTGAGATTCAGATCTGGTTGGTGTCAGAATAATCCAAACTCATCGAGTCTAGGAAGAACAATGAAGATTGCAACACAAATCGACGAGATGACGTTGCGAGATTCTCGGGAAATGAACTACGATAGCAAGCTCCAAAACATGAGCTGGTTCTGCTACACACATGTGAACACGTTGTCCCAGACAAAACATGATCACATGGTAGTCTTACAATAAAACACTACCGAGTTCCGGTGGGGAACCATTGACAAGGATATCGAAGTCTTGTGCATGAACTAGTATTCACACATCAACTCCTTTTCCTTGAACAATTCAATCAGTGGCTTGGTGTGCTAGGGATACATATGGAATGAAGGTTGCGAGCCTGTCAAACCATAGCATACTTCGCACATGCATGACTGACTTGGGATGGTACCAGGGAAACAAAAACAATCTTTCTCGAACTCACGGCGGCAACTTGCTCCAAATGCACGTGAATCAGAGAAAGTCACTTGTTTCATCCAACATATTCTTCACGAATGGGACATGAAGATAATGCTTATAAAAGTTTCCAACACTAGGTTGATGTTCAACATGAATCATGGGGGAGACGAAAATGCTGCTGATGGGCTCAACAGTAACTCATCGGAATTTCCATATCACTGGACTTCCGCCATCATGTGAACACAGTGATAGTATTGGTCAGACCAAAAGATGTAATGGTGTATGCTCAAGGGGTCAACCACGAGTAAGACAACATTACGAATGTCATTGGTTCTAACTTGATTTGACGATAGCCCACACTCAAATCTAGGTTTGGACAAGACAATAGATTCAACAACTGATCATGGGGATCAGTCAATGAAGATATCATCTTTCTTCAACACACACACACTCACACTCAAGGATATCCCTTAGTGATGAACTAAGTCGGACAAGCTTCCATCTTCCAACTCTCCAAGTTGTTGTTTAGCTTAACCAACTAGATCGGGGTATCCAACACAGAATCTTGGAGAATGGGTGGTTTGGAAGAAAACCAACATGATCACGAACTCAACATAGCGGTTAGGTGAAACCTGGTCATACTTCCGAGAAGATATTCGGAAAATCACGAACCACCGATATGTTACTAAGCTCGAGAACAATCTTGCTTTCAGGGCAAGACGATATGATCAGAGAGCGAGGGATTGACACAATCCAAACTCATTGATAGAAGAGTGCACCGAGGATAAGGACTAGGTAGCACAATCTATCTTAGAATGATGATTCAAAAACCAACACGCTAAGAATGAAATTATTGTCCATTAACTACCAAGCAACGGAGTTGCTAGGAGTATTGATTTCGCACATCACGGTACACTTGCCGGCATTCCGGTTACAATAACACGGGAACCGAGGAATGAACAATGATGGCGAGAAGTATCACTACATCAAGAATTCACAAGAGATGGTGCAATTCTCATGACAATCCCGACGTAAAGAGGGTAACACTCCAAAGTGGAACAGAACAAGAGCTAGATTAACATTTTGATCTGCAGAATACAACTGCTTTGACCCAATCCTAGAAATGGATGAGGTACTGGAGTTTGTTTCTCCTAGTCATTCTGAACTAGAATGGTTTGACGAACCACAAGAGTAGTAGGCATCGATTAACGAATGCACGCATACTCTTGACTATCAATTGATAGACGAAGGTCGGAAGACAACTGAAATAGGACAACTCAAAAGAACAAATGATTTTTTGAGTTGTGGATGCATAGATTAGTATGTCGAACCAAGTTTGACAGGTTTCTTCCGGATAACCCATGCGAAGAAGGTAGAACTGGCAGAGTCACAATATAAAATGAAGAACTCATCGAGAGCACTCCATCTTTTGATCCAACAAACTTCTGCCATAAGTGGTTCATAGTATTTGGAAGAAGGAAATACCACGGACCTCGAGGACTAATGCAAAGGTTACTAATAACCTAAAGGGACTAGCAACACTATCAACATGAAGTAAGTAGGGTGAATCTTGGGTTCAAAACCCAGGAGTAGAATACCTACATACTAACTGGCATCACGGGATGCTTTCGAGAATGATGGCCATAATCATCACACTGGAACACAGAACATGGCTAGATTACTAGGTGGCACTCTAAGACAGCTAGTGTCATAATAATAACTCCAACATATATTTCAAGGCAATAGAGTACCTCAACTCACCGTTTAGTGTGGTTAATCTGGCCCAAAGGGACATCGAAACGGAAGGAAGGGATTTGCAAATGCTTTAGACTATTTAGAAACCTGGGATGACTCGGACAGCATAACAACTGTAAATGCTCGAAAAGATTTGAGACATGCTACAAAAATGGTGGCATAACCACTCGATCATCATAATACCAAGGTTCTGAGATCAACTAACATACAGAAGATAGTAGGAGCTGAACTAAGGCTTAAATCCATCAATCCTATAAGTCTATGGATTAGTAACACGTGATCCTGATAGAAATAAGAGAAAGCCTAGTTCCTTAACCCCGTAGGAAAGATAAGGTGACTCAGATCAGAGGGCATAAGGTAAAGGAGTAAAAAGAGCCTTACGTTCCCATCCCACAATCAATTCCCCTACATATAACTAAAGCATTTCTAGACTCAATTTCGACCAGTTTGGCTTGGTAATCCTACAGGCAGTCAGGCTCTTATACCAAAGCTGTCAGGACCCTGACTCAATGCCACATCGACCTAGCATGTAACAGCTCATATCACTTTGCGGCCTCACGCACGGTATTCCCACGGGTGTCGCCTTACCTTTGCCCGGGACCGTTTGCGCCTTTTGGCACACGTATATGATAGTGCCGCTAGCATCCATATGACAAAGGAACCCAGGCTGACATGGCTAGTCGTGAACCCAAAGTGGCACTAACTTACAGGGACAGGCATACATGACCCAACATCGAACGTGTCGGTCATCAGCGAGTGAATCCAGGCTGTAGCACTGGGCTAGCAGGACTTCGATGAATCGGGCTATAGCGGGCTAACAGGACTCCGGTATTCATCGCTTGACATTTCCCCGAAGGGACAGACACAGGAAAGAAGAAGGACACATGCCGGCCAGCCTAAGTGTTCCGGAGCAGTAGCAAGCTACCATGGCTCAGTGGAAGCACTAGGAGACATTTCCCGGTAAGAGAGGCTACTAAGGATAAACAACTAGATAGTCAGATCCCACACATACCAAGCATTTCAATAACATACACACAATATGCTCGATATGTGCAAATACAACATGGCATCACAACATGACTCTACAACTCAAGTATTTATTCAATAGGCTCCGAGGAGCGAGATATTACAAACATGGGTCTCATGACCCAACAATCAGAGCATACAAGTCAAAGCACATGCGGAAGCTTAACATGTCTGAGTACAGACATCTACAAATGAAAAAGGCTGAGAAGCCTGTCTATCTACCAGATCCTGCCGAGGCACAAGATCGTAGCTGAGGTAACAAGCTAAACGTCGAAGTCCACGTGGAACTACTAGCGAGACTGAAGTCTCTCTGCAAAAACATAAATTAAGCAACGTGAGTACAAATGTACCCAACAAGACTTACATCAGAACTAACTACATATGCACCATTATCAACAAAGGGGAGGTGGGGTTTAACTGCAGCAAGCCAGCTTTGACTCAGTGGCTATCCTAAACTACGACTGCAAGTAACTCTTTTGAGGTGGCGCACACGAGTCCACATATTCACCATATCAATATACCACTATGGATCCGCTCCCGTCTCCCTACGAGAACGCCATCCATAGCACTCACGCTTATCTTGCGTATTTTAGAGTATCCACTTTCACTTGTCTATGAACTGTACAGGCAACCCAGAAGTCCTTTACCGCGGACACGGCTATTCGAATAGATAATGTTAACCCTGCAGGGGTGTACTTCTTCACACACGCTCTCACCACTTACCGCCGTTTACACGACATGTACTCGGCAACCTTCAAGCGGAAGCCCAGCGAGGGTGTCGGCCACGACCTGACTAACCACACAAGTCTCTCGTCCAGGTTTATCGCCTATTCGGGTTCCATCCGCAAGGAGATCCGGCCGGGGTGTCGCTCACGGCCCCAAACGATGTGTGCAGGGTTCCCAAGCCCACCTCGACGGGTGGATCTATGCTTGGTACACCGTGCCATGGTGCCTAGTCTGTCCCAAGCCCACCTGTACCGGGTGCCACTTGGTAGACTACTAACACTACCTACAAACACCAGAAACTAGTTGCAACTCCTGGACAGAGATCATGTTGATTAATAAGTCGAGAGGGGTCGAGTTACCGGAACCCAATGTGTGGTAGTAACTGTTCATGGATCACAAACACAGAACTCAGTTCCTGAGGACGGCTGCAATGAGACAACCCACCATGTACTCCTACATGGCCTCTCACCGCTACCTTTACCAAATCGTGTTCACACACTTAGCTCTCAACAGTAGGACATGTTCACCACATTCCAATTCATCCCTCGATGAATCAGACCTGACACAACTCTAAGCAATAGCAGGCATGACAAACAAGCATGAATGAGTAGGCACATCAGGGCTCAAACAACTCCTACTCATGCTAGTGGGTTTCATCTATTTACTGTGGCAATGACAGGTCATGCAGAGGAAAGGGGTTCAACTACCGCAGCATGTAACAGTTGAATCGTTGTTGTCCTAATGCAGTAAAAGAGAGCAGGAGCGAGAGAGTGGGATTGTATCGGAATGAACAAGGGGGTTTTGCTTGCCTGGCACTTCCGAAGATAGTATAGTTCTTCATCGGTGTCATCGAACTCAACGTCGGAACCACGTCTATCGAGAGGGAACAATTACCGGCAACAGAGAGGAAACACAATCAATGCAATGCAACAATATGATGCATGATCATGACATGGCAATATGCTGTGGTTTGAGCTAATGCAACTAGCAACAATTTAAATGAAGTTGGTTTGAACCCTAAGTTCAAATCCAAACTCCATAGTTGAATTATCCTAAACAGTAGTTATAAGTTGTTCTAACATGCATGAAAATGGTACAGATGGATAGATTGGATTTTTCTAATCATTTTTCATATATAAATTATTTAATTTGGAGTTACGGTTGAATTTATATGAATTTTAGAAGTTTTGGGCATTTTCTGAATTTTCTGAATTATTTTAAATCCAGAAAATTATTAACTGCATCAGCCTGACGTCAGTGTGACGTCAGCAGGTCAACGGAGCGGTCCAAGTCAAATCTGACCTGTGGGGCCCGCTGGTTAGTGACACAGTGTTGTTTGTGTCACTGACAAGTGGGGTCGGGTCAACGGACACGTCAGCACAGTCAACTCTGACTGGTGGGTCCCGTGTTATTAAATTAATCTAAACAGAAAATAAACCCAGAGTTAATTAGGCGTGGGGCCCAGCTGTCAGTGTCACAGGTGGGGTTAGTTAGTGGTTCATTAGCCACTAATGATGCCCACGTCGGCGGCTAACCGCCGGTGGCGCACAGATGCGGCGGCGTCGCTCGTCCCGGCGATTCCGGTGACGAGAAGAGGCAGGGTTGGGCTCGTTGGAACGCCCGCGAGGTGGCGTGTCCAACGGTGGTGGTGGCAGGTGCTGGGGTAGCCGGAGACGATGGCGGCAAGCACGTCCGCGGCGGCCGGAGTTCGGACGTCGACCGTTCCGAGATCGCAGGGCACGAAAGGAGCGACGGATGGTTGCTCCGGTCCCGTGGTGACGCGCTGAGCGCGGTGACGCGCTTAGTTTCGAGCTCCAGTGGGCGTGGCCACGGTGGTGAGGAGCTCAGGCGGCGGCGCGATTTGGTTGGCAGGGGGGCGATGGCTACAGGGCGGGAGAGATGCAGGAAAGAGAGGGGAAACGCAGCAGAGCTCACTAGGAGGTCGACGACAGGCTCAGCTGGCTCGGGGACGACCAGAAGGCGACGAATCCGTCGATGGAGTCTGGCGGCCGTGCTCGGGGAAGATGACTCGTGGCGGCGATGTAGGGCTCCCGCGGTCGAATGGTTGGTGTAGACGACGCAGAAGGTGGTTGCGGTTCCTCTGGACCCATCAGGGAGGCACCCGATGGACAGTGGCCGCAGCTATGGCGGCAGCGAGCTCACGGGCGTCTCGACCATGGTGGAGAGGGCAAGAGGGAGGCCAGGGGGAGAGAGTACCAGAGAGTGAGGGGGTCGACGGGGTTCTGTGCGGTGGCGTGGCGTCGTCCAGGGCGAGGGGAGCAACTGCGTGGCTAGCAGGAGGTGGCCGCGGCTCGGCTGTGCGTGCGCCACGCGCAACGCCAGTAGGCGCGAGGAAGACGACATGCGGCGAGGTGGGCTGGGCCGGTCTGTTGTGGTCCTGGGCCGCACAGGCAGGTGGGCTGCTGCCAGGTTAGTTCCTTTCTCTCTCTCTCTCTCTCTCTCTCTCTCTCTCTTTTATTTAAGTTTTTCTATTACTCTGTAATCTTGTGGCTTTTCTAAAAATACTTAGGCATTTTCAAAAATCACCAAACTGCACATGCCCATGGTTTAGAACATATCCAACATGGAACATTTCAGTTTGGGATTATTTGGACGTTTAAAATATTATATAGCATTTAAATGCCCAAATGCAAATAGAGTATGATTTAATTCAGTGACCCAATGTTGTCCTAGAAAAATGTGAACCACTTTTGCCAGAGGTTCTGACCCAGGACAAAAATGATGGACATTTTAGAAGGGCATTTTAGGTTCATTGAAAAAGATTTTAGTAAACCCTAGTTGTCTTCAGGGGGGTGCTGGGGGTTCTGTCATCCCCATTTCAACTTTCTATGAAAAGTAAACATGATGCAACACCAGATGCTAGCACTAGGCATGGTCAGAACTAGGGATGTGACAATACTTCTCGGTGATGACCGTAGTTTGAGGAGTTCATGTATTCACCATGTGTTAATGCTTTGGTCTGGTTCTCTATAAAAGGAGGCCTTAATATCCCTTAGTTTCCACTAGGACCCCGCTGCCACGGGAGGGCAGGACAAAAGATGTCATGCAAGTTCTTTTCCATAAGCACATATGACTATTTACGGAATACATGCCTACATTACATTGATGAATTGGAGCTAGTTCTATGTCACCCTATGTTATAGCTATTACATGAGGAATCGCATCCGGTATAATTATCCATCTTTGATCCATTGCCTACGAGCTTTTCACATATTGTGCTTTGCTTATTTACTTTTCCGTTGCTACTGTTACAACTACTACAAAACACCAAAAATATTGATGTTACTATCTTTACCTTTTATCACCGTTACCATTACTATCATACTACTTGCTACTAAATACCTTGCTGCATATACTAAGTTATCCAGGTGTGGTGGAATTAACAACTCAACTGCTAATACTCAAGAATATTCTTTGGCTCCCCTTGTGTCGAATCAATAAATTTGGGTTGGATACTCTACCCTCGAAAGCTGTTGCGATCCCCTACACTTGTGGGTTATCAAAGGTGGCCCCTCCCGGTGGACCCCCGGAACCCTTCCGGTGGCCCCGGTACAATACCGGTATGACCCCGAAACTTTCCGGTGACCGTATTACAACTTCCCATATATAAATCTTCACCTCCGGGCCATTCCGAAACTCCTCGTGACGTCTGGGATCTCATCCGGGACTCCGAACAACATTTGGTAATCACATACAAGTCTTCCTAATAACCCTAGTGTCACCGGACCTTAAGTGTGTAGACCCTACAGGTTCGGGAATCACATAGACATGACCGAGACAGCTCTCCGGCCAATAACCAACAGCGGGATCTGGATACCCATGTTGGCTCCCACATGTTCCACGATGATCTCATTGGATGAACCACGATGTCGAGGATTCAAGTAATCCCGTATACAATTCCCTTTGTCACATGGTCCGTTACTTACCCGAGATTGGATCGTCGGTATCCCAATACCTCATTCAATCTCGTTACCGGCAAGTCACTTTACTCATTACGTAATGCATGATCTCGTGACCAACCACTTGGTCACATTGAGCTCATTATGATGATGCATTACTGAGTGGGCCCAGAGATACCTCTCTGTCATACGTAGTGACAAATCCCAGTCTCGATTCGTGTCAACCCAACAGACACTTTCGAAGATACCTGTAGTGTACCTTTATAGTCACCCAGTTACGTTGTGATGTTTGGTACACCCAAAGCACTCCTACGGCATCCGGGAGTTACACAATCTCATGGTCTAAGAAATTGATACTTGACATTAGAAAAGCTTTAGCAAACGAACTACACGATCTTGTGCTACGCTTAGGATTGGGTCTTGTCCATCACATCATTCTCCTAATGATGTGATCCCGTTATCAATGACATCCAATGTCCATAGTCAGGAAACCATGACTATTTGTTGATCAACGAGCTAGTCAACTAGAGGATCACTAGAGACATGTTGTGGTCTATGTATTCACACATGTATCACTGTCTCCGGTTAATACAATTATAGCATGAACAATAGACAATTATCATGAACCAGGAAATATAATAATAATCATTTTATTATTGACTCTAGGGCATATTTCCAACAGACTTGCGGTCCACCCGATCACCAGCATAGTCAGAGTCTTAATATCCAATGAGATCAAAGGAAGAGCCCTTGGGATACCATAATCCAAGTGTTGGTGTGTGAGCTAGATATCGAAGAATATGCTTCACAGCCTTATGGTGTGATTCCTTTGGTGTAGCTTGAAATCGGGCAACCATGCAAACACTAAGCATAATATTGTTGGAAATATGCCCTAGAGGCAATAATAAAATGATTATTATTATATTTCCTTGTTCATGATAATTGTCTATTGTTCTGCTATAATTGTATTAACCAGAGACGGTGATACATGTGTGAATACATAGACCACAACATGTCCCTAGTGAGCCTCTAATTGACTAGCTTGTTGATCAATAGGTAGTCATGGTTTCCTGACTATGGACATTGGATGTCATTGATAACGGGATCACATCATTAGGAGAATGATGTGATGGACAAGACCCAATCCTAAGCATAGCACAAGATCGTGTAGTTCGTTTGCTAAAGCTTTTCTAATGTCAAGTTTCAGTTTCTTAGACCATGAGATTGTGTAACTCCCAGATGCCGTAGCAGTGCTTTGGGTGTACCAAATGTCACAACATAACTGGGTGACTATAAAGGTACACTACATGTATCTTCGAAAGTGTCTGTTGGGTTGACACAAATCGAGACTGGGATTTGTCACTCCGTATGATGGAGAGGTATCTCTGGGCCCACTCGATAATGCATCATCATAATGAGCTCAATGTGACCAAGTGGTTGGTCACGAGATCATGCATTACGTAACGAGTAAAGTGACTTGCCGATAACGAGATTGAAGAGGTATTGGGATACCGACGATCGATTCTCGGGTAAGTAACGTACCGTTTGACAAAGGGAATTGTATACGGGATTACTTGAATCCTCGACATCATGGTTCATCCGATGAGATCATCGTGGAACATGTGGGATCCAACATGGGTATCCAGATCCCGCTATTGGTTATTGGCCGGAGAGCTGTCTCGGTCATGTCTACGTGATTCCCAAACCTGTAGGGTCTACACACTTAAGGTTTGGTGACGCTAGGGTTATTAGGAAGACTTGTATGTGATTACCGAATGTTGTTTGGAGTCCCAGATGAGATCCCAGATGTCACGAGGAGTTCCGGAATAGTTCGGAGGTGAAGATTTATATATGGGAAGTTGTAATACGGTCACCGGAAAGTTTTGGGGTCATACCGGTATTGTACCGGGGCCACCGGAAGGGTTCCGGGGGTCCACCGGGAGGGGCCACCTTCCCCAGAGGGCCTCATGGGTTGTAAACGGAAGGTAACCAGCCCCTGGTGGGCTGGGCACAGCCCCCCTCCCCTTGGGCCCTTGCGCCTAGGGTTGGGGGGAGACCTTAAGGGGGGCGCCCCCCTTGCTTGGGGGGCAAGTCCCCCCTTGCCCCCCCCCCCTCTGGATCTCATCTAGAGGGGCCCGGCCCCCTTCCTCCTCCCCATATAAATAGAGGGGCGAGGGGAGGGCTGCACACACACCTCCAAGGCGCAGCCCCTCCCCTCCGTAGCACCTCTCCTCCTCCACAGATGCTTGGCGAAGCCCTGCCGGAGTACTGCCTCTCCATCACCACCACGCCGTCGTGCTGCTGCTGGAGCTCTCTTCCTCAACCTCTCCCTCCTCCTTGCTCGATCAAGGTACAAGATACGTCTCTGCTCCGTATGTGTGTTGAACGCGGAGGTGCCGTCCATTCGGCGCTAGGATCTTCGTGATTTGGATCACGACGAGTACGACTCCATCAACCCCGTTCTCTTGAACGCTTCCGCTCGCGATCTACAAGGGTATGTAGATGCACTCCTATCTCTCTCATTGCTAGATGACTCCATAGATTGATCTTGGTGATGCGTAGAAATTTTTTATTTTCTGCAACGATCTCTAACAGTGGCATCATGAGCCAGGTTTATGCGTAGTTTCTATGCATGAGTAGAACACAATTTTGTTGTGGGCGTAGATTTTGTCAATTTACTTGCCACTACTAGTCTTATCTTGTTTCGGCGGCATCATGGGATGAAGCGGCCCAGACCGATTTTACATGTACACTTATGTGAGACAGGTTCCACCGACTAACATGCACTAGTTGCATAAGGTGGCTAGCGGGTGTCTATCTCTCCCACTTTAGTCGGATCAGATTCGATGAAAAGGGTCCTTATGAAGGGTAAATAGAAATTGTCATATCACGTTGTGGTTTTGGCGTAGGTAAGAAACGTTCATGCTAGAACCCTATAGAAGCCACGTAAAAACTTGCAACAACAATTAGAGGACGTCTAACTTGTTTTTGCAGCATATGCCTTGTGATGTGATATGGCCCAAAAGGATGTGATGAATGAAATATATGTGATGTATGAGATTGATCATGTTTTTGTAATAGAAATCACGACTTGCATGTCGATGAGTATGACAATCGGCAGGAGCCATAGGAGTTGTCTTTATTTATTGTATGGCCTGCGTGTCACTGAATAACGCCATGTAATTACTTTACTTCTTTGCTAAACCGTTAGCCATAGTAGTAGAAGTAATAGTTGGCGAACAACTTCATGGAGACACGATGATGGAGATCATGATGATGGAGATCATGGTGTCATGCCGGTGACGAAGATGATCATGGCGCCCCGAAGATGGAGATCAGAGGAGCAATATGATATTGGCCATATCATATCACTATTTGATTGCATGTGATGTTTATCATGTTTTTGCATCTTATTTGCTGAGAACGACAGTAGTAAATAAGATGATTCCTCAAAACAATTTCAAGAAAGTGTTCCCCCTAACTATGTGCCGTTGCGAAAGTTCGTTGTTTCGAAGCACCACGTGATGATCGGGTGTGATAGATCCTAACGTTCACATACAACGGGTGTAAGACAGATCTACACATGCAAAACACTTAGGTTGACTTGACGAGCCTGGCTTGTAAAGACATGGCCTCGGAACACAAGAGACCGAAAGGTCGAACATGAGTCCTATAGAAGATACGATCAACATGGAGATGTTCATCGATGATGACTAGTCCGTCTCACGTGATGATCGGACACGGTCTAGTTGACTCGGATCATGTATCACTTAGATGACTAGAGGGATGTCTAATCTGAGTGGGAGTTCATTAAATAATTTGATTAGATGAACTCAATTATCATGAACTTAGTCTAAAACTTTTGCAATATGTCTTGTAGATCAAATGGCCCACGCTAATGTTGCCCTCAACTTCAATGCGTTCCTAGAGAAAACCAAGCTGAAAGAAGATGGCGGCAACTATACAGACTGGGTCCGGAACTTGAGGATCATCCTCATAGCTGCCAAAAGAGCATATGTCCTGGATGCGCCGCTAGGTGAAGCACCCGTTTTCCCAGCAACTCAAGACGTCATGAACTCCTGGCAGTCGCGTAGTAATGACTACTCCCTGGTTCAGTGCGGCATGCTTTATAGCTTAGAACCGGGGCTTCAAAAGCGTTTTGAGCATCAAGGAGCATATGAGATGTTCCAAGAGATTAAAATGGTTTTCCAAGCTCATGCCCAGGTCGAGAGATATGAAGTCTCCGACAAGTTCTACAGTTGTAAGTTGGAGGAGGATAGTTATGTCAGCGAGCACATACTCAAAATGTCTGGGTTGCACAACCGCTTGTCTCAGCTGGGAGTTAACCTCCCGGATGACGCGATCATTGACAGAATCCTTCAGTCGCTCCCACCTAGCTACAAGAACTTTGTGATGAACTACAATATGCAGGGGATGGTGAAAACTATTCATAAGGTATTTTCAATGCTGAACTCAGCGAAGGTAGAAATCAAAAAGGATCATCAAGTGTTGATGGTCAATAAAACCACTAGTTTCAAGAAAGGCAAGGGTAAAAAGAACTTCAAGAAGGACGGCAAGGGAGTTGCCGCGCCCGGTAAGCCAGTTGCTGGGAAGAAGCCAAAGCATGGACCCAAACCTAAGACTGAGTGCTTTTATTGCAAGGGAAGCGGAACTTCCCCAAGTACTTAGCGGACAAGAAGGCCGGCAACACTAAAGGTATATGTGATATACATGTAATTGATGTGTACCTTACTAGTACTCATAGTAGCTCCAGGGTATTTGATACCGGTGCGGTTTCTCATATTTGTAACTCAAAACAGGAGCTGCGGAATAAACGAAGACTGGCGAAGCACGAGGTGACGATGCGCGTCGGGAATGGTTTCAAGGTCGATGTGATCGCCGTCGGCACGCTACCTCTACATTTACCTACGGGATTAGTTTTAAACCTCAATAATTGTTATTTAGTGCCAGCTTTGAGCATGAACATTGTATCTGGATCTCGTTTAATGCGAGATGGCTACTCATGTAAATCCGAGAATAATGGTTGTTCTATTTATATGAGAGATATGTTTTATGGTCATGCCCCGTTGGTCAATGGTTTATTCTTAATGAATCTCGAACGTGATGTTACACATATTCATAGTGTGAATACCAAAATATGTAAGATTGATAATGATAGTCCCACATATCTGTGGTATTGCCGCCTTGGTCACATTGGTGTCAAACGCATGAAGAAGCTCCATACAGATGGACTTTTGGAGTCTCTTGATTTCGAATCATTTGACACGTGTGAACCATGCCTCATGGGTAAAATGACCAAGACTCCGTTCTCCGGAACAATGAGTGCGGTCCAATGACTTATTGGAAATTATACATACTGATGTGTGTGGTCCAATGAGCGTTGAGGCTCACAGTGGCTATTGTTATGTTCTCACCCTCACTGATGACTTGACTAGATATGGGTATGTTTACTTGATGAAACACAAGTCTGAGACCTTTGAAAAGTTCAAGGAATTTCAGAATGAGGTAGAGAATCAACATGACAGAAAAATAAAGTTCTTACGATCAGATCGTGGGGGAGAATATTTAAGTCACGAGTTTAGTACGCACTTAAGGAAATGTGGAATTGTTTCACAACTCACGCCGCCTGGAACACCTCAACGAAACAGTGTGTCCGAACATCGTAATCGCACTCTATTGGATATGGTGCGGTCTATGATGTCTCTTACCAATTTACCGCTATCATTTTGGGGATACGCTTTAGAGACAGCTACATTCACTTTAAATAGGGAATCGTCTAAATCCATTGAGACGACACCGTATGAATTATGGTTTGGAAAGAAACCTAAGCTGTCGTTTCTAAAAGTTTGGGGATGTGATGCTTATGTCAAGAAACTTCAACCTGAAAAGATCGAACCCAAGTCGAAAAAATGCGTCTTCATAGGATACTCTAAGGAAACCATTGGGTATACCTTCTACCTAAGATCCGAAGGCAAGATTTTCGTTGCCAAGAATGGGTCCTTTCTGGAGAAAGAGTTTCTCTCGAAAGAAGTAAGTGGGAGGAAGGTGGAACTTGATGAAGTACTACCTCTTGAACCGGTAAGTAGAGCAACTCAGGAAGATGTTCCCATGGTGCCTACACTGACTGGAGAGGAAGTTAATGATGATGATCAAGGTACTTTAGATCAAGTTACTACTGAACTTCGTAGGTCCACAAGGACATGTTCCACACCAGAATGGTATGGCAACCCTGTCCTGGAAATCATGTTGTTAGACAACGGTGAACCTTCGAACTATGAAGAAGCAATGGTGGGCCCAGATTCCAACAAATGGCTAAAAGCCATGCAATCCGAGATAGGATCCATGTATGGAAACAAAGTATGGACTTTGACAGACTTGCCCGATGATCGGTGAGCGATAGAAAACAAATGGATGTTTAAGAAGAAGACGGACACGGATGGTAATGTTACCATCTATAAAGCTCGACTTGTCGCTAAGGGTTATCGGCAAGTTCAAGGGGTTGACTACGATGAGACTTTCTCTCCCGTAGTGAAGCTGAAGTCCGTCCGAATCATGGTAGCAATTGCCGCATACTATGATTATGAGATATGGCAAATGGACGTCAAAACGGCATTCTTTAACGGCTATCTTAAGGAAGAACTGTATATGATGCAGCTGGAAGGTTTTGTCCATCCTAAGAATGCTAACAAGGTATGCAAGCTCTAGCGATCCATTTATGGGCTGGTGCAAGCATCTTGGAGTTGGAACATTCGCTTTGATGAGATGATCAAAGCGTTTGGGTTTATGCAGACTTATGGAGAAGCCTGCGTTTACAAGAAAATGAGTGGGAGCTCTGTAGCATTTCTCATATTATATGTGGATGACATACTTTTGATGGGAAATGATATAGAACTTTTGGACAGCATAAAGGCCTACTTCAATAAGTGTTTTTCAATGAAAGACCTTGGAGAAGCTGCTTATACATTAGGCATCAAGATCTATAGAGATAGATCGAGACGCCTCATAGGTCTTTCACAAAGCACATACATTGACAAGATATTGAAGAAGTTCAATATGGACCAGTCCAAGAAGGGGTTCTTGCCTGTGTTGCAAGGTGTGAAACTGAGCTCAGCTCAATCCCCGACCACGGCAGAAGATAAAGAAAAGATGAGTGTCATCCCCTATGCCTCGGCCATAGGGTCTATTATGTATGCCATCTGTGTACTAGACCTGATGTAAACCTTGCCGTAAGTTTGGTTGCAAGATGCCAAAGTAATCCCGGCATGGAACACTGGACAGTGGTCAAGAATATCCTGAAGTACCTGAAAAGGACTAAGGATATGTTTCTCATTTATGGAGCTGACGAAGAGCTCGTCGTAAAGGGTTACATCGATTCTAGCTTCGACACTGATCTGGATGACTCTAAGTCACAAACCAGATACGTGTATATTTTGAATGGTGGGGCAGTAAGTGTTCGGGAACGTAGTAATTTCAAAAAAAAATCCTACGCACACACAAGATCATGGTGATGCATAGCAACAAGAGGGGAGAGTAATGTCCACGTACCCTCGTAGACTGTAAGCGGAAGCGTTATGACAACGCGGTTGATGTAGTCGTACGTCTTCACTATCCCGCCAATCCAAGTACCGAACGTACGGCACCTCCGAGTTCAGCACACGTTCAGCTCGATGACGATCCCGGACTCCGATCCAGCAAAGTGTCGGGGATGAGTTCTGTCAGCACGACGGCGTGGTGACGATGATGACGTTCTACCGGCGCAGGGCTTCGCCTAAGCTTCACGATGATATGACCGAGGTGGAATATGGTGGAGGGGGGCACCGCACACGGCTAAGGAACAATCACGTACATCAACTTGTGTCTCATGGGGTGCCCCCCTGCCCCCGTATATAAAGCAGCCAAGGGGGAGGGGGTGGCCGGCCAAGGAGGGCGTGCCAAGGGGAGTCCTACTCCCACCGGGAGTAGGACTCCTTCTTTCCTAGTCCAACTAGGAGAAGGGGGAAAGGAGGGGAGTGGAGAAGGAAGGGAGAGGGGGGCAGCGCCCCAAACCCTTTGTCCAATTCGGACTGGGCTTGGGAGGGGCGCGCGCCACCTCCTGGCTCCTTCCCACTAAGGCCCATTAAGGCCCAATACTCTTCCCCGTATTCCCGTAACTCCTAGGTATTCCGAAAAATACCTGAATCACTCGGAACCTTTCCGAACTCCGAATATAGTCGTCCAATATATCGATCTTTACGTCTCGACCATTTCGAGACTCCTCGTCATGTCCCCGATCTCATCCGGGACTCAAAACTCCTTCGGTACATCAAACCTCAAAAACTCATAATATAACTGTCATCGAAACCTTAAGCGTGCGGACCCTACGGGTTCGAGAACAATGTAGACATGACCTAGAACTATTCTCGGTCAATAACCAATAGCGGAACCTGGATGCTCATATTGGCTCCCACATATTCTACGAAGATCTTTATCGGTCAAACCGCATAACAACATACGTTGTTCCCTTTGTCATCGGCATGTTATTTGCCCGAGATTCGATCGTTGGTATCCAATACCTAGTTCAATCTCGTTACCGGCAAGTCTCTTTACTCGTTACATAATGCATCATTCCGTAACTAACTCATTAGCTACATTGCTTGCAAGGCTTATAGTGATGTGCATTACCGAGAGGGCCCAGAGATACCTCTCCGACAATCAGAGTGACAAAACCTAATCTCGAAATACGCCAACCCAACATGTACCTTTGGAGACACCTGTAGTACTCCTTTATAATCACCCAGTTACGTTGTGACGTTTGGTAGCACCCAAAGTGTTCCTCCGGTAAACGGGAGTTGCATAATCTCATAGTTACAGGAACATGTATAAGTCATGAAGAAAGCAATAGCAATATACTAAACGATCAAGTGCTAGGCTAACGGAATGGGTCATGTCAATCACATCATTCTCCTAATGATGTGATCCCATTAATCAAATGACAACACATGTCTATGGTTAGGAAACATAACAATCTTTGATTAATGAGCTAGTCAAGTAGAGGCATATTAGTGACTATATGTTTGTCTATGTATTCACACATGTATCATGTTTCCGGTTAATACAATTCTAGCATGAATAATAAACATTTATCATGATATGAGGAAATAAATAATAACTTTATTATTGCCTCTAGGGCATATTTCCTTCAGTCTCCCACTTGCACTAGAGTCAATAATCTAGTTTACATCATCATGTGATTTAACACCAATATTCATATCTGTATATGATTAACACCCATAGTTCACATCGTCATGTGATTAACACCCAAAGAGTTTACTAGAGTCAATAATCTAGTTCACATCGCTATGTGATTAACATCCAAAGAGTACTAAGGTATGATCATGTTTTGCTCGTGAGAGAAGTTTAGTTTACGGGTCTGTCACATTCAGAGCCATATGTATTTTGCAAATATTCTATGTCTACAATGTTCTGCATGGAGCTACTCTAGCTAATTGCTCCCACTTTCAATATGTATCCAGATTGCGACTTAGAGTCAGCTGGATCAGTGTAAAAGTTTGCACCGATGTAACTTTTATGACGAGCTCTTTTATCACCTCCATAATCGAGAAACATCTCCTTAGTCCTCACTAAGGATATTCTTGACCGCTGTCCATTGATCTACTATTAGATCACTATTGTACTCCCTTGCCAAACCAGGGCAGAGTATACAATAGGTCTGGTCCATAGCATGGCATACTTTTATAGAACCTATGACTAAATGCATAGGGAATGACTTTCATTCTCTTTCTATTTTCTGTCGTGGTCGGGATTTGAGTCTTACTCAATTTCATACCTTTGCAACACAGGCAAGAACTCTTTCTTTGACTGTTCCATTTTGAACTACTTCAAAATCTTGTCAAGGTATGTACTTATTGAAAATCTTATCAAGCGTCTTGATCTATCTCAATAGATCTTGATGCTCAATATGTAAGTAGCTTTACCGAGGTCTTTCTTTGAAAAAATCCTTTCAAACACTCCTTTATGCTTTCCAGAAAAATTCTACATCATTTCTAATCAACAATATGTTACTCATATATTTATCAGAAAGGCAGTAGTGCTCCCACTCACTTTATTGTAAATACAGGCTTCACCATAAGTCTGTATAGAACTATATGCTTTGATCAACTTATCAAAGCGTATATTCCAACTCTGAGATGCTTGCACCAGTCCATAGATGGATCGCTGGAGCTTGCACATTTTGTTAGCACCTTTAGGATTGACAAAATCTTCTGGTTGCATCATATACAACTCTTCTTCAATAAATCTATTAAAGAATGTAGCTTTTGACATCCATTTGCCAGATTTCATAACATGTGACAATTGCTAACATGATTCGGACAGACTTAAGCATCGCTACAGTTGAGAAAATCTCATTGTAGTTAACACCTTGAACTTGTCGAAAACCTTTTTGTGACAAGTCGAGCTTTGTAGATAGTGACACCACTATCAGTGTGCTGTCTTGCTCTTGAAGATTCATTTATTTAACATGGCTTGCTGATCACCGAGCAAGTCAATCAAAGTCCATACTTTGTTCTCATACATGGATCCTATCTCAGATTTCATGGCCTCAAGCCATTTCGCGGAATCTGGGCTCATCATCGCTTCCTCATAGTTCGTAGGTTCATCATGGTCTAGTAACATGACTTCTAGAATAGGATTACCGTACCACTTTGGTGCAGATCTTACTCTGGAAGACCTACAAGGTTCGGTAATAACTTGATCTGAAGCTTCATGATCATCATCATTAGATTCCTCACTAATTGGAGTAGGAATCACAGGAACTGATTTCTGTGATGAACTACTTTCCAATAAGGGAGCAGGTACAGTTACCTCATCAAGTTCTACTTTCCTCCCACTCACTTCTTTCGAGAGAAACTCCTTCTCTAGAAAGGATCCATTCTTAGCAACAAAGATTTTTCCTTCGGATCTGTGATAGAAGGTGTACCCAATAGTTTCCTTTGGGTATTCTATGAAGACGCACTTATCCGATTTGGGTTCGAGCTTATCAGGTTGAAACTTTTTCACATAAGCATCGCAACCCCAAACTTTAAGAAACGACAACTTTGGTTTCTTGCTTAAACCACAGTTCATAAGGCGTCGTCTCAACGGATATTGATGGTGCCCTATTTAAAGTGAATGCAGTTGTCTCTAATGCATAACCCCAAAACGATAGTGGTAAACCGATAAGAGACATCATAGATCGCACCATATCCAATAAAGTGCGGTTATGACGTTCGGACACACCATAACGTTGTGGTGTTCCAGGTGGCATGAGTTTGTGAAACTATTCCACATTGTTTTAATTGAAGACCAAACTCGTAACTCAAATATTTGTCTCTGTGATCAAATCATAGAAACTTTATTTTCTTGTTATGATGATTCTCCACTTCACTCTGAAATTCTTTGAACTTTTCAAATGCTTCAGACTTGTGCTTCATTAAGTAGATATACTCATATCTGCTCAAATCATCTTGTAAAGGTCAGAAAATAACGATACCCGTCACGAGCATCAATACTCATTGGATCGCATACATCGGTATGTATTATTTCCAACAAGTCAGTAGCTCGTTCCATTGTTCTGAAGAATGGAGTTTTAGTCATCTTGCCCATAAGGCACGGTTCGCAAGCATCAAATGATTCATAATCAAGTGATTCCAAAAACCCATCAGTATGGAGTTTCTTCATGCGCTTTACACCGATATGACCCAAACGGCAGTGCCACAAATAAGTTGCACGATCGTTATTAACTTTGCATCTTTTGGCATCAATATTATGAATATGTGTATCACTACGATCGAGATCCAACAAACTATTTTCATTGGGTGTATGACCATCAAAGGTTTTATTCATTTAAACAGAACAACAATTATTCTCTGATTTTAAATGAATAACCGTATTGCAATAAACATGATCAAATCATATTCATGCTCAACGCAAACGCCAAATAACATTTATTTAGGTTCAACACTAATCCCAAAAGTATAGGGAGTGTGCGATGATGATCATATCAATCTTGGAACTACTTCCAACACTCATCGTCACTTCCCCTTCAACTAGTCTCTGTTTATTCTGTATCTCCTGTTTCGAGTTACTAATCTTAGCAACCGAACAAGTACCAAATACTCAGGCGTTACTATAAACACTAGTAAGGTACACATCAATAACCTGTATATCAAATATACCCTTGTTCAGTTTGCCATTCTTCTTATCCACCAAATATTCAGGGTATTTCCGTTTCCAGTGACCATTTCCTTTGCAGTGTAAGCACATAGTTTTAGGCTTTGGTTTAGCTTTGGGTTTCTTCATGGGAGTGAAAACTTGCTTGTCATTCTAGTTGAAGTTCCCTTTCTTTCCCTTTGCCCTTTTCTTGAAACTAGTGATCTTGTCAACCATCAACAGTTGATGCTCTTTCTTGATTTCTACCTTCGTCGATTTCAACATCACGAAGAGCTTGGGAATTGTTTTCGTCATCCCTTGCATTATAGTTCATCATGAAGTTCTACTAACTTGGTGGTGGTGACTAGAGAATTCTGTCAATCACTATCTTATCTGGAAGATTAACTCCCACTTGATTCAAGCGATTGTAGTACCCAGACAATCTGAGCACATGCTCACTAGTTGAGCGATTCTCCTCCATCTTTTAGCTATAGAACTTGTTGGAGACTTCATATCTCTCAACTCGGTTATTTGCTTGAAATATTAATTTCAGCTCCTGGAACATCTCATATGGTCCATGATGTTCAAAATGTTTTTGAAGTCCCGATTCTAAGCCATAAAGCATGGTGCACAAAACTATCAAGTAGTCATCATATTGAGCTAGCCAAACGTTCATAACGTATGCATCTGCTCCTGCAATAGGTCTGTTACCTAGCGGTGCATTAAGGACATAATTCTTCTGTGCAGCAATGAGGATAAACCTCAGATCACGGATCCAATCCACATCATTGCTACTAACATCTTTCAACACAATTTTCTCTAGGAACATATCAAAATAAACATATGAAAGCAACAACGCAAGCTATTGATCTACAACATAATTTGCAAAATACTACCAGGACTAAGTTCATGATAAATTTAAGTTCAATTAATCATATTACTTAAGAACTCCCACTTAGATAGACATCCCTCTAATCCTCTAAGTGAATACGTGATCCATATCAACTACACCATGTCCGATCGTCACGTGAGATGGAGTAGTTTCAACGGTGAACATCAATATGTTGATCATATCTACTATATGATTCACGCTCGACCTTTCGGTCTTCGTGTTTCAAGGCCATATCTGTTATATGCTAGGCTCGTCAAGTTTAACCTTAGTATTCCGCGTGCGCAACTGTTTTGCACCCGTTGTATTTGAACGTAGAGCCTATCACACCCGATCATCACGTGGTGTCTCAGCACGAAGAACTTTCGCAACGGTGCATACTCAGGGAGAACAATTCTTGATAATTTAGTGAGAGATCATCTTAAAATGCTACCGTCAATCAAAGCAAGATAAGATGCATAAAAGATAAACATCACATGCAATCAATATAAGTGATATGATATGGCCATCATCATCTTGTGCTTGTGATCTCCATCTTCGAAGCACCGTCGTGATCACCATAGTCACCGGCGTGACACCTTGATCTCCATCGTAGCATCGTTGTCGTTACGCCATCTATTGCTTCTACGACTATCGCTACCGCTTAGTGATAAAGTAAAGCAATTACAGGGCGTTTACATTTCATACAATAAAGCGACAACCATATGGCTCCTGCCAGTTGCCGATAACTTCGGTTACAAAACATGATCATCTCATACAATAACATATAGCATCACGTCTTGACCATATCACATCACAACATGCCCTACAAAAACAAGTTAGACATTCTCTACTTTGTTGTTGAAAATTTTACGTGGCTGCTACGGGCTTAGCAAGAACCGTTCTTACCTACGCATCAAAACCACAACGATAGTTTGTCAAGTTAATATTGTTTTAACCTTCGCAAGGAACGGGCGTAGCCATACTCAATTCAACTAAAGTGAGAGAGACAGACACCCACCAGTCACCTTTAAGCACGAGTGCTCGTAACGGTGAAACCAGTCTCGTGTAAGCGTACGCATAATGTCGGTCCGGGCCGCTTCATCTCACAATACCGCTGAGCCAAAGTATGACATCCTGGTAAGTAGTATGACTTGTATCGCCCATAACTCACTTGTGTTCTACTCGTGCATATGACATCTACGCATAAAACCAGGCTCGGATGCCACTGTTGGGGAACGTAGTAATTTCAAAAAAATTCCTACGCACACGCAAGATCATGGTGATGCATAGCAACGAGAGGGGAGAGTAATGTCCACGTACCCTCGTAGACCGTAAGTGGAAGCGTTATGACAACGCGGTTGATATAGTCGTACGTCTTCACGATCTGACCGATCCAATTACGGAACGTACGGCACCTCCGAGTTCAGCACACGTTCAGCTCAATGACGATCCCCGGACTTCGATCCAGCAAAGTGTCGGGGATGAGTTCCGTTAGCACGATGGCATGGTGACGATGATGACGATCTACCGACGCAGGGCTTCGCCTAAGCTTCGCGACGATATGACCGAGGTGGAATATGGTGGAAGGGGGCACCGCACACGGCTAAGGAATGATCACGTAGATCAACTTGTGTCTCATGGGGTGCCCCCCTGCCCCCGTATATAAAGGAGCCAAGGGGGAGGGGGTGGCCGGCCAAGGAGGGCGTGCCAAGGGGAGTCCTACTCCCACCGGGAGTAGGACTCCTTCTTTCCTAGTCCAACTAGGAGAAGGGGGAAAGGAGGGGAGTGGAGAAGGAAGGGAGAGGGGGGCAGCGCCCCAAACCCTTTGTCCAATTCGGACTGGGCTTGGGAGGGGCGCGCGCCACCTCCTGGCTCCTTCCCACTAAGGCCCATTAAGGCCCAATACTCTTCCCCGTATTCCCGTAACTCCCCGGTACTCCGAAAAATACCCGAATCACTCGGAACCTTTCCGAACTCCGAATATAGTCGTCCAATATATCGATCTTTACGTATCGACCATTTCGAGACTCCTCGTCATGTCCCCGATCTCGTCCGGGACTCCAAACTCCTTCGGTACATCAAAACTCATAAACTCATAATATAACTGTCATCGAAACCTTAAGCGTGCGGACCCTACGAGTTCGAGAACAATGTAGACATGACCTAGAACTATTCTCGGTCAATAACCAATAGCGGAACCTGGATGCTTATATTGGTTCCCACATATTCTACGAAGATCTTTATCGGTCAAACCGCATAACAACATACGTTGTTCCCTTTGTCATCGGCATGTTACTTGCCCGAGATTCGATCGTTGGTATCCAATACCTAGTTCAATCTCGTTACCAGCAAGTCTCTTTACTCGTTACATAATGCATCATTCCGTAACTAAGTCATTAGCTACATTGCTTGCAAGGCTTATAGTGATGTGCATTACCGAGAGGGCCCAGAGATACCTCTCCGACAATCGGAGTGACAAAATCTAATCTCGAAATACGCCAACCCAACATGTACCTTTGGAGACACCTGTAGTACTCCTTTATAATCACCCAGTTACGTTGTGACGTTTGGTAGCACCCAAAGTGTTCCTCCGGTAAACGGGAGTTGCATAATCTCATAGTTACAGGAACATGTATAAGTCATGAAGAAAGCAATAGCAATATACTAAATGATCAAGTGCTAGGCTAACGGAATGGGTCATGTCAATCACATCATTCTCCTAATGATGTGATCCCATTAATCAAATCACAACACATGTCTATGGTTAGGAAACATAACCATCTTTGATTAATGAGCTAGTCAAGTAGAGGCATACTAGTGACTATATGTTTGTCTATGTATTCACACATGTATCATGTTTCCGGTTAATACAATTCTAGCATGAATAATAAATATTTATCATGATATAAGGAAATAAATAATAACTTTATTATTGCCTCTAGGGCATATTTCCTTCAGTAAGCTGGTGCAGCAGCAAGCAGAGCATCATGGCGGGATCTACATGTGAAGCGGAGTACATGGCAGCCTCTGAGGCAGCGCATGAAGCAATCTGGATGAAGCAGTTCATCACTGACCTAGGAGTCATACCCAATGCATCGAGGCCGATCACTCTCTTCTGTGACAACACTGGAGCTATTTCCCTTGCCAAGGAGCCCAGGTTTCACAAGAAGACCAAGCACATCAAGCGTCGCTTCAACTCCATTTGTGAAAATGTTCAAGATGGAGACATAGATATTTTCAAAGTGCATACGGATCTGAATGTCGCAGATCCGTTGACTAAACCTCTTCCGCGAGCAAAACATGATCAACACCAGAACTCTATGGGTGTTCGATTCATCACAGTGTAACTAGATTACTGACTCTAGTGCAAGTGGGAGACTGTTGGAAATATGCCCTAGAGGCAATAATAAAATGATTATTATAATATTTCCTTGTTCATGATAATTGTCTATTGTTCATGGTATAATTGTATTAACCGGAGACAGTGTTACATGTGTGAATACATAGACCACAACATGTCCCTAGTGAGCCTCTAGTTGACTAGCTCGTTGATCAATAGATGGTCATGGTTTCCTGACTATGGACATTGGATGTCATTGATAACGGGATCACAAATCATTAGGAGAATGATGTGATGGACAAGACCCAATCCTAAGCATAGCACAAGATCGTGTAGTTCGTTTGCTAAAGCTTTTCTAATGTCAAGTATCAGTTTCTTAGACCATGAGATTATGTAACTCCCAGATGTCGTAGGAGTGCTTTGGGTGTACCAAACGTCACAATGTAACTGGGTGACTATAAAGGTACACTACAGGTATCTTCGAAAGTGTCTGTTTGGTTGACACGAATTGAGACTGGGATTTGTCACTCCGTATGACGGAGAGGTATCTCTGGGCCCACTCGGTAATGTATCATCATAATGAGCTCAATGTGACCAAGTGGTTGGTCACGAGATCATGCATTACGTAACGAGTAAAGTGACTTTCCGGTAACGAGATTGAACGAGGTATTGGGATACCGACGATCGAATCTCGGGTAAGTAACATACCGTTTGACAAAGGGAATTGTAAACAGGATTACTTGAATCCTCGACATCGTTGTTCATCCGATGAGATCATTGTGGAACATGTGGGTACCAACATGGGTATCCAGATCCCGCTGTTGGTTATTGGTCGGAGAGCTGTCTCGGTCATGTCTACGTGATTCTCGAACCCGTAGGGTCTACACACTTAAGGTTCGGTGACGCTAGGGTTATTAGGAAGACTTTTATGTGATTACCGAATGTTGTTTGGAGTCCCGGATGAGATCCCGGACGTCACGAGGAGTTCCGGAATGGTCTGGAGGTGAAGATTTATATATGGAAAGTTGTAGTACGGTCACCGGAAAGTTTCGGGGTCATACCGGTATTGTATTCGGGCCACCGGAAGGGTTCCGAGGGTCCACCGGGAGGGGCCACCTTCCCCGGAGGGCCTCATGGTCCGTAAACGGAAGGGAACCAGCCCCTGGTGGACTGGGCGCAGCCCCCCTCCCCTTGGGCCCTTGCGCCTAGGGTTGGGAGGAACCCTAAGGGGGTCCCCCTTGCTTGGGGGGCAAGTCCCCCCTTGGCCGCCCCCCCCCCCCTAGATCTCATCTAGAGGAGGCCGGCCCCCTTCCTCCTCCCCCTATAAATAGAGGGGCGAGGGGAGGGCTGCACACACACCTCCAAGGCGCAGCCCCTCCCCTCCCCAACACCTCTCCTCCTCCACAGACGCTTGGCGAAGCCCTGCCGGAGTACTGCCTCTCCATCAACACCACGCCGTCGTGCTGCTACTGGAGCTCTCTTCCTTAACCTCTCCCTCCTCCTTGCTGGATCAAGGCGCGGGATACGTCTCCGCTCCGTATGTGTGTTGAATGCGGAGGTGCCGTCCGTTCGGCGCTAGGATCTTCGTGATTTGGATCACGATGAGTACGACTCCATCAACCCCGTTCTCTTGAACGCTTCCGCTCGTGATCTACAAGGGTATGTAGATGCACTCCTATCTCTCTCGTTGCTAGATGACTCCATAGATTGATCTTGGTGATGCGTAGAAATTTTTTATTTTCTGCAACGATCTCCAACAAATATCCGGCCTAGATGCACATAGGTACAATAAAGAGCACATAGGTACCTTTTGATCGAAGTCTTTACCATTTTCATCAGTGCACAGATGGCCATTTGTGGGCATAGGGATTTTGACGCCTTTGTAGTCTTGCATGCCAAATTTCCTCAATACATCCTTGAGTTATTTCTCCTGAGATATGAATATGCCATTGTATTGTTGACGAATTTGAAGACCTAAAAAGAATTTCAATTCTCCCATCATAGACATTTGATATTCTTCACTCATCATATAGGCAAATTCGTCACTGTAACGTTGGTTAGTACACCAAAGATAATATCATCAACATATATTTGGCACACGAATAATTCATCATCATATGCTTTGGTGAAAAGAGTTGGATCAAGTGAACCGGGTTTGAAGCCTTTCTTCATGAGGAATTCCTTCAGTGTGTCATACCACGCCCGAGGTGCTTGCTTGAGGCCATAGAGGGCCTTGTTGAGTCTGTAGACGTGATCTGGAAATTTTGGATCCTCAAAACCTGGTGGTTGAGTAACATATACTTCTTCCTCAAGCTTACCATTGAAGAATGCACTTTTCACATCCATTTGATGTTAGATGATATTATGATGGTTAGCGTAAGCAAGCAATATGTGAATAGCCTCAAGTCTAGCAACAGGTGCAAAAGTTTCATCAAAATCAATTCCTTCAACCTGTGTGTAGCCTTGAGCTACAAGACGAGCCTTATTCCTCACCACAAGGCCATTTTCATCTTGTTTGTTGCGGTAGATCCATTTGGTACCGATGATGTTGTGCTTGCGTGGATCTGGTCGCTTGACAAGCTCACACCCATTGTTGAGCTTGAATTGATGCAATTCATCTTGCATGTCTTGAATCCACTCAGATTCCATGAATGCTTCATAAACTTTAGTGGGCTCTGTGATAGAGACAAACGCAAAATGCCCACAAAAGTTAGAGAAATGTGAAGCTTTTGAGCGCGTGAGGGGACCTGGTGCGTTGATGTCATCGATAATATTTTCAATCAGCACTTCGTTTGCAACACGAGGATGTGCGGGTTGACAACTTTGCTTTGGCCCAGCAGTTTCTTCAGAGCTAGTTTCTTCATTAACACCTGTGTGATTTTCTTCACGATCTGGAATGACTTCTTCAGCAGATTCTTTGGTAGGGATGATATCCTCAATAGCTTTGAACTTGATGGATTCCTTAGGTGACATTTCATCTAGCACACGAGGAAGGTGCTCTCTTTGCGAGCCATTATTTTCATCGAACTGCACGTCTACAGTTTCAACAATCTTGTGATGATTTAGATTGAAGACTCTGTAGGTATGCGAGTCCATTCCATAACCAAGCATAAAACCCTCATGTGCTTTCGGTGCAAATTTAGAGTGATGGTGAGGATCTCTAATCCAGCATTTAGCACCGAAGACTTTGAAATAACTTACATTGGGTTTCTTGTCAGTGAGGAGTTCATATGAGGTCTTTTTGAAGAATTTGTGAAGATATACCCTATTGATGATGTGGCACGCAGTATTAATGGCTTCAGGCCAGAAGCGCTGAGGTGTCTTGTATTCATCAAGCATGGTGCAACCCATCTCAACAAGAGTTCTGTTCTTGCGCTCCACGATGCCATTCTGCTAAGGAGTATAGGGAGCACACAACTGGTGAGTAATACCAAATATATCAAGATATTCATCGAGACCAGTGTTCTTGAACTAAGTTCCATTATCACTCCTGATATGCTTGATCTTCGCACCGAATTTAGGAGAAACCCTTGAAAAAAAACGTCTAAAGACTTCCTGCACTTCATTTTTGTAAGTGATGATATGCACCCATGTGTAACAAGAATAGTCATCAACTATGATAAAGCCATATAATGATGCAGAACTAGAGAACATGGCATAATGAGTAGGGCCAAAGAGATCCATATGAAATAATTCAAAGGGACGAGAAGTGGTCATGATAGTCTTTGAGGGATGCTTGGCTCTGGTGATCTTTCCAGCCTCACAAGCCCCACAAAGATGATCTTTGAGGAATTTGACACCCTCGATGCCAATGACATGCTTATTTGCGAGTGTATGCAAGTTCCTCATCCCGGCATGATCGAGTTGTCGATGCCATAGCCAGCATTCTGAAGCTTTTGCAAGTAGACATGTGGCAGGTTGTGGTCCTGCAGATAAATCAACAATGTACAAGTCTCCTTTCCTAAAGCCTTCGAAGACTTTGGAGTTGTCAGATTCCATTAGCACGATGCAACGATATTTGCCAAAGACGGCAACCATATCTAGATCACAAAGCATTGAGACAGACATGAGGTTGAACCCTAAGGACTCGACAAGCATGACTTTGTCCATGTGTCGATCCTTTGAGATCGCAACCTTACCTAGACCCAATACCTTGCTTTTGCCTTTATCAGCGTAGGTGATATGCTTCAGATGACATGATGCTAGATCAGTGTCCATCTATAAGTTCCTGTCACCCGTCATGTGCTTTGTGCATCCACTGTCGAGGACCCACTCGGTAGCTTTAGGTTGTTCATCCTACAGATGAATTAGTGCAACTTACGAACCCATATACTTCATTAGTGAAGAATATGATATCGATTTCATCAACAGTAATAGATATAGCAATAGTAATACGAGTTCGTGAGAAATGAGTGATCCATTTCTTCATGATTAGCTTGCGGCCATTCAAGCACATTCAGGTCTCCAGCAAATTCTTCAAACGATTAAGTTCGTCTGGAGCCTGACCCTGCATAAGAGATTAGTTATTTTTCTTCACCACCCACATCTAGAGGGGTGGCAAAGAGTTCATCATTCTGCGAGCTCCATATGAAAAAGACGACATTGAAGCCAGTGCACTTTGTTTCACAGAAGAGTGGTTAGGGTAAGCATATGAATAAGCAGAGAAATTCTTCGTGGACTTATGAACATAATGGTTTGAAGAATAATGCACATATTCATAGCCTTTAGAATTTCCCTGCGAAACAAAGGTGTTAGCACAATGATGTTCATATGAGGATTTTGATCCATGTGGGGAATTTGATCTGATTGAAGAATTTGGTCAATATGAGGACCTGGATCCATATGAAGAATTTGATCTGGGGTTCCTGTTCTTCATAGGTGGTGTCATGATGACATTCACCTGAAGATTTTCAAGATACCTTTTGGGAACCCAGATTTTCTTCATAGGGGGACCGTTCCTGCAGTTAGTATCAACATATCGAGCAAATACCTCACCATTCTGATTCTTAAATAGTTTATAGTTGGAGTCAAATGACTCATCCGAGGAATATGAAGAATCACAAGTAAAGCCAGATAAATTGCATGGATCTACAGGAGGTCCTTTTGCAGCAACCCATGAGGTTTTGGGATACTGCTCAGGTTTCCAGTAGGTCCCATCAGCATTGATTTCCTCTCAAAGGCAATACCCTCTCTAGGACCTTGAGCAGAGGTGTCTAGAGGGGGGTGATTAGACACTAAGTACCAAAGTTGCAGTTTTTAGCAAATTTAAGTTTAAGTGGAGTTTAGGCACAAGTTTAACATTCACAACACATAGCAAGCAAGCATGCATAGAGTATATAAGCAGCGGAAAGTAAAGCATGCAACTTGCAAGAATGTAAAGGGAAGGGTTTTGGAGGATTCAAACGCAATTGGAGACGCGGATGTTTTTGGCGTGGTTCCGATAGGTGGTGCTATCGTACATCCACGTTGATGGAGACTTCAACCCACGAAGGGTAACGGTTGCGCGAGTCCACGGAGGGCTCCACCCAAGAAGGGTCCACGAAGAAGCAACCTTGTCTATGCCACCATGGTCGTCGCAAATGAAGGACTTGCCTCACTAGCGGTAGATCTTCACGAAGTAGGCGATCTCCTTGCCCTTACAAACTCATTGGTTCAACTCCACAATCTTGTTGGAGGCTCCCAAGTGACACCTAGCCAATCTAGGAGACACCACTCTCCAAGAAGTAACAAATGGTGCGTTGATGATGAACTCCTTGCTCTTGTGCTTCAAATGATAGTCTCCCCAACACTCAACTCTCTCTCATAGGTTTTGGATCTGGTGGAAAGAAGATTTGAGTGGAAAGCAACTTGGGGAAGGCTAGAGATCAAGATTCATATGGTAGGAATGGAATATCTTGGCCTCAACACATGAGTAGGTAGTTCTCTCTCAGAAATAGGATGCTGGAAGTGTAGGTTCAGTCTGATGGCTCTCTCCATGAATGAAGATGAGGTGGAGGGGTATATATTGCCTCCACACAAAATCTAACCGTTACACACAATTTACCAAACTCGGTGGGACCGATTCAACAAACTCGGTCGGACCAATTTAGCAAATTTAGTGACCGTTAGGATTTTCGGTGGGACCGAAATGCAACTCGGTGGGGCCGATATGGTTAGGGTTAGGGCATAACATAGTCTCGGTGAGACCGATTACACAAACTCCGTGTGACCGATTTTGGTAATTAGCTAACCAGAGTGTTGGTCAGGCAAACTCGGTGGGACCGATTACTCAAACTCGGTGGAACCGATTTTGGTAATAAGTTAACCAGAGAGTTTGCATTGTAATCTCGGTAGTACCGATTGCTCAAACTCGGTTAGACCGATTTTGATAATGGACATACACAGAGAGATTACAATCCCATCTCGGTGAGACCGCGATCCCTATCGGTGAGACCGATTTGCCTAGGGTTTGTGGCAGTGGCTAAGACATCCAAACTCGGTGGCCCCGGATAGAAAGAATCGGTATGGACGATTTTGGTTTTAGGTTTAGGTCATTTCTGGATGTGAGAAAGTAGTTGAGGGTATTTGGAGCATATCACTAAGCACATGAAGCAAGAGGCTCATTAAGCAACACCTCATCCCTCCTTGATAGTATTCGCTTTTCCTATAGACTCAATGTGATCTTGGATCACTAAAATGTAAAATGAAGAGTCTTGAGCTTGAAGCTTTAGCCAATCCTTTGTCCTTAGCATCTTGAAGGAGTTCCCACATCCTTTAGTCCATGCCACTCCAATGTTGAACTTGTCTGAAATATACTAGATAAAAGTGTTAGTCCAACAAGAGATATGTTGACATTAATTACAAAAACCACCTAGGGAGCACTTGTGCTTTCACCCTCTTTCCTAGGGTTCCTGTTCAAGATCTGCTTTTTAAGCACATCACATAGAGTATGATTCCCTTTGAGGCTTTTGTAAATGCCTGTCACATACAATTCCTTCAGCCCTGCATTATTGTCAGTGATACTTGTGGTATCCTCAGATGAGGAATTTGTGACCACAGAGACGGTTGAAGAATTTGCAGCAATAGAAGCATTTGAACATTCAGGTGATGAATTAGCAGATTCACGCTCAATGTGTTTTAGACATGGTGGAATAAATTCTTCCTGAGCGGAACTAATCTGTTGAGCAAGCAATGAATCGTTTTCCTTCTGAAGATGTTCATAACTCCCTTTTAACTTATCAAAATCTTGCTTTCTCTGAAGAAATTCATAAGAAAGCTTCTCATGATCAGTTAAGAGAGTGTTATCATGATTTTGAAGGTTGTCAAACTTAGTCTGAAGTCTTTGAAGATTATCTGTCAAAGTCCTGGTTCGATTCAATTCCTCACCCAATAGGTCATCGCTTCTGTTTAGTTGATTTTGAATCTTTTCTAAAGCCTTTTGTTGTTTGACAGCAATTTTAGCAAGTCTCGAATAGCTAGGCTTGAGATTGTCATCATATTCATCCTCACTAGAGTTAGAGGGGGGATGTTTGAGTACCTTGGCACCTTTTGCCATGAAGCAGTAGGTGGGAGCATAGTCATCGACACTCTTGTCAGCAGAGTTGGGGACATCATTTTCTTCAGTGTTGAAGATGGACTTGCTGACGTAAGCGGTAGCGAGGGCTAATCTCACCACACCAGAGTCTGATTCCTCAGATTTCTCCTCTTCCACATTATCCTCAGATTCAGCTTTAGAGTCCATTTCCTTGCCAATGAATGCCCGAGCCTTCTTGGAACTGCTCTTCTTGTGAGATGAAGACTTTGAAGATTTTGATGATGAAGACTTTGAAGATTTCTTGTTCTTCTTTGAGTCATCAGAATCGTCATCTTTGTGCTTCTTCTTCTTTGATTACTTTTCCCAGAGAGGACAATTAGACATGTAGTTCCTGGCTCAGTTCTTTTTTGGTAGTCACGAGATGAGGAATCATCATTTCTTGAAGACTTTCCAAAGCGACTGCACTGAGAGAACTTCTGGAATTTCTTCATGAGCATTGCTAGCTCCTGGCTCAGTTCTTCAGGATCACCAAGGCTGCTACCAGAATCTTCAGCTTCAGATTCGGAGACTGCTTTGGCCTTTAGTGCACGTGATCTTCCATAGCTCGGTCCATAGAGGTCTCTCTTCTCAGCAAGCTGGAACTCATGAGTGTTCAGTCTCTCGAGGATATCAGCAGGATCTAGTGACTTGTAATCATCTCGCTCTTGAATCATAGTGCAAGAGTATCGAATGAGGTATCAAGTGATCTCAGCAATTTCTTCACCACCTCATGGTCGGTGATGTCAGTGGCACCAAGTGCTTGAAGCTCATTTGAGATGTCAGTGAGGCGATCGAAGGTTTGCTGAACATTTTCGTTGTCGAGTCATTTGAAGCGGTTGAAGAGATTACGAAGAACATCAACTCAGGAGTCACATTGAGTTGAGACTCCTTCGTTGACCTTGGACAGCCTGTCCCAAATCAGCTTGGCAGATTCCAGGGCACTCACTCTGTCGTACTGTCCTTTGCTCAGATGACCACATATGATATTCTTCGCTTGAGAATCGAGTTGCTTGAATCTCTTCACATCAGCAGCATTCATACACGGAGTGACTGATGGAACACCATTTTCCACGACATACCAGAGATCGTTATCAATTGCCTCAAGATGCATGCGCATCTTGTTCTTCCAGTAGGGGTAGTTCGTCCCATCAAAGCTAGGACACCCAGCCGAGACCTTGATCATACCTGCAGTCGACATAACTAAAACTCCAGGAGGTTATACCAAAATCACACAGAACAAGGGAGTACCTCGCTCTGATACCAACTGGAAGTGCGTTAAGTCGACTAGAGGGGGTGAATAGGCAATTTTTACAAATTTGTCACTGAGGAATTCCTGGGTGAGGAAATTCCTAAGTTACGAACAACTAGCGGCGGAATAAGTACTCAAGTATAAGCATCACAGAGCGATAGCATAGTCATGATGATGGAATGAAAGACAACATAGAGTACAAAAAGCATAAACACAAAATAAGCAGGCTGAAGACAATGTGACTGAAGAAATAGGGTTGAGGAAATAGAGTAAGTCTTTAGTCAAAGTCTTCAAACAGTAATGATCAGGTTCATCAACAAATTGAATGAGGAAATGAATGGGTTGATGAAATAGAACTAGTAGGCTTGGTTAGGATAATGATTTGGTCGACCAGTTCCAACTGCTATGACAGTTGTATGTCTGGTTGGAGCAGCTGAGTATTTAAACTCGAGGACACACAGTCCCAGACACACAGTTCTCACTGTATTCTCCTTGATCTAAGATCACGCAGATCTCGCCCAACACTCGTGGTAAGTCTTCACAGGTGACTTCCAAACCTTCACAGACTTGGTCACTCGGCAATCCACAATTCCTCTTGGATGCTCAGACCATGACGCCTAACCGTCTGGAGGATACACAGTCCTCAAAGGTAACAAGCGTCAAACCCACACAGTAAAAATATCTTCAGTGATGCTCAATCACTTTGGGTTTGTAGGTGTTTGGGTTTGGGATTTGGGTTTTTCCTCACTTGATGATTTTCGCTCAAAGTCCTCGGAGGATGGGATGATTTCAAATGACAAGTGTCAGTTTTTGCTCGGAGCAGGCAACCAGCTAGTGGTTCTAGGGGGGCGGCTATTTATAGCCTAGGGAGTAGCCCGACATGATAAGACATAAATGCCCTTCCAGGATATGACCGTTAGGTGGTAGGATATTTTTGGACAACTGGCACGCAGCACAACAACGGTCGGACTTGAGGTTTGAATTCCTCAGGGCTATCATGTTCCTTACTGTGTAGGCAATCCGCACTGGCGAATTCCTAACTCCTCAGTCAGAACAAATTCCTCAAGGACCAGAAGATCTTTGTCTCTGTCAGTGAAGAAATTGACTTAACTGATATGAGATTTCCAATGGCTTCACTCGAAAGGATTGGGTAGGTGTAGGATTTTGAGATGAGCATCACTTGGAAATCAGTTTCCTTAGTATTACCTCGACCCCCTTTAACAGTACGGTGTTTCCTATGACTCAAGAAAGAGAAAATGAAACTACAAAAACAAAAGTCTTCACGCTTCATAATCTTCGCATGAATATCCAAGTCTTCAAGGTCACACCAATTTCATCACTTTCAAAGTCTTCAGGAGAACCAAAGTCTTCAGCTGAAGACATTCATTTTTAGGGGTCAACTTTCACTGTAAATATCAAACTCCTCATCGACTTATAGAGCCTGTGTACACTCACAAAAATATTAGTCCCTTAACCTATAAGTCTTCAATACACCAAAATCACAAAGGGGCACTAGATGCACTTACAGTCACAGAGGGTGTGGGGTGCTACCACCCTTAGAAACATGGTTACGGTTTCATCAAAACTCGTATAATCCATTCTTATTCTTGATAGCATCGGTCTTCTAAGATTTTGGGGAAATTCCTCCTCTGGGCTCTTCCAGTAGTGGCATAAGCTTTTCCCTCAACTATTGTGTCCTTTAATCTTGGTAAGTTTCTTTTGAGACTGGGTCTTCTTAGCTGACAGGTCTGGCGCCAATACTAAACAACTATCGATATCTCATGGTGGTCATCAATTTATGATTTCTCCTGCAGTAAATGGGTCTGGGCTTCATTCTCACCATATGACCTACGTTTGACAATAGCTGCCTTGTACAAGGGAAAATCGGCATACCATTCTAAGGTTCAATTTGGCTTAATATTATCGTCTCTCTACTATAGGTAAGTCACTCAGATTTACCATCCCACATAGCAAGGCAAATAATAAGAGTAAGTCGGCATGGTGATCAATCCATCCCGCACCCATATCATTACCTTGTATATGGTTTAGTGAATCTCGCATTCTAACACTCGGTCTTCCTCATGAGAATTGCATAATTTCTCTTGTCGACGAACCAAGTTCGGATAATCCATTGATTCTGCAAGCCAAACAAACATCTATAGTTTCTTCACAACTCTCAGGTTTTGCGTAAACTCCTATAAGATCGTCTGTTGATAAAGTCATAACTTCTTCTAGGGTTTTTCCTTTAGCAAGAGTGAGCTTGCTTCTTGGCAAGTCCTGGGGTCTGTGGGTTATGGCCCATCTCATCACTTGTAAACCTTGAACTCATAATTGGGGCAACTGATCATTATTTCCAACATCCAGCTTCCTAGCATTCTTAAATCCATCTGATTCTACGGTCTCCCTTCCTTCTGTTGGTACCAAACTAAGGTGTAATTACTCAGACTCATCATCGAGTTACAATTGCTCCATATTACCAACATTGTACCTCCTTTATATCCAATAGTATCTCATCCTTTCATACTCTTGGGGTATCCCACATATCGAGATAAAACTCGTACTTATTTTGTCCATAGTCCACTTCGTGGAATGTCATTTTCTTTTCCAGGGGTCAAGGGTCCTCACAGTTACTACCACCCTTGAAATGCACAAACTCATCCATAGACCATATTTCTCATATCCTCGAAAATGGTCAAAATCTTTCTCCATAGAGAACCAACTCATAAAATCCAAATCAGTACCAATGATGGCCACTTTATTGATTCTCAAATTATTACAATCTCCTGCATTTCCATGACATGCCTCAACTCAACACCTCAATATACAAAGAAATGTTCTCACTACTACTATATTTATTTTTCAACTCAACTATTTAGCACAAGTCTCCTTTTCATTGGGACAATCTCTAGCAAAGTGCCCTGCTTCATTGCAGCGGAAACATATTACTTCTGACAAGTCTCGAGGTTTCCTTGTGATTACATAGCCTCCTTGGGTCCTCGTCTCCCCTTTTGGGCAATCGCTGAAGTAGTGTCCTAAATCTTTGCACCTGAAACATGTGATATGACTCAGGCCCTTCATTTTAGAAATTGGGTTGTTTCTGGAATCCAATCTATTTCTCTTCCTGGACTTTTCCATGCCAATTAGGGCTTATATTTCTTGTGGTCCATTCTCTACTTCCTCTGTCGAGAATGCTACTAGATCCCCCTTCAGACAATTTTGGGAGATGTGTCCTTCTTCTCCACATGAATAGCATGACTTGGTGTAGGGTTTAATTGGGTCTTCTTCGGGTGTGTCTGATGGGTAACGCGGTAATTTTCAAAAAAAATCATACGCACACACAGGATCATGGTGATGCATAGCAACGAGAGGGGAGAGTGTGTCCACGTACCCTCGTAGACCGAAAGCGGAAGTGTTAGCACAGCGCAGTTGATGTAGTCGTACGTCTTCATGGCCCGACCGATCAAGCACCGAAAGCACAGCACCTCTGAGTTCTTGCACGCGTTCAGCTCGATGACGTCCCTCGAACTCCGATCCAGCCAAGTGTCGAGGGAGAGTTCCGTCAGCACAACGGTGTGGTGACGATGATGATGTTCTACCGACGCAGGGCTTCGCCTAAGCACCGCTACGATATTATCGAGGTGGACTATGGTGGAGGGGGGCATCGCACACGGCTAAGACCCAAGGGATCAATTGTTTTGTCTATGGGGTGCCCCCTCCTCCGTATATAAAGGAGGAGAGGAGGGGGCCAGCCAGGAGGAGGAGGCGCGCCCAAGGGGGGGGGAGTCCTACTCCCACTGGGGGTAGGACTCCTCCTTTTCCTACTTGGAGAGGGAGACGGAAGGAAGAGGAAGGAGGGAGGAAGGAAAGGGGGGCCGGATCCCCTCCCAATCCGGATTGGGATTGGGGGGGCGCCCCCTCCCTTGCTCCTTTACCCTCCTTTCCACTAAATCCCATTAAGGCCCATATACCTCCGGGGGGTCCCGATAACCTCCCGGTGCTCTGGTATTATCCCGATCTCACCCGGAACCATTTCGGTGCCCAAATATAGTCGTCCAATATATCGATCATTATGTCTCGACCATTTCGAGACTCCTCGTCATGTCCGTGATCGCATCTGGGACTCCAAACTACCTTCGGTACATCAAAACACATAAACTCGTAATATAACCGTCATCTAACTTTAAGCGTGTGGACCCTACGGGTTCGAGAACTATGTAGACATGACCGAGACACGTCTCCGGTCAATAACCAATCGCGGAACCTGGATGCTCATATTGGCTCCCACATATTCTACGAAGATCTTTATCGGTCAAACCGCATAACAACATACGTTGTTCCCTTTGTCATCGGTATGTTACTTGCCTGAGATTTGATCGTCGGTATCTCAATACCTAGTTCAATATCGTTACCGGCAAGTCTCTTTACTCATTATGTAATACATCATCTCGCAACTAACTCATTAGTCACATTGCTTGCAAGGCTTATAGTGATGTGCATTACCGAGTGGGCCCAGAGATACCTCTCCGACAATCGGAGTGACAAATCCTAATCTCAAAATACGCCAACCCAACAAGTCCCTTCAGAGACACCTGTAGAGCACCTTTATAATCACCCAGTTACGTTGTGACGTTTGGTAGCACACAAAGTGTTCCTCCGGTAAACGGGAGTTGCATAATCTCATAGTCATAGGAACATGTATAAGTCATGAAGAAAGCAATAGCAACATACTAAACGATCAAGTGCTAAGCTAACGGAATGGGACAAGTCAATCACATCATTCTCCTAATGATGTGATCCCGTTAATCAAATGACAACTCTTTGTCCATGGTTATGAAACATAACCATCTGTGATTAATGAGCTAGTCAAGTAGAGGCATACTAGTGACACTCAGTTTGTCTATGTATTCACACATGTATCATGTTTCCGGTTAATACAATTCTAGCATGAATAATAAACATTTATCATAATATAAGGAAATAAATAATAACTTTATTATTGCCTCTAGGGCATATTTCCTTCAGTCGCCCACTTGCACTAGAGTCAATAATCTAGTTCACATCACCATGTGATCAAACACCAATATCCACATCTGTATGTGGTTAACACCCATAGTTCACATCTTCATGTGACCTACACCCGAAGGGTTTACTAGAGTCAATAATCTAGTCCACATTGCTATGTGATTAACACCCAAAGAGTACTAAGGTATGATCATGTTTTGCTCGTGAGAGAAGTTTAGTCAACGGGTCTGTCACATACATAGTCGTATGTATTTTGCAAAATATTCTATGTCTTCAATGCTCTACACGGTGCTACTCTAGCTAATTGCTCCCACTTTCAATATGTATCCAGGTTGAGACTTAGAGTCATCTGGATCAGTGTAAAAGCTTGCATCAATGTAATTCGTTACGACGAACTCTTTTATCACCCCCATCACCGAGAAACATTTCTTTAGTCCTCTCTAAGGATAATTTTGACCGCTGTCCATTGATCTACTCTTAGATCGCTATTGTACCCACTTGCTAAACTTATGTCAAGGTACACAATAGGATTGGTACACAGCACATCATACTTTATAGAACCTATGACTAAGGCATAGGGAATGACTTTACATTCTCTTTCTATTTTTCTGCTATGGTCGGGTTTTGAGTCTTACTCAACTTCACACCTTTGCAACACAGCCATGAACTCTTTCTTTGACTGTTACATTTTGAACTACTTCAAAATCTTGTCAAGGTATGTACTCATTGAAAAATCTTATCAAGCATCTTGATCTATCTATATAGATCTTGATGCTCAATGTGTAAGCAGCTTCACTGAGGTCTTGCTTTGAAAAACTCTTATTCAAGCATCCTTTTATGCTATCCAGAATTTCTATATCATTTCCAATCAACAATATGTCATCTACATATAGTATTAGAAATGCTATAGATCCCCCACTCACTTTCTTGTAAATACAGGCCTTTCCAAAAGTCTATATAAAACCATATGCTTTGATCAATTCATCAAAGCGTCTATTCCAACTCCGAGATGCTTGCACCAGTCCATTGATGGATCGCTGGAGCTTGCACATTTTGTTAGCACCTTTTGGATCGACAAAACCTTCTGGTTGCATCATATAAAACTCTTCTTCTAGAAATCTATTCAGGAATGCAGTTTTGACATCCATTTGCCATATTTCATAATCATAAAATGTGGCAATTGCTAACATGATTCGGACAGACTTAAGCATCGATACGATGAGAAAATCTCATCGTATTCAACACCTTGAACTTGTCGAAAAACTTTTTGCGACAAGTCGAGCTTTGTAGATAGTAACACTACTATCAGCGTATGTCTTCCACTTGAAGATCCATTTATTTTCTATGGCTTGCCGATCATCGGGCAAGTCCACCAAAGTCCATACTTTGTTCTCATACATGGATCCCATCTCAGATTTCATGGCCTCAAGCCATTTCACGGAATCTGGGCTCATCATCGCTTCCTCATAGTTCGTAGATTCATCATGGTCTAGTAACATGACTTCCGGATAGGATTAACGTACCACTCTGGTGCGGATCTTAATCTGGAAGATCTACAAATTTTTGTAGTAACTTGATCTGAAGTTTCGTGATCATCATCATTAGCTTCCTCACTAATTGGTGTAGGAATCACTGGAACTAATTTCTGTGATGAACTACTTTCCAATTCGGGAGAAGGTACAATTACCTTATCAAGCTCTACTTTCCTCCCACTCACTTCTTTCGAGAGAAACTCCTTCTCTAGAAAGGATCCATCTTAGCAACGAATAACTTGCCTTCGGATCTGTGATAGAAGTGTACCCAATAGTTACCTTTGGGTATTCTATGAAGAGGCACTTCTCTGATTTCGGTTCGAGCTTATCAGGTCGATACTTTTTCACATAAGCATCACAGCCCCAAACTTTAAGAAATGACAACTTTGGTTTCTTGCCAAACCACAGTTCATAAGGCGTCGTCTTAACGGATTTTGATGGTGCCCTATTTAAACGTGAATGCAGCTATCTCTAATGCATAACCCCAAAATGATATTGGTAAATTGGTAAGAGACATCATTGATCGCACCATATCAAATAAAGTGCGGTTATGACCTTCGGACACACCGTTACGCTGTGGTGTTCCAGGTGGCATGAGTTTGTGAAACTATTCCACATTATTTTAACTGAAGGCCAAACTCGTCACTCAAATATTCATCTCCACGATTAGATCGTAGAAACTTTATTTTCTTGTTACGATGATTTTCCACTTCACTCTGAAATTCTTTGAAACTTTCAACTGTTTCAGACTTATGTTTCATCAAGTAGACATACTCATATCTGCTCAAATCATCTGTGAAGGTCAGAAAATAATGATACCCGCCACGAGCATCAACACTCATTGGACCGCATACATCGGTATGTATTATTTCCAATAAGTCACTAGCTCGTTCCATTGTTCCAAAGAACGGAGTTTGAGTCATCTTGCCCATAAGGCACGGTTCGCAAGCATCAAATGATTCATAATCAAATGATTCAAAAAATCCATCTTTATGGAGTTTCTTCATGTGCTTTACACCGATATGACCCAAACGGCAGTGCCACAAATAAGTTGCACTATCATTATCAACTTTGCATCTTTTGGCATCAATATTATGAATATGTGTATCACCATGATCAAGATTCAATAAACCATCAACATTGGGTGTATGACCATAGAAGGTTTTATTCATGTAAATAGAATAACAATTTATTCTCTATCTTAGATGAATAATCGTATCGCAATAAACATGATCTAATCATATTTATGCTCAACGCAAACACCAAATAACATTTATTTAGGTTCAAAACTAATCTCGAAAATATAGGGAGTGTACGATGATGATCATATCAATCTTGGAACCACTTCCAACACACATCATTACTTCACCCTCAACTAGTCTCTGTTTATTCTGTAACTCCTGTTTCGAGTTACTAATCTTAGCAACCGAACAAGTATCAAATACTCAGGGGATACTATAAACACTAGTAAGGTACACATCAATAACTTGTATATCAAATATACCTTTGTTCACTTTGCCATCTTTCGTATCCACCAAATATTCAGGGCATTTCCGCTTCCAGTGACCATTTCCTTTGCAGTAGAAGCACTTAGTTTCAGGCTTTGGTCCAGCTTTGGGCTTCTTCACAGAAGTGACAACTTGCTTGCCATTCTACTTGAAGTTCCCTTTCTTTTCCATTGCCCTTTTCTTGAAACTAGTGATCTTGTTTAGTCATCAACACTTGATGCTTTTTCTTGATTTCTACCTTCGTTGATTTCAGCATCATGAAGAGCTCGGGAATCGTTTTCGTCATCTTTTGCATACTATAGTTCATCACGAAGTTCTAGTAACTTAGTGATGGTGACTAGAGAACTCTATAAATCACTATCTTATTTAGAAGATTAACTCCCACTTGATTCAAGTGATTGTAGTACTCAGACAATCTAAGCACTTGCTCACTAGTTGAGCAATTCTCCTCCATCTTTTAGGCGAAGTATTTGTCAGAGGTCTCATACCTCTTAACACGGGCATGAGTCTGAAATATCAATTTCATCTCATGGAACATCTCATATGTTCCGTGACGTTTCAAAAAACGTTTTTGTAGTCCCGGTTCTAAGCCATAAAGCATGGTGCACAAAACTATCAAGTAGTCATCATATTGAGCTAGCCAAAGGTTCATAACGTCTGCATCTGCTCCTGGAATAGGTCTGTCACCTAGTGCATCAAGGACATAATTCTTTTGTGCAGCAATGAGGATAAACCTCAGATCACGGACCAAGTCCGCATTATTGCTACTAACATCTTTCAACTTAGTTTTCTCTAGGAACACATATAAAAACATGGGGAAGCAACAACATGAGCTATTGATCTACAACATAATTTGCAAAATACTACTAGGACTAAGTTCATGATAAATTTAAGTTCAATTAATCATATTACTTAAGAGCTCCCACTTAGATAGACATCCCTCTTGTCATCTAAGCGATCACGTCATCCAAATCAACTAAACATGTACGATCATCACGTGAGATGGAGTAGTTTTCAATGGTGAACATCACTATGTTGATCATATCTACTATATGATTCATGCTCGACCTTTCGGTGTTAGTGTTCCGAGGCCATATCTGCATATGCTAGGCTCGTCAAGTTTAACCCGAGTATTCTGCGTGTGCAAAACTGGCTTGCACCCGTTATAGATGGACGTAGAGCTTATCACACCCAATCATCACGTGGTGTCTGGGCACGACGAACTTTGGCAACGGTGCATACTCAGGAATTATCACACCCAATTATCTTGAAATTTAGTGAGAGATCATCTTATGATGCTACCGTCAATCAAAGCAAGATAAGATGCATAAAGGATAAACATCACATGCAATCAATATAAGTGATATGATATGGCCATCATCATCTTGTGCTTGTGATCTCCATCTCCGAAGCACCGTCATGATCACCATCGTCACCGGCGCGACATCTTGATCTTCATCGTAGCATCGTTGTCATCTCGCCAACTATTGCTTCTACGACTATCGCTACCGCTTAGTGATAAAATAAACCAATTACAGGGCAATTGCATTGCATACAATAAAGCGACAACCATATGGATCCTGCCAGTTGCCGATAACTCGGTTACAAAACATGATCATGTCATATAATAAAATATAGCATCACGTCTTGACCATATCACATCACGACATGCCCTGCAAAAACAAGTTAGACGACCTCTACTTTGTTGTTGCAAGTTTTACGTGGCTGCTACGGGCTGCACAAGAACCGTTCTTACCTATGCATCAAAACCACAATGATAGTTCGTCAAGTTAGTGTTGTTTTAACCTTCTCAAGGACCGGGCGTAGCCACACTCGGTTCAACTAAAGTTGGAGAAACTGACACCCGCCAGCCACCTATGTGCAAAGCATGTCGGTAGAACCAGTCTCGCGTAAGCATACGCGTAATGTCGCTCCGGTCCGCTTCATCCAACAATACCGCCGAACCAAAGTATGACATGCGGGTAAGAAGTATGACTTGTATCACCCACAACTCACTTGTGTTCTACTCGTGCATATAACATCAACGCATAAAACCTAGGATCTGATACCACTGATGGGTAACGCAGTAATTTCAAAAAATTTCCTACGCACACACAGGATCATGGTGATGCATAGCAACGAGAGGGGAGAGTGTGTCCATGTACCCTCGTAGACCGAAAGCGGAAGCGTTAGCACAACGCGGTTGATGTAGTCGTACGTCTTCACGGCCCGACCGATCAAGCACCGAAAGCACGACACCTCCGAGTTCTTGCACACGTTCAGCTCGATGACGTCCGTCGAACTCCGATCCAGCCGGGTGTCGAGGGAGAGTTCCGTCAGCACGACGGTGTGGTGACGATGATGATGTTCTGCCGATGCAGGGCTTCGCCTAAGCACCGCTACGATATTATCAAGGTGGACTATGGTGGGGGGCACCGCACACGGCTAAGAGACCCAAGGGATCAATTGTTGTGTCTATGGGGTGCCCCCCTCCTCCGTATATAAAGGAGGAGAGGAGGGGGCCGACCAGGAGGAGGCGCGCCCAAGGGGGGAGTCCTACTCCCACTGGGAGTAGGACTCCTCATTTTCCTACTTGGAGAGGGAGAGGGAAGGAAGAGGAAGAAGGGAGGAAGTAAAGGGGGGCCGACCCCCTCCCAATTCGGATTGGGCTGGGGGGGGCTCCCCCTCCCTTGCTCCTTTCCCCTCCATTCCACTAAAGCCCATTAAGGCCCATATACCTCCCGGGGGGTTCCGATAACCTCCCAGTGCTCCGGTATTATCCCGATCTCACCCGAAACCATTTCGGTGTCCAAATATAGTCGTCCAATATATCGATCCTTATGTCTCGACCATTTCGAGACTCCTCATCATGTCCGGGATCACATCCGGGACTCCGAACTACCTTCGGTACATCAAAACACATAAACTCATAATATAACCGTAATCTAACTTTAAGCGTGCGGACCCTACGGGTTCCAGAACTATGTAGACATGATCGAGACATGTCTCCAGTCAATAACCAATAGCAGAACCTGGATGCTCATATTGGCTCCCACATATTCTATGAAGATCTTTATCGGTCAAACCGCATAACAACATACGTTGTTCCCTTTGTCATCGGTATGTTACTTGCCCGAGATTTGATCATCGGTATCTCAACACCTAGTTCAATATCGTTACCGGTAAGTGTCTTTACTCGTTATGTAATACATCATCTCGCAACTAACTCATTAGTCACATTGCTTGCAAGGCTTATAGTGATGTGCATTACCGAGTGGGCCCAGAGATACCTCTCCGACAATCGGAGTGACAAATCCTAATCTCGAAATACGCCAACACAACAAGTACCTTCGGAGACACCTGTAGAGCACCTTTATAATCACCCAGTTACGTTGTGATGTTTGGTAGCACACAAAGTGTTCCTCCGGAAACCGGGAGTTGCATAATCTCATAGTCATAGGAACATGTATAAGTCATGAAGAAAGCAATAGCAACATACTAAACGATCAAGTGCTAAGCTAACGGAATGGGTCAACTCAATCACATCATTCTCCTAATGATGTGATCCCGTTAATCAAATGACAACTCTTTTTCCATGGCTAGGAAACATAACCATCTTTGATTAACGAGCTAGTCAAGTAGAGGCATACTAGTGACACTCAGTTTGTCCATGTATTCACACATGTATCATGTTTCCGGTTAATACAACTCTAGCATGAACAATAAACATTTATCATGATATAAGGAAATAAATAATAACTTTATTATTGCCTCTAGGGCATATTTCCTTCAGTGTCCTCCACCTCTTCCTTCATCACGGGTTCTTGTAAAATTTCCATGAGGGCTCCTTTCATTGCTTCCTTCTTCAGCTGGATGACTTTCTTCAATGAGGGCATTTCTCCTGGTGTTTTTTATGGTTGCGTCCAATTTCTCCACAGAGCTTGCATGCATAAGGTTTCTTCATATCCAAAACAATAAGGTGTGCATCAAGGACGCTCCCTCGTCTGTTCCACGTCATCACATGCATACTATTCGGGACGGCCAATGGCGAGAGAGATTGGCACTGGCCAATTGGAAAGAGCTCTTTGTCCGCGTCGGTAAGGTAACGAGACAAAACCTCGTTCGCTTCGTTCCGAAGAGATAGGAAGAGAAATTTGACTTCAACCCCACCTCCTTTGCTTTCCTGACGCACGTACCTCCTCTCCCAGAAATCCCACACAACCTCCTCTCCCACTCCCCAGCTAGGGCTGCTGTCGCCGCTGGCGGCCTTCCTCAGCCTTTCCTCTCTCTGCCTGTGGTGTATCCCCGGATCCACGGAGGTGGCTGGCAGGGGCCCTAAGGTTGATGGTGCCCAGGAGGAGGCGGAGCGGTTCTGTTGTTGGGTTGAGAGCAACTCCAACGGGGCGACCCAAACGGACGGCGCTTTTGTCTGCTTTTTGTCCGTTTGGGTTGGCCGCCCGCCCGTCGTCCCCCCTCTTTTAGATTTGGGTCGGCAGCGGGCCCAACGCGCCAACCCATTTCATGACCGCGCGCGCTTTAGATCATGCCAGCGGCAATGCCAGCGCGCGGGAAAGGTTCGCGGGCACGGGGGAAATTCGGCCTAGCGCGCGCTGGCTTTGGTGCTCCAGAGCGCGGGAAATGTTCGCGCGCGCATTTTGGCACGGCGCGGCCGTCACTCGTTATAATACGGCGCTCCCTCCACACTCAGTATGTCGTCGCCGCCCACTTGTCTCGCCCCCTCTCACTAGCCTCGCCGCCTGTGCGCCACCATGTCGATGCGCATCCTCGGTGCTTCAGATTTTCGCGGAGTCCGCGAGCGGCCCTCCGTCGCCTTCTCCGCCGAGATTTTGTTTTGCGAGAAACGGCTCATCCTCGGCACCTTCGACACCGCTGAGCAGGCAGCCCGTGCGTACGACGCGGCAGCGTGGCGCCTCCGGCGGCCGAGTCGGGAGATGAATTTTCCTAACGTGCCGAGCCAGCGGGCGCAGGATCTGGTGCCTCTCCCGCGGCTTTTCACCGAGAGGATCGTCGTGTCCACCGGAGGCGGATGCGTCGCCTCGCCATCGCCGAGATGGATGTGCAACCTTGGTGCTGTGGCGCGAACGCTTCCGCAGGACATCATCGACGAACGTCGGTTCTATGAGCAGAGGAGGACGGAGAGGAAGGCCAGGAGGACGGAGCGAGCCGCCTATCGGGAGGGCAAGCGCGCGCGGAAGCTGACCGCTCAAATGAGACCGAGGCTGCAAGAAACATCGGGGTGGGACTTCGAGGATGAGCACGCTGCTGACACCTACATTCAGACGTCAGAGGAGGACATTATCGAGTTGGAGTCGGAAAGCGGCGAGTAGTTGATATTTTCTTTTATCCTGTATGCAAGAACTATCTATGTATCCTTTTTCATCAGAAAAAATGGCCGGCGGCGTTGGCCAGGAAGCATGCGCTAGAGGATGTGCACGGGTGGGGAGGAGAGAGGGCGCGCGCGGGTCCGTCTTGTGTCCGCGCCGATGCAAATCCGGCTCGAAAATGGACCGGGAATGGGTCGGCAAGCGGACGAAAGCGGACGGGCGTCCGTTTGGGTTGGCGCGTTGGGCCGTCTTTTCTGTCCGCGCCGACCCAAGCGGACGGTGGCGGACGAAATGGGTCGCCCCATTGGAGTTGCTCTGAGCGGCGGCCGGAGCGGGTCAGCCATGGAGATGGCCGTCCGTGGCGCCGTTCTCGGGCAGAGAAGGGGAGGGGAGCGCCAGATGAAGAGGAGACCCATGGAGAAGCACCACCGGGAGCAGATCTGGCCGTCAACGGTAGGGTTGGCCATGGATATGGCCATCTGCGGCGGCGGCGGCAGGCAGAGAAGCGGAGGGAGGGCGAGATGAAGAGAGGATGGAGATGGAGACGGAGAGCCCATGGAGAAGCTCCACCAAGAGCAGATCTGGTCATAAGAAGGCGACGCCCACCTCCACCTCCGTGCGGCCACCCAGGTATGCAGCCATCTTCCTTCTCCCCTATGCATTTGTAGTTTCTTGCTAATTTGTTGTAAACTACTCTGTCTCCCCCCGTACAATTTGGCCTTTCCTCGCTTGTTTCTACCTATTCGACTGAAAAGGCTGGAGAGTTCGATGGCGATACATTTTACTCCAATATCAATACTTGTTCTGCAGGTAAAATTTTGGAGTCATGCTAATCAGGAGGTGTTGCACGAAATTGATATTGGCCATTCAGCAAATGTATTTTGCACAAAATTTATCGAGGAAGCGAAAGAAGTCCACATAACCCCCTGAGGTTTCATGAAACGGACAATTTACCCCCCGAAGTCTAAAACCGGGTAAATAACCCCCTGATCTTTCCCAAACCAGGTGAATCACCCCCTCTCACCTACTAAACTGGTTTTTCAAGCGGTTTTGGTGACTGGGCAGATTGCAGGTGCCAGGTCGGCACGGTTCCTGTCCTCTTCCGATCCTTCTGCCATCGCGCGTCACGCCCAAACCACTCGTCGACCTCGTGGTAGCACCAACGAGCAGCCAGCCACGAAGGAGCCAAGCCCAACATGGTACATGAAGTACCTTGTGTCGCATGATGTACTACTGTTGCGCCCACTCTGCGTGACCCCTCGCCTTCGTACTCTCCTTGAACCCCGGCGGGATGGCTTCTCGAGCTCTGTCCTCCGTAAAAAAATTGGTGCGTCAACCGGATGGCAAATTGGCAAGGCTCCCGGCTCCTAGCGGCGCACCAGCTCCTAAAGCAAGCACACGCGACTGCACCGTCGTCGCCTTAGGGGGTGTTTGTTTCCAGGGACTTTTTGGTGTAGGGACTAGAAAAAGTCCCTAGCAAACCAAACAGGGTGGGACTTTTTTGGAACTTTTTGCTAAAAGTCCTTAGAAGCACCTTCTTTAGAATCTTTTTCAAAAAGTCCCAGGGACTAGAAAAAGTCCTAGGACTAGAGAAACAATACCCACTTTAGTCGCCTCTGCAGGCCTCGCTGGACGCGTTCGCTTCGTCCTCAAGTCGACAATAGCTCGCACCTGCACCACATACCGAGCTCGCGCCCATGCCACCCGCGGCTGGGGGGCTGCCGCCGGCAGCTGACGACGTCCATCATTAGAGCTAATCACGATTAGAATAGTCATGTCCAACTTGTACATGGTGGCACGTACTTCTTGTGTGTACGTGTGTGCTCCAGGAGAGAATCGATTCAACAACAGTATATATGTACATGTGTATTTTCTCCGGCGGAGCTTGAGTTCATGTGCCATCGGGACCTCGTGCCTACCTCCTCAAGTGCACGCGGCTCGCCAGCTCCTCGTCGCTTCAAGCGCTCATGTCTTGCTCGTCACCGTCGTAGACGACCTCCACTGTCCGACTGTACCAGCCATTGGTCATGCGGGACGCAGCAGGAGCGCTATGGCGCAGACGGCCATAAGGATCCATCAGACCTTGGGCACATGCACTAGGCCGGAGAGCAGGTTCAACGACGTTGGCCTGCCTGGTCGAAGGGGATGCCTTTCGATGCAAGACGCTGCTGGCTTCGTGCGGGCTGCAGGACCTGGAGCTGGGAAGGCTCACCGCCTAGAAGATCACAAAGTTAGAAGTGTGGGACTCGGCGAGCTACATGTTGATGTCCTGTACCGTGAGTGGTACGAGACTGGTTCATGCTCCGAGTAGTATGGTCGAAGCTAGGTGCATGTTGGGAACGAGGAGCGCCTCACCACGTCATCAAAACCACCTACAAAACCGCTCTAACCAGGGTTAGGGGGTGATTAACATGGTTTGGAAAAGATCAGGGGGTTATTTATCTGGTTTTAGACTTCAGGGGGTAAATTGACCGGTTCGTGAAACCCCAGGGGATTATGTGGACTTCTTTCCGAGGAAGCATTTGATGAAATATAAGTTTGAGAAGCAGGAGATGACGAGGTACAGCCTTTTCCAGTATATGTTTTCACTTACCTTTCCCAGTTATTCTTAGGCATATTTTAGGAGAGGTTCATTTCTTTTTGAGGTTCGTGTTATCAATTTGTCTCGTTTAAATGGCATAAGGTGCAGGAAAATTTCTATGGAACTAGCTGCAATTTATTAATGTCACTCAAAGAGGGCCAAACAAAGGTTTGAGTGACAATGTGCAACCCCTTTCCTGCTAATTCCAACCGTGTCATGAATTCTTGTGTTACTGCCATTCTGAAGGGCGTCATGTCGTTACTGTTGATGATTTAGTGCAATCTAGTGAAACTCTTATAAAATGCATGGTTACCATTCTATTGCAAATGTTGATTGGTACAGTCTTGTGCCATCATTTCAAGTTGTCGTACCAAAAACTTAATGCCTTTCAGAATTCAAATTTTACCTGAGTCCACATTTGATAGTATTACCAGCAGGCTTAGTCATGTAAAGTTGAGACGTTCAATTTCATTCCTTCTCCAAACCTGGTAATAGAGTCTGTGGCATGTGAATTTTCATGTTGTGGGTCAATTTGGTGTGACATGTTTACTTCATTGTTCAGTGAAATCGAAGTAATACATTTCAAGTGTCAATTATGATGCTACATGTGACTTATAGTTGCATATACTATGTTGTTCCTTTTTGCTCCATGAGTATTTATGTTCTGTTCATTCGGCAGAAACTTTTGGCTGGTTATGTTGTCGCAAAAGTTACTGCCCATGTCACTCAAACTGTGTTCCCGGTCAGTCGTATGAACGGTTCATGACCGTGAATTCTGGTAATTGGTGGTTTCTCACTGTTCCCTATTTTTCAGCTAGGCAAACTTCACTTTGCTCATTCTTTCTCTTAGTTCCAGCTGGGCTAGGTGAGCAGTTTGATTACTTCTAGATCACGGGTTCGTGCCCTCTCAGACAGTGAAAGCCATCAGCCAACCCTCCATTTGAGGTGTTGAGCCTTGCTAGCTCAATTGCTGATGCCCTTCAGATATGAATGTGGACTATGAAATGGCTGCTCCCATATAGAGCTTTCATTTCTAGCTCGAGCAAAACAAATGATGTGGAGAGAGTCATCTAATTGTGTTGAATCTTTGCTCCATGTTTTTTACTGTTGCCATCTTCCTTCTCCCGCTATGCATCCGTTGTTTGTTTTCTATTTTATTGGGCATATTTTCGACTGGAAGACACAAAGGAGGTTGTGTAGTGGGCATGGAGATCCTGGTGTTGGAAGAAGGCGACGAGTAGCCAAATACTTCTAGGTATTATCGTTTGGCATGTTCCATTAAAATTCACATTTGCAAATATTTTTGCTCATCAGTCCTATCCCTAACTTCATGATGATGCTTCTGTTAAGTTCATGCAGCAACATAAATATTGTGTTTGTACCATGTATTGTTTGCTTGCCTAAAAACAGATGGTTGGTATATTTCTCGCAGTTTCGGAACACAGTGGAATAAGAAATGATATTTGAAACTTGAAAGCTTCTTGCGTTGGTAGAGCCCTATTGGGTTATCTTGGAAATAACAAATAAGGCAAAGGTTGTACAATGTACAAGCTGCACTTGTTTGGTTTTGATACTCTTGAATGGTTCATTGTAATTGTGCTATATTTAGATTCTCAAAGTCCTTTTCACTTGTTGAGGGTTCTATATTAATAAGCATGTCTTTGCATCATACAACCTTTTGTATTTTGCCTGCTGTCATTTGACCTCTAGGAAAACGGAGGGAGATGAATTGGGCAGAAATCTGATGTCATGGAGGTTTGCTCATGACCATTGGTGTGGTGATGTTTAGTCACCGGAAACAATTCTTGAGCATGAGTCTGTATTTTTTTCCTTATTCAACATAGCAATGTGGAAGCAAGAGAAAACTTATTACTAAATCAATTATCATTCTAATTACAGCCGTACCTTATGGCTTGGTCATTTGAATTACTGCATATCTATTCCATACTCGTGAGAAAAAGCTCTGGTGAAAATGCATAATTGGTAAATTACACTGCCCTGGTACACGACAATGTTAGTTTCAGGACCATGCTTTTTGCTGCTGGTGTGGTATATAACTGTGCTGGTGTATATCTTACAAAGTGTTTCTGCCTCGTTCTTCTCAGACATAGTTTTTGTTTATTTATTTCCTGGAGGCGACGGCGTCGCCGCCCGTGGACGTCACTGGAGGAGGCGCGGAAGACGGGCTCTGACTCCTCGGATTCAGACGAGGAAGGGGACACCGGCGACGAGCTCCGCATCCAGGCCCTGGAGCGCACCATGTTCAGGTACTATGGTCTGCAGCATTCTCTCTAGATTATATGACTGCACCAATGTCAGCAAGCATATGTTGCCTCGCTGCTATTGCTCTTTTGCGTATGAGCTTTGGGAGAGTCCCTGATATATGGATATAGATGATCAAAAAGAGTCCAGAGAAGTCATCTCAATTCTTTCAGAAAATTAAAATTAATCTTGCCACTTGAAACTTGGTTAGAGTGATATTTCTAACTTTGCCATCTGCACGTATGTATGATTATGGTATCCCATAATTAGCACCATGGAGTGGAGCTTCCTCTGGCCGGGACGCCGGTCATGTGCTCATCAAGGTCCGCTGATCCTTTCGCCTCCAGTCCCATTCCCAGTCCCAGCATAAGCATCATCATCAAGGTCCTATCCTCTCTCTTTTTATCCTGGTACTGTATCTCATTGGACTTGTTCATGTGTCAGACTGTTGTACTCGTCAGCATGCAATTACTTGCAATGAGACTCGGCATAATTACACATACATAACCCATCTTGAGCAACTGAGGGTACTAAAACACATTCAGGCCATTTCTTTGTAACAACAGAAAATCTTTGATTTCAGTGTTGTTGGATTCTAGATGCAAGCTAGACAATATGTTCGATCAACTGATGTTTGTGTAGGTTCGTGGTAGAACTGATGGCCACTGACACTGATAGTATAGGGTTGCAAGCCTCTGAAAGGCAGCAAGTAATCTGGTTCGCACTCCCATCCTATGTAGGTCGATGGTACTACTGACCAAACAGTGTTATTATTTTCTCAAATTATGTTAACGTCAAGAATTGATGTGGGCAAGCTTTTACTGTTTCTTTTGCAGCCAGCTAGCTGCAGTTAGTGAAGAACAATATAGCTTATGGAAGGACCATGCTATATTGCTACTTTGACTAAATAAAAATTCATGTATGCAGATGCTAGAGACATACAAGGTAAGTAGGTTTCATTATCCTCGAGAGTGGTTATTTTGCTTTCTTGAACGAGATTAAATGTGTTCTATTTGTTAAACACATATTCATGTCACGTTGGAGCACAGGTTTGGCGCACAAGGAGACATCCAGGAGATAGACTAGGTTATTAGACAAGTAGTTCAATATCTTGTAAACCTCTTATCTCTTTATCTCTTCCTCCCCAAGTTGTAATCTTCTCCAATAAACTTGTATGCGCTATTCGCCAGGGAGGTGCGCCCCTGCAGCCTATAACATGCAACGCGCCCCCTCACACCGAGGGTAAGACGCTTTCGCCTATTCGCACATGGTATCAGAGCCTCCTCTTCCAAAACCCTAGCTGCCATCTAGTGCCAAGCCATGTCTTCCTCTAGCGCCGCTCAATCCAATCTCGGCGGCCAAGTCACGGAGAAACTCTCCCGGACAAACTACGTCCTGTGGCGCACGCAAGTTACGCCGCAGCTGAGGGGAGCCGGGCTCTTCGGCTATGTTGATGGAACCATGCCAGAACCTGCCCGCCTCCTCGTCACCAAGGACAAGGAAGGCAAGGAGACGACCGAGCCCAATCCTCTCCATCCCATCTGAGTGAGGGAGGATCAACAAGTGCTCGGCTACCTCCTCAGCAACCTCTCCAAAGAAGTGTTGATCACGGTGACCGCGATCACCACCGCGCACGCTCTCTGGGCAGCGCTCGCAGGCATGTTTTCCTCTCAATCTCTGAGTCGTGTTAACAACATTCGCACTGCTTTGATCAATGCACAGAAGGGCAACCAATCTGTTGCCGCGTACTATGCCTCTATGTGCGGCCTGGCCGATGAACTCGCCGCGGCCGGCAAGCCAATCCAGGATGATGAACTGATCTCCTACCTGCTGCACGGGCTGGACATGGACTACCAGCCCCTTGTCTCTGCCATCGACACCCACGTCACGCCGGTCTCCCTTGATGAGGTGTACGCCATGCTGAGCAACTTTGATCAGCGTGTCGCGCAGTTCCATAGCACCGGCGGCGGCTTCAAGTCTTCGGCAAACGCGGCCACCCGCGGGCGCGGCGGGTACTCATCCTGTCACCGTGGTCCTCCTCGACACAAGGGCAAGCAAGGTGGTGGCGGCTCCAGCAACTCCGGCTCCCGCGGTGGGCGCCCTAACTTCAACAACAACAACAAGGGTCGCCATGGCGGGGGCGGCAGCGGCAGTGGCGGCTCGGGACGGTCACGACCCGATGTTGTACGCTGTCGAATCTATGGCAAGCTTGGACACTCGGCCAAGGATTGCTGGTATCGCTTTGACGAAGATGAAGCTTCCTTGGATGAAGAAGACAAGGTTGTTGCCGCCGCCGACGGGTCCTATGGAGTGGATACCAACTGGTATCTTGACAGTGGTGCCACAAACCATCTCACGGGCAAGCTCGAGAAGGTGACCCTCCGTGAGAAATACCATGGGAAGGACCAGATCCACACGGCAAGTGGTGCAGGTATGAGGATAAGTCATATAGGTCATTCTGTTATACGTACCCCTTCCCGTAAAATTCATCTTAGAAAAATTCTGCATGTTCCTAGTGCCAACAAAAATCTTCTCTCCGTTCATCGTATCATTATTGATAATCATGTGTTCATTGAATTCCATCCTTTCTTCTTTTTGATCAAGGATCAGGCCACGAGGAAGGTACTCTACCGCGGTAGATGTGTTCGAGGGCTTTACCAATTGATTCCGGAGTTTAGGAGATCAAATAAACAAGCTTGTGGTGCTATCAAGCTTTCCTCCACACGATGGCACGATCATTTAGGACATGCATCTTTTTCTTTAGTTGAATGCTTGCTTAAGAAAAATAAGCTCCCGTTTGTTGGTGAGCGAGATAGTGAAACTATATGTGATTCTTGCCAAAGAGCAAAATGTCATCAATTACCTTATCCCATATCTACCAGTGTTTCTACTCAACCCTTGCAATTAATTTTCTCTGATGTTTGGGGGCCTGCCCCTACCTCAGTGGGTAGACACACATATTATGTTAGCTTCATCGATGACTATAGCAAATTTTCTTGGATTTATCTCCTCAAGAAAAGATCCGACATTTTTCAGGTGTTCAAAAATTTTCAAGCACTTGTAGAACGTAAGTTTGATAGCAAAATTATTGCTATCCAATCCGACTAGGGAGGGGAATATGAGAAGCTCAATTCCTTCTTTCAAACACTTGGCATATCTCACCATGTGTCATGCCCCCACGCTCACCAACAAAACGGATCGGCCGAACGCAAGCATAGGCACATAGTAGAGGTCGGTTTGGCCCTCCTTGCCGGCGCTTCCATGCCCCTAAAATTTTGGGACGAAGCCTTCCTCACGGTCGTTCACATCATCAACATGCTTCCTAGTCGAGTGATCAATAATGAAACACCCACTGAACGACGTCTCCATATCAAACCAAACTATACATCACTTCGTGTGTTTGGATGCGCCTGTTGGCCCAATCTCCGACCATACAACTCTCGCAAATTAATGTTTCGGTCAAAACAATGTGTTTTTTTTTGGATATAGCACTCAACACAAGGGGGTCAAGTGTCTTGATGTTTCTACCGGTCGAGTATACATATCTCGTGATGTTGTGTTCGACGAAACTAAATTCCCCTTCTCTGATCTACATCCAAATGTCGGCGCTTTACTTCGGAAAGAAATTCTACTTCTTCCTCCTACTCTAACCAGCCTTGATCCAGGGGAGTATAGCTCTAATGATCCTACTATGACTAACCCTCTCACCACTTTGCCTGAGTTGTATGATGATGCAGGAAGCCATGCTGAAAAAAACGGAGCTGAAAATGATGAAGAAATCTGCCCAACAGGGCCATATTTCATGTGCCAGGATCGGGGGAGCAAATCTCCCTTGGGATCAGTTCCCGCAGACCTGGCGGAAGAATCTGCCTCGGGATCGCCGCCTGGAGATTCGTCAGGTCGATCCTCCTCGGACTCCGCACCTTTTGCTGCTCCCGCTGCGGCCGACCGCGCGCCAGCGGGTGGACCCGCCTACTCCACGCGACCCACAGCGACTGGAGGAGACGCCAATCCCGCGTCGCATTCACCTGGGCCCACAGGCGAGCCCACGGGCGGGCGTTTCCCCGTCCAACCCGTCTGTTACAAGCGGCGGGACCTGCACCGTCCGACCAACACGGGCCCCACGTCTGGCGCCAGAGAGGAAACGGCGCAATCATTGGCGCATGATGAGCCGGGCCCGGCGGGATCTTCTGTGCCGCAGGCAGCTTCTTCACGTGCTCCTGGTGTGCCGCGGTGCACAGAGGATCCAGCGCCTGCTCCCAACGTGGCTGCTGCGCCTGAATCCGCCTCGGGATCTTCTGCGCAATTGCCAATCTCGTCGCGTCGCACTCGTCTTCAACAAGGGGTAATACAACCTCAAAATTATAAACACATGACAAAGTTTGGGATGGTATGTTCCACAGGTGAACCAGGCGAGCCACATACACTTGAAGAAGCACTTGGTGATGAAAACTGGAAGAAAGCAATGAGAGAGGAGTACTCAGCCTTGAAATGAAACAACACATGGCATCTGGTTCCTCCACGGCAAGGTAAAAACCTTATTGATTGCAAGTGGGTATTTAGGATAAAGAGGAAATCCGATGGAACCATTGATCGTTACAAGGAAAGACTTGTAGCAAAAGGATTCAAACAACAGTATGGCATTGATTATGAGGATACTTTTAGTCCAGTTGTAAAAGCTGCCACTATCCGTCTTGTTTTGTCAATTGTTGTCTCTAGGGGCTAGAGCCTCAGGCAGCTAGACGTTCAGAACGCGTTTTTGCATGGTGTTCTGGAAGAGGAAGTGTACATGAAGCAACCTCCTGGGTTTGAAAACAAAAATGCACCTCATCATGTGTGCAAACTTGACAAAGCATTATATGGACTGAAACAGGCTCCTAGAGCATGGTACTCACGTCTGAGTCATAAAATGCAAGCACTTGGCTTTATTCCTTCAAAGTCTGACACCTCCTTGTTCATTTACAACAAATGCAACACTCACATATTTGTTCTCATATATGTTGATGATATTATTGTCACTAGCTCATCTAATGAGGCTATCACAGGACTTTTGAAGGATCTTAGTGCAGAATTTGCTCTCAAGGATCTTGGAGAGTTGCATTATTTTCTAGGGATTGAAGTAAAGAAGCATGAGGATGGACTTCATCTCTCCCAAGAAAAATACGCAACAGATTTGGTAAAAAAGGCTGGTTTGCAAGGGTGTAAACCCTCACCTACTCCACTGTCCAGTTCAGAGAAGCTGTCTCTTACAGAAGGACAGCCCTTGAGTCAGAATGACAGCACAAGGTACAGGAGTTTGGTAGGTGCACTCCAATATCTGACGCTTACAAGACCTGATATCTCATTTGTTGTCAATAAGGTATGCCAGTTTCTTCATGCACGTACCACAGTTCACTGGACTGCTGCAAAGCGTATAGTCAAATATGTCAAGAACACTCTGAGTATTGGTCTGAATTTCAGCAAGTCATCATCCACACTTTTGAGTGCCTTTTCAGATTCCGACTGGGCAGGTTGCTTGGATGACAGACGGTCCACTGGTGGCTTTGCAGTATTTTTTGGTCCTAATCTGATTTCATGGAGTGCTAGGAAACATGCTACTGTCTCTCGCTCTAGTACAGAGGCAGAATACAAAGCATTGGCAAATGCTACAGCTGAGATTATATGGGTGCAATCACTGCTGAAAGAACATGGTGTAAAAAGTACTAAAACTCCATGTTTATGGTGTGATAACCTGGGTGCCACATATTTGTCTGCTAATCCAGTGTTTCATGCTAGGACCAAGCACATTGAAATTGATTTTCATTTTGTCAGAGAACGAGTGGCTCAGAAGAAGCTTGACATACGTTTTGTGCATTCCAAGGATCAGATAGCAGATGGATTCACAAAACCCTTACCCACAAGAAGTTTTGAAGACTTCAAACATAATCTCAACTTGATGAAGTTGTGATTAAGGGAGGGTGTTAAACACATATTCATGTCACGTTGGAGCACAAGTTTGGCGCACAAGGAGACGTCCAGGAGATAGACTAGGTTGTTAGACAAGTAGTTCAATATCTTGTAAACCTCTTATCTCTTTATCTCTTCCTCCCCAAGTTGTAATCTTCTCCAACAAACTTGTATGCGCTATTCGCCAGGGAGGTGCGCCCCTGCAGCCTATAACATGCAATGCGCCCCCTCACACCGAGGGTAAGACGCTTTCGCCTATTCGCACACTATTAGTTTATATACTATAACGAGTACTCTCAGATTGGATTTTGTGTTCAGTATAGAATCTTGAAAGAAGAGGTCTTAGAAAAACAAAAGGGTCAATTTAACATATCTGAACAGGCACATGACCCAAGTTCCATAGTTACATTCAACGCGTCGCTTGTTACACTCTTATTCTCTTTAGCTCTGCTTTTCTATCTAGCTTCACGTAGCATTTTATTCTGACCGCACAATCTATATTGTGACTGTTCAAGCATGATTGTCTCCTACATAACCATACTACATTCCATGCTTTTACAAAATTGAACCAAAAGAAACTACCTTTGTTTAACAATTTGTTTTCACAATGACTAGAAACTTATAACTCCGAGAATTTCATTTTCATCCACTGCACTGTATCTTCGTCTTGCATCTTACTGTTAAATTCATCCACTCCAGTATTGCCTAATTTCTCTTTACCACAGGACTACATTTCTTCAAACTCTGCTGGTTTTTAGTCCTTAAGCTACTCCAAACAGTAGATCCACGAACTTTGTAATCCTTAAAAATGTGAATAATATATCAAGGAAGTGCCTGCTCCAGTGCTGACTACTTGGAAAATTAGATAGAGCTTTGATACTCCTATTTCTGTTCCCACCACGAACTCTACAACACTAAGGCCAAATTTTATATTGATCCTTTGCATATTTTTTCTTCATGTATAATTTCCAGTGCTGACAGCAGAAACTAATCTGATCAATCAAGCAATTATAAATATCATGGGAATATTTCATCAGCCACCACCAAACTAACAATTCTTCACTTGACACTTTCAGAGCTTGTCATTGAGTGTATGACTGTTTTATAACTGAATAATATTTGCTTTTCATCCACTGCATTATATGATAATCCTGTAATCTACAACCTAAATTATATTATTATTTTCTTTACTTTCAACTTTCATCATTTACTTTAACATCTCGCTTAGTGCAATCTTCTTTCCTTTAGCTCTGCTTTTCCATTTAACTTCACTAACATTTTATTCCGACCACGAAAATTGAGAGCATCCTCCTCTGTTTAGCTCGGCGGGGCCAACGCCACCATCCTCACCGACGTCCAGCAAGCGCCATGCAACTAATGGTGTTGCTGCCATGACGACGCCCGCCTCCATGCTGATCGAGCTTTTTGACCAGCCCGGAATGGACAAGGTCATTTGGGCATCTGCTTTGTATGTGCTATTTGCTCTCTTTTTATAAGGAGTGTAGCTACATGATCAAATTTGTACGCACACTGTAGTTCTATGTTGTATCTTTCTTACTGAAGAAGCGACAACATGCTCTTGTCAGTGTTATTTTATTGCTATCCATTGCCATGTGCTACCAGATCAGAAAAGAGAAGTGAAAATGTGTTTGTGCATGTACCAAAGTTAAGAAAATTTAGCTGTTTTCGTTAGTTCCAGCAACTGTTTGCCAGTACATATGATGCGCTGCCCTCACCACAAAAGCAAGTGAAAGGTGCGGCCACCTACCAGGCACTGCTGAACTTACTACTATAAAACTTATTAGGCAATCATATTTAATTGTCGAATGTGTTTAATCTGGTTGGGAATAATCCACCACCTAAGCAGATCAAAGTCTCTAAAGTATTGTTGTTTGTTTTGTTATCAGTTGTAAATTCAATTGCAAATTTCTTGCTTATATGTGCATGTTCGTAAATAATTAGACAATAAAAGGACAATCTGGCACCACATAAAATTCCTCTTAGGAGGCGTCACCGGGTGGCGCCCCAACACCTAGTCATTTCCACTTCTGGGACATAAAACGAGACCCTAGCAGAGTCAACTTAAATTCTTCCCAAGTGGTTACTCTTTGCCATCCATTGATGGTTTGGTACATCCTCCACCAAGTAGCAGCACCTCTTTTCAAAGCACTGAAGAGCATGATGGGGCATATCCTTTCTGGCTATAGTGTTATTCTTCATGTGATCTTTCATGTTTTGAATCCATTGGTCCGTCTCCAATTGAGTCATCGGTCCAGAAGATATGAGTCATCTCCATTCATCCTCTACTGGTCCAAGGGTTTTGGGTAAGAGAGATAGAGGGGATACACACAATACAAACAATAGTTTTTGAGAAGACAGATTTTATTTGTGGCTGTCGGAAAAACATCAAACAAATGATAGCTCACAAACGTCGGATCTAACATTGGTATAGAACATGGGTTTGGTCTTCTAAAGGTCAATAAATCTTCAAAGTCACCAAACTCTTCAAGTCTTGTTCATGTCCCCGATGGGCTTCTTCCGATTGTGCTTGTCCTTCTCAAGTTCTTTTGTCAGGTCGTTTCTGTTAACGCGAAGTCTCTCGTGACATCCTTTAATATTTCTGGAGTTGCATTCCAAACTTCTGGGTTTCAACATCCTTGGCATAAACCATGGTCCTACTGTCCTTCGTTTCCTGGCGAATCTCCGGTATCGCGAGGTTTTGCTCCTTCAGCTTGGCTACTTTCCGCTTTTGGGTCCTGAATTTTTCACGGAATACTTTCTTGTCAAATACGGCTTCCTGCAGATCCATCTTAAAATTCTTGATGTAATACTCCATATCCTAGTGATACAACAGCTATGGTTAAAACTTCATCTTTTGCCAGTAGGTGCTTCATTAGCCCTTTTGTCATCCAATCCTTCTGACGAAATACATGCTTAACTCAGCACGGTGACAATAACATAAGCGGGCGATAACTTTATGGATAGCCGGGTTTATGCTCATGTCTCTGCCATGAGATATCATTCCATAGTTGATCTCATCCTGTCTTGGGGTTTTCTTGACGACCAAACATTTGAATTTTGATTCTCCATGTTTCGGTCTTCCTCTGACACACCTTGATCTCAGGCAGCTTCAATAGTCTTACAAGTTCCATAGGGGCTGGACCACAGGGAAAAATCTTCATAGCATTGTCTTTGGTTCAGGGTGAAGCTCTTCATCTAAAATATGGAAGCCAGGGGTTCTTCAGTAAAGAAGTTCTTAAGTGGATCCCATTAGAGCTTCCAAGTCACTTCACTCTGGAATTCTTCAGAGCCTTCCAATTCTTCGAGTCATCGGAGTCTTCAACCGTGGTAGTTTCAATTATTCCAATGCACGGCAAAATCCTATTTATTCCGAAGTGGTCTTCGTTGTCTGAATCTTGTACTTCTTGGAGTGGTCTCATCAGTCGAATCTTTGTGTGGTCAAAAGGGGAAAAGGGGTATAGTCTAACTAAAAGGGAATATTTGATAAAGCTCAGAAAAGAAGAGAGGTAAAAGATCTTTTTGAAAATAAAGTTCTAGAGAAAATCTTTCCTATGGGTTTGCCAGTTTCTAGGGATCACATCCTACAGTCAACATGTGCTCTGATACCATCTTGTAGCGACCCGACCTCAAACGGTCAAGTCTCTGTGCTTAAGTGTCATCCCTGGATCGGTATGCTGACACACACAGTACTCGAGGATTTATAAAAGAGGTAAATCACATGTATAAAGTAATGTAAATACTATTACCTCAATCCATATAGCGGAAGTAACATCAAGGTTGTGGAGTCCCAACAACACCAACAGCAAAGTTGAGTGTAGACATCGTAACCCTAACATATCGCTTACTCGTCTTAAGATTCCTGCAACATGAGACGTTGCAGCCATGTAGGTCAGTACATTGAATGTACTGGCAAATTCACACTATACAATAATGATGAACAATGGCTATCACTACATGCATATTTGGCTGATGGAGGCTCTAAGTTTGATTTTTGCATAAAGCTAATTTTTTCCTACAACAAAGGAATAAATTTTATTTAAACTACTCCCAAGTTGCTCCAATATTTGAGAAGGTTCCCCCAACTCAAATCTCAATTAAGAATCATTATTAAACCCAATTAAATTAAATTAAGAGTGATGAGATCAACAATAATATTCACTTCCAGATACTCAAAGTTGTCCATAATCGGGGACGCAACTAATTATGATTAGTTTGTACACTCTGCAGAGGTTTGCGCACTTTTCCCCACAAGACTCGATCGCCTCCCTTGAAGTCCTCGCACTGCCTGGTGTTTGAGAACGGGATGACATAGACATAGTCTTTTTAAAGCATTTACTCTCTACTCTGGGTGGACCGGTACACCTCAATTCCCCTACATCTGCTAGTCCACCTCTTCAACAGCTCACACAACTTACTCAAATATGCTAGAGCCCATAGTGACTTGTGGCTGCACACGGAAGTTTCTAGACATGAAATATCATATGATCCCTTTGAGCCTGGGTGGCATTCTGTAGGGTAATCACACGGGTACTCTGGGATTCCCTTGGGCAAGCACTGGGTTCTCCAGGTGCCCGGGCAAGCCACTGGGTTCTCCAGGGTGCCCCAACCATTCCACCCAGATGTGTGTTAAAGTGGCCACCTTATGTTGTCCAAAATTCTTATCTCTCGCAACTTGCATGAATCACACATACCAATCCCCGTCTACGAGCATGGCTAAGCAATATAGGACATAATGAATAACCAGGGGTGTTTCAACGATCATAGGTTCCTACCTCATGAACTACATAGCAATGCCCAATTCGCAATCCTACTCATGCAATCTTTGAGGGTGAAACTAATGCAAGTAAATCTGGGTATATGAGGAGTATGATCAAAGTGTGAACTTGCCTTGTAATGTTGATGAATATTCGTCGCACTCATAACTCGTGATAGACCTACTCGTCACACTTCGTTTAATCTATCGTGAGCAAGCAATAGTAACTACACATAAGCAATCATGCAAAAGAATCGAAGAGAAGATCTTGGAAAACTTTGGAAACAAGCAATTTACTCTTGCAACATAAAACAATTTATAATAGTACCAAAATTGAGTGAATTTTGCCTTATCAGAAAATTTAGGTCAAGAGCTTCGATTTGCAAAAAGAATCAACTAAATCGGAGTTATAAAACTCAAGTTATGAACAAAAGAAGTTTGAACTCAAATCTGTTTGAAATCAAATTTTAAACTTTCAAAAATATATTTAAGTTGTTTTACTAGATAGAGGGGATCATAACAAAGAAGTGGGCATTGGTTTCGTTGGATTTGGACCAACGAGCAAAAAGTTGTGATCATTTGAAAACTAGGGGCTAATTTGTAAATAAAATATTCATGGATAGGTCCTTGACGTAAATAAACAGAAAAAGGAAACCCTATCGAGCGAACGCTCGCTAACAGAAACTAATCTAACGAATTCATTCACTATGAAGACCTAACCAGCGAATGTTTACTAACTAAAAGAAAACGTTTCAAAAACAAAACAATCTGGACCATCAGATCCATATCGAACGACGAGAGAGGAGCGGGGAGTTACTGCGGTGGCGGCGGCGGTCAACGGCGAGATGGGATGGCGGCGGCGGCTCGGGTCTAGCCGGGGCGGCGGCTCCGGTCGTCGAGGACGGCGGTGGAGTAGTCAGGGAAGGCTGGAGCGGAGCGGTGGATGTGGTGGTGGCGTCGACGGAGGTCGTCGGCATCGCGGGCGGCGGCGGCGGCATTTGAAGGCGGCGACGGTGATGCGAGGCGGCAGCGGTGATGCGAGGCGGCGGCGCTGGCTGAGGAGAAGGAGGAGAGAGAGAGAGGCCTGGTGCGGCTTTATAGGAGGGAGGCGGGGCGGTGGCGTGCGGGAGGGGCAAGGCGACGGAGGAGTCTGAGGCGGACTCGTGTTCCGATGCGGCGTGGCGGCGTACTGGAGACGGAGTCCAGTGCGAGATCGGGGACGGTGCGTGGCTGGGCTGGACTTGACTGGAACTGGGCCGGCCTAGTCGGCGGAGAAGTTTTTTTTAAAACAATTTTACACACAACAATAATATTATAAAACCTATAAAATAAAATTTAAGATAGGCATATTATATACCAAAAATTTCAGAAAAAGATTGTCTACAACTTAAACATTTTTCTAGCATCAAATAAAATCCGCAAAAACTTAAATAAAGCAAAGAGTGTTTCTGGTTCATTTAAAAATCAAATGAAAATATATTAAAATACCAAAATAATTTTAAACTTATTTCTCTCCATTTTTCTACTATAGGGAATCATTTTACCCTATTTTCCATATGTTTTATTTTTGGAGAAAAATAATTTGAATAAAACCCAAGTAACTCCAAATTCAAAATAATTTTAAAGGGACTTTAAATTTGATTCTTTTAAACTTCCAACTCATATTTCATATAATTTGAAGAAGTCATTTTATATTCTCTCATGAAAACATTGAGTTGCATAAAGTTTCTGAATTAGAAATATTTCCAAATGAAATTCAAATCTTTTCAAAACCCTTTTCATTCATAATGGAAGAAGTCATGTCATCTTATCTCTAGGGTTGTGTATTTGAAAAGAATTTGAAATCATGGAGATCATAAATACAAGGTGAAAGTTTGGGAAAGTCATTTCATTCCCTCTCATTTAACTTTCAAAAAGTTTCAAACTTCACTCAATTTCACTCAAGCAACCACACCACAATCAAACAAACAATCAAAACTATTATTTAATATAACATTCCTGTAAGTGCATCTAGTGCCCCTTAGTGATTTTGGTGTATTGAAGACTTATAGGTAAAGGGAGTTATATGTTTGTGAGTGTATATAGGCTCTATAAGTCAATGAGGAGTTTGATATTTACAGTGAAAGTCGACCCCTAAAAATGAATGTCTTCAGCTGAAGACTTTGGTTCTCCTGAAGACTTTGAAAGTGAAGAAATTGGTGTGACCTTGAGGACTTGGATATTCATGCAAGGATTATGAAGCGTGAAGACTTTTGTTTTTGTAGTTTCATTTTCTCTTTCTTGAGTCATAGGAAACACCGTACTGTTAAAGGGGGTCGAGGTAATACTAAGGAAACTGATTTCCAAGTGATGCTCATCTCAAAATCCTACACCTACCCAATCCTTCCGAGTGAAGCCATTGGAAATCTCATATTAGTTCAGTCAATTTCTTCAATGACAGAGATGAAGATCTTCTGGTCTCTGAGGAATTTGTTCTGACTAAGGAGTTAGGAATTCGCCAATGTGGATTGCCTACACAGTGAGGAACATGATAGCCCTGAGGAATTCGAACCTAAAATCCGACCGTTGCTGTGCCGCGCGCCAGCTGTCCAAAAATATCCTACCACCTAACGGTCATATCCTGGAAGGGCATTTATGTCTTATCATGTTGGGCTGCTTCCTAGGCTATAAATAGCCGCCCCCTACAACCACTAGCTAGTTGGCTGCTCCAAGAGAAAAACTGACACTTGTCATTTGAGAGCATCCCATCCTCCGAGGACTCTGAGCGAAAATCATCGAGGAAAAACCCAAATCCCAAACCCAAACACCCACAAACCCAAAGTGATTGAGCATCACTGAAGAGATTGTTCATGTGTGGAACTGACGCTTGTTACCTTTGAGGACTGTGTATCCTCCAGACGGTTAGGCGTCATGGTCCGAGCATCCAAGAGGAATTGTGGATTGCCAAGTGACCAAGTCTGTGAAGGTTTGGAAGTCACCTGTGAAGACTTACCACGAGTGTTGGGCAAGGTCTGTGTGATTTTAGCTCAAGGAGAATACGGTGAGGACTATGTGTCTGGGACTGTGTGTCCCCGAGTTTAAATACTCAGCCACTCCAACCAGACGTACAACTGTCACAATAGTTGGAACTGGTCTACCAAATCATTATCTTCACCAAGCCTGCTGGTTCTATTTCCTCAACTCTTTCATTTCCTCATTCATATGTTGATAAACTTGATCATTACTGTTTGAAGACTTTGGCTGAAGACTTTCTCTATTTCCTCAATCCAATTTCTTCAGTCACATTATCTTCAGCCTGCTTATCCCGTGTTTACGCTTCCTGTACTCTATGTTTGTCTTTCATTTCATCATGATGACTATGTTATTGCTCTGTTATGCTTATACCTGAGTACTTATTCCGCTGCTAGTTGTTCGTGACTTAGGAATTTCCTTACCCTGAAATTCCTCAGTGACGAATTTGTAAAAATCGCCTGTTCACCCCCCTCTAGTCGACGTAACGCACTTTCAATTGGTATCAGAGCAAGGTACTCCCTTGTTCTGTGTGATTTTGGTTTAACCACCTGGAGTTTTAGTTATGTCGACTGCAGGAATGAAGAAAGTGTCTTTCCCCATCTTTGACGATCATGGGTATCCCAAATGGAAGGCCATGATGAAGAAGCGACTCATGGCGATGAACAACAAACTGTGGACCGTCACTGAGATTGGTCTTACCGATCTATGCAAGGTGGCGGAGGCTGATGACATTCGCAAGTACACTCTACTCAACCTCAAGGCGAAGGATGTCATCTGCTCCTATTTGTCCCTAAATTAGTTTAGGAACGTCATGCATCTCAACCATGCGAAGCTTATCTGGGACTGACTATCTGATGTCTATGAAGGTCATCGTACTCGTCATGATCCAGGGTTTGAGGATTTCAAGGAATCTCTCAAGGAGATGACTTTCGCACCTGAATCATCATCCACTTCACCATGCCTTATGGCAAAGGGTGCCAAGGTAACTGAATGCTACCTTTACGAATCTAGTGATGATGAATCGGGTGATGAATTTGGACCCAACTATGTCAAACTTGCTTCCCTTGCCACTAAACAACAAAGAGCTCTTGAAAAAGTTAAATACATGCTTGATGAAAGCGATGATATGTTGGGTGAGGAATTGGATCAAACTAAAGCTTTGAATGATAGTCTTCAAAGACTTCAGACTAAGTTTGACAACCTTCAAAATCATCATAACACTCTCTTAACTGATCATGAGAAGCTTTCTTATGAATTTCTTCAGAGAAAGCAAGATCTTGAGAAGTTAAGAGTGAGTTATGAAGATCTTCAGAAGGAGAACGATTCATTGCTAGCTCAATAGATCAGTTCCGCTCAGGAAGAATTTATTCCACCATGTCTAAAATGCATTGAGCGTGAATCTGCTAATTCATCACCTGAATGTTCAAATTCTTCTATTACTACAAATTCTTCAATTGTCTCTATGGTCATAAATTCCTCATCTGAGGATACCACAAGTATCATTGACGAAAATGCAGGGCTGAAGGAATTGTATGTGACAAGCATTTACAAAAGCCTCAAAGGGCATCAGACTCTATGTGATGTGCACAAAAAGCAGATCTTGAACAGGAACCCTAGGAAAGAGTGTATTGCCTTTGAGAGGAAACTTAATGCTAATGGGACCTACTGGAAACCTAAGCAGTATCCCAAAACCTCATGGGTTGCTACGAAAGGACCTCCTGTAGATCCATGCACTCCATCTGGCTTTACTTGTGATTCTTCATATTCCTCTGATGAGTCATTTGACTCCAACCATAAACTGTTTAAGAATTAGAATGGTGAAGTATTTCCTCGATATGTTGGAACTAACTGCAGGAACGGTCCCCCTATGAAGAAAATCTGGGTTCCCAAAAGGTACCTTGAAAATCTTCAGTTGAATGTCCTCATGACACCACCTATGAAGAATAGGAACCCAGATCAAATTCTTCATATGGATCAAAATCTTCATATGGATCCAAGTCCTCATATGGACAAAATTCTTCATCTGGATCAAAATCCTCATATGAACATCATCGTGCTAACACTTATGTTTCGCGGGGAAAGTCTAAAGGCTATGAATATGAGCATTATTCTTCAAACCATTATGTTCATAAGTCCTCAAAGAATTTCTCTGCTTACTCATATGCTTATCCTAACCACTCTTCTGTGAAACGAAGTGCACTGGCTTCAATGCCATCTTTTTCTTATGGAGCTCGCAGAATGATGAATTCTTTTCCACCCCTAAAGATGTGGGTGGTGAAGAAAAATAACTAATCTTTTATGCAGGGTCAGGTCTCCAGACGAACTTAATCGTCTGAAGAAATTGCTGGAGACCTGAATGTGCTTGAATGAACGCAAGCTAATCATGAAGAAATGAATCACTCATTTCTCATGTCCTCATATTACTATTGCTATATCTGTTATTGCTAATGAAATTGATATCATATTCTTCACTGATGAAGTATATGGGTTCGTAAGTTGCACTAATTTATTTGTAGGATGAACAACCTAAAGCTACTGAGTGGGTCCTTGACAGTGGATGTACAAACCACATGACCAGTGATAGGAACTTGTTGATGGACACTGATTTGTCACCATCTCATCTAAAGCATATCACCTACGCCGACAAAGGCAAAAGCACGGTATTGGGTCTAGGTAAGGTTGCAATCTAAAAGGATAGACACATGGACAAAGTCATGCTTGCCGAGTCCTTAGGATTCAACCTCGTGTCTGTCTCAATGCTTTGTGATCTTGATATGGTTGTCGTCTTTGGCAAATATCGTTGCATTGTGCTGATGGAATCTGACAATTCCAAAGTCTTCGAAGGCTTTAGGAAAGGAGAATTTTGCATTGTTGATTTATCTGCAGGACCACAACCTGCCACATGTCTACTTGCAAAAGCTTCAGAATGCTTGCTATGGCATCGACAACTCGATCATGCCGGGATGAGGAACTTGCATACACTCGCAAATAAGCATGTCATTGGCATCGAGGGTGTCAAATTACTCAAAGATCATCTTTGTGGGGCTTGTGAGGCTGGAAAGATCACCAGAGCCAAGCATCCCTCAAAGACTATCATGACCACTTCTCGTCCCTTTGAATTACTTCATATGGATCTCTTTGGCCCTACTCATTATGCCTCGTTCTCTAGTTTTGCATCATTATATGGCTTTATCATTGTTAATGACTATTCTCGTTACACATGGGTGCATATCATCACTTACAAAAATGAAGTGCAGGAAGTCTTCAGATGTTTTTCCTCAAGGGCTTCCCCTAACTTCGGTGTGAAGATTAAGCATATCAGGAGTGATAATGGAACTGAGTTCAAGAATACTGGTCTCGATGAATATCTTGATATACTTGGTATTACTCAGAAGTTATCTGTCAGCAGAATGGCATCATGGAGCGCAAGAATCGAACTCTTGTTGAGATGGCTCGCAATATGCTTGATGAATACAAGACACCTCAGTGCTTCTTGCCTAAAGCCATTAATACTGTGTGCCACATCATCAACAGGGTATATCTTCACAAATTCTTCAAAAAGACCTCATATGAACTCCTCACTGACAAGAAACCCAATGTAAGTTATTTCAAAGTCTTCGGTGCTAAATGTTGGATTAGAGATCCTCACCATCACTCTAAATTTGCATCGAAAGCACATGAGGGTTTTATACTTGGTTGCGGAATGGACTCGCACACCTACAGAGTCTTCAATCTAAATCATCACAAGATTGTTGAAGCTGCAGACGTGCGGTACGATGAAACTAATGGCTCGCAAAGAGAGCACCTACCTTCTGTGCTAGATGAAATGTCACCTGAGGAATCCATCAAGTTCAAATCTACTGAGGATATCATCCCTACCGAAGAATCTGTTGAAGAAGTCATTCCGAATCGTGAAGAAAATCACACTGGTGCTGCTGAAGAAACTGGTCTTGATGAAATTGCTGGGCCTAAGCAAAATCGTTAATCCGCACATCCTCGCGTTGCAAATGAAGTGCAGATTGAGAAGATCATCGATGACATCAATGCACCAGGTCCCCTCACGCGCTCAAAAGCTTCACATTTCTCTAACTTTTGTGGGCATTTTGCGTTTGTCTCTATCAGAGAGTCCACTAAAGTTGATGAAGTATTCATGGAATCTGAGTGGATTCAAGCCATGCAAGATGAATTTCATCAATTCGAGCTCAACAATGTGTGGGAGCTTGTCAAGCGACCAGACCCACGCAAGCACAACATCATCGGTACCGAATGGATCTACCGCAACAAACAAGATGAAAATGGCCTTGTGGTGAGGAATAAGGCTCGTCTTGTAGCTCAAGGCTACACACAGGTTGAAGGAATTGATTTTGATGAAACTTTTGCACCTGTTGCTAGACATGAGGCTATTCACATATTTCTTGCTTACGCTAACCATCATAATATCATATTACATCAAATGGATGTGAAAAGTGCATTCCTCAATGGTAAGCTTGAGGAAGAAGTATATGTTGCTCAACCACCAGGTTTGGAGGATCCAAAATTTCCAGATCACGTCTACAGACTCAACAAGGCCCTCTATGTCCTCAAGCAAGCACCTCGGGTGTGGTATGACACGCTGAAGGAATTCCTCATGAAGAAAGGCTTCAAACCCAGTTCACTTGACCCTACTCTTTTCACCAAAGCATATGATGATGAATTATTCATGTGTCAAATATATGTTGATGATATTATCTTTGGTTGTACTAACCAACATTACAGTGATGAATTTGCCTATATGATGAGAGAAGAATATCAAATGTCTATGATGGGAGAATTGAAATTCTTTTTAGGTCTTCAAATTCTTCAACAATACAATGGCATATTCATATCTCAGGAGAAATACCTCAAGGATGTATTGAGGAAATTCTGCATGCAAGATTGCAAAGGCGTCAAAATCCCTATGCCCACAAATGGCCATCTATACACTAATGAAAATGGTAAAGACTTCGATCAAAAGGTATATATGTGCATCTAGGCCAGATATTATGCTCAGTGTTTGCATGTGTGCCCGATTTCAAGCTACACCGAAGGAATCACACCATAAGGTTGTGAAGCATATTCTTCGATATCTAGATCACACACCAACACTTGGATTATGGTATCCCAAGGGCTCTTCCTTTGATCTCATTGGATATTCAGACTCTAACTATGCTGGCGATCGGGTGGACCGCAAGTCAACATCAGGCACATGTCATTTCCTTGGACGATCCTTAGTATGTCGGTCCTCGAAGAAGCAAAACTGCGTATCACTCTCTACTGCTGAAGCTGAATACACTGCTGGTAGATGTTGCTGTGCTCAATTGCTATGGATGAAGCAAACCCTCAAGGACTATGGCATCAATGTGAAGAATGTCCCACTTTACTGTGACAATGAGAGTGCTATCAAAATTGCTCACAACCTAGTTCAGCACTCGAAGACAAAGCATGTCCAGATTCATCATCATTTTCTTCATGATCATGTGTTGAAGGGCAACATCTTGTAACGCCCACGATGCGGCTATATCTCCCATGTGTCGAGGCACGACTTAGAGGCATAACCGCATTGTGGTTTTGTCGCAAGAAGGGTCATCTTCACACAATCCCATGTAATGAACAAGAAAGGGATAAATAGAGTTGGCTTACAATCGCCACTTCACACAAAGATTATATAATTCATAGATCATTCAGAGTACACACATAGTCCGACTACGGACAAATCCAAATGAAAACAAGATAACCCAAAATGCTAGATCCCCGATAGTCCCAACTGGGCTCCACTACTGATCATCAAGAAATGAAACATAGTAACGACCAAGGTCCTCGTTGAACTCCCGCTTGAGTTCGGTAGCATCGCCTGCACTGGTATCATCGGCACCTGCAACTGTTTGATAGTATCTTGTGAGTCATGATGACTTAGCAATCTCAAAACCGCGAGATCAACACTATTTAAGCTTACGGGTAGGATAAGGTAATGAGGTGGAGTTGCAGCAAGCGCTAAGCAAATATGGTGGCTAACATAGGCAAATAAGAGTAAGATGAGAAGCTACACAACGGTCGTGAAGCTGGAAGTGATCAAGAAGTGATCCTGAAACTACTTACGTTCAAACATAACCCAAACCGTGTTCACTTCCCGGACTCCGCCGAAAAGAGACCATCACGGCTACACACGCGGCTGGCGTATTTTAGTTAAGTAAAGTGTCAAGTTCTCTACAACCGGATATTAACAAATTCCCATCTGCCACATAACCGCGGGCACGACTCTCGAAAGCTTATACCCTGCAGGGGTGTCCCAACTTAGCCCATTGCAAGCTCTCACGATCAGCGAAGGATATTCCTTCTCCCGGAAAGACCCGATCAGACTCAGAATCCCGGTTACAAGACATTTCAACAATGGTAAAACATGACCAGCAAGACCGCCCGGATGTGCCGACAAATCCCGATAGGAGCTGCACATATCTCGTTCTCAGGGCACACCTGATAAACACTATGTACAACTAAAACCATCCCTCAAGTTTCCCCGAGGTGGCGCTGCAAGTGGCTCTGGTTCGGACCAACACTTAGAGAAGAACTGGCCCGGGGGGGTCAATAAAGATGACCCTCGGGTTTATAACTCCCATGGGAAAGTTAGTAGGTTCTTAGGCAAATGTAAAACCAAGGTTGGGCCTTGCTGGAGGAGTTTTATTCAAAGCAAACTGTCAACGGGTTCCCATAAACCCGACCGTGTGAGGAACGCAAAATCAAGGAACATAACACCGGTATGACGGAAAGTAAGGCGGCAAGAGTGGAACAAAATACCAAGCATAAGGCCGAGCCTTCCACCCTTTACCAGGTATATAGATGCATTAATTAAAATAAGAGATTTTGTGATATCCCAACATAATCATGTTTCAACATGGAGGAATCTTCAACTTCACCTGCAACTAACAACGCTATAAGAGGGGCTGAGCAAAGCGGTAACATAGCCAAACAACGGTTTGCTAGGAAGGTGGGTTAGAAGCTTGACATGGCAATATGGGAGGCATGGTAAACAAGTGATAGGTCGAGCAGCATAGCGATAGAACGAAGCAACTAGCAAGCAAATATAGAAGTGATATCGAGGGTAATGGTCATCTTGCCTGAAATCCCGCTAGGAAGAAGATCGAAACCAAGAAGTAGACGAATCAACCTAGTCGAATGGGTCCTCGCAATCGCAATGTTACTGGAACTATCAAGGAGAAGCGCAACCGGAAAGAGGCAAACAACAAGGTAGACAACCATCACATAAGCATGGCATGATGCACAACCAAGTATGATGCATGTTCGGTTTAATGAGGCATGGCATGGCAAAATGAAGCAAACAACACTACAAACATTCAACTATTTAGTTCACTCTTGTTTAAGCTACTCAACAATATTAAATGTTGTTAAACATGTCAAGAGGTGAAACATAACTAAACTACCTAGCTAGGGAATTTAAATGAGGCCGGAAACAACAAATAACAATTCCGAAAAAATTCCCACATGTCATATTTAGCAATTTTAACCATTTAAATGTTGTTAACATGATGCGGATGACATATTCAAGGTTTATGCAATTTTATGAAAATGTTGACATGAGCATGTTATGAAGCGTTTGGTCGCCATGGCAGAAAGAAAGGGGTGCCACGGCAACAACAATGAAAATGGTGCCACGGCAACATTCTGATGATATGACAACTCATTGAGATATTGGTGCAAAGGAACAAGTATGAGATGTGTGGAACATGGAAAAGATGGTGGGGTGATCCCGGATTACCGGGTTCCCACGGGTCGACACATGGAAAACGAGGAGGATTGTGCAATGACAATTCGGACACGATGCAAACACATGCATCCCAAACAACACATGCATTCGTTCACGGGCGATCGTCTCGGGGTTATACCTTTGAAGCGTGCATTTTCGAAACGGATCAAGTTAGTAGAAGGAAGTATTCGTTCTCGCGATGTAGTGGAAGTAGTTGTTCCCAGCGACAGTAGTGGTTCACCTTGTCTTGTCGAAATCACGGTGGTGGTAGTTGTTCACTCGACGGTCTTCGGCGACGGTAGTTGTACACGGTTCATAGATGTTCAGGTCATCGGTAGAGGTACTTGTCGCATCTCTGAGCATAGTCGACCCTTGCGTATCCAAAGGGTACTTGGCGGGTCATCATGTATTGGTACATGAGGGTCTTTGACGAATTCGAAGGGTAGTTGGCGATCCAAAATTGCTCCTGTTCGGGGAGGTACCATGAAAACATCACTATGTGTGGGACACGCGGGGAAGGGCGACACGAGCAGAGGTGGCCATGGAGGGGAGGTGGTGATGTCGGGCAGCGAAGGCAGGAGCAGGAGCTCGGAGGAGGAGGCAAGAAGGCAGCGCAATCTCCGGCGAATGGCAACACGGCGGCCCGAGGGGTCACCAGCATGGGCGAAGCAGCAGCGGGCAACGACTGTTGTCGAGGGACGGATGTCGGGGCCGGAGCTGAGCAACGCTGGTAGGGGCGGATGGGCGCGAGGAGGCCGGGAGGAGCGACGCTTGACATAGGTTGGCGCGGAGTGGTGGATCGGGCGCAGCGTGCGGGAGGAGGCAGGGCATTGGCGATGGAGGGTTGCAGCGGAGGCAAGGTTGTGGGCACCATGGGAGGTGAGGCACGGGGCGTGTGTGTGTGGTGCAATAGGAGGGTGGAGGGGAGAAGGCGCGGGCGGCCGAGCTCGCCCGAGGGCGCAGGGACGAGCGGGATCGGGCATGGGGTGAAGGAGGATGGGGGTCAAGCCAAGTCTCCCTGGTGGCGCGAGGTGGGAGACGAGGGAGAGAAGTGGGGATCGGGAGAAGCGTGGTGAGGGGCTAGGGTGCAGTGTGTGCATTCCTGTGGGTGGCGGCGCATGGGAGATGGGGATCGAGGAGGAGGCAGAAGCTTCGCTAGGTTTACAGAGCAGCGGCTCGGCTTTAGGAGGCAAATGGGCCGGCGTGGTGCGATTGGGCTTCTGGGCTTCTTCCTTCTCTTGTTTACTCTCATATTTTCCTTTAACGGAAAAATTAGGAAGAAAGTAAAGAGAGAAAGGAAAAGGTTAGCGAAGGAACTTTGGCATGCGGATAATTTTCATGGACTCGCAAAAAATGAGCTTGATCCAAGAAAATACAAGCGTGCATGTGTGAGAGGTTAGAATTCAAACTCATTTGAATTTAATTCAAATGGTCTTGCATAGCAAGTAGGTGCTAGGGAGGTGCAAAAATGTTGAGACTTTAGGAGGAGCCTCGCTAAAAGAGATAAGAATTGTTGGCAAAGTTTGGGGACCAAAATTGAAGTAGAAAGGGCATGGGAATTTTGCAAGTGTGTTACGGTTAATTCCAAGCTAATGGAATATTTTATAGTAGCTCCCTAAATATTGGGAGGATATGTTATAAAGAGAAATCACCATGTGCATTTGCCTCAATTTAAATGGACCGAAGATCCACAAGATTTGTTTAGTTGAGTTTTTAAAAGGGGTTGCATGATGACATGATGCAATGCAAAAGATGCTAAGAAGAATACAACAAACAAATACATCGCACGGTGAAACTCAGAATAGCTGGAAGTCTTCTGGAGCGTCGGTCTCGGGGCGTCACAACTCTCCCACACTAACAGAGGATCTCGACCCGAGATCCTAGGGATGGCACCGGAGAGAATCGAAAAAGGAAGAGGTAAAACAAAGTTGCTTCTTCGACAAATGAGTGAAACCAAAGAACATTGAGAGGTTGAAAAGTTGAAAGAAAGAACACAACGGAGTTGAACACAATTGAGAGCACTGCGGTAGAAAATAGAAACAAGGAACAGCATGTGAACTTTGGAGGTTGCAAAGCTATGAATGACGATTATAATGGACAAGGAGAAACTGAAACCACTCTGGTTGAAACGAAAAAACCAAGGAACAAGGAAGAACAAATTCGGACATCACTCCAGTTGAAAAGAGATGCAAGACTTGATAAGATGAAAAGAACTTGAAAAGAGGAGACAACACTCTGGTAAAATGGATAAGCATGAAAAGAACATGATCCTCAATTCGATATGATGAGTGAAGAGAGCAATCACAATGCCTCCAGACGAAGGAATATAAGTTGATCGTTGGAATAACATAATGGAGAAGAAAATGCCAACTTCTGCCACAAATGAGCTTGGAAAGCACCCTTCCAAGAAGGTTATAATGGAGTTGTTGCAAAACCAACAACGAAACGAATAAGCTTGTAGTGAGCTTATGGAAAACTTCTCAAAATTGAGGCAAAATTCTGCCACTACAGAAACAAGTAATATAATTGATAACACCAACGAGATGAAATACTTCTTCCACCAAGATGATAGAGAGATAACTTGGACCACTGGTACTCACCACGATAGCAACATTCCATAGGGAAGGATTTAGGTGAAATATGACACAAGATAACTCCAACGAAGAGATTAATGGATTTAAAATACCTCATTCTTGACAACATGTGAATCGCGAAACATGAATGGAAATTGTCGAGAATGATATAACACCACCTCAAAAGATAAGGTAGAAAGAATTGCACTTCGAAATGCAAGAAGAAGAATACTTGAACTCCTCAGGAAAAAAACATGTGTTGGGCACCATGTTTATTTTTGAGTATAGCTTGGCGGATCATAACTTCAAGAGAAATCTTGAAGAACAATTGAAGAATGAAAAGAATCCTTGATGAACCATTATGTAGAGCCTCCATGAAGAACTCCGGTAATAAAAGGATGATAAAAAGAAAGAGAAGTTGAAAACACAAGGTAAAGCCTTGCGATGATTTAGATGGAGCTTCGCGACGATATAACCGAGAAAACTTGGAACTCCGGAAAATAAATATGAACAACTAGAAATCGAGAATTGATATCATGAACGAACTCCGGAAGAAAGAATTGAATCACCTCAAGGAAAACAAGAATAAGATTTATTGTATGTTTATCCTTCATCAAATTAAATTGATGACAAGCAATGGATTTGCATACTACTTATTCCCGTAGAAAGGATTAAGAGAGATATAGGGCAAACTTGAGAAGGTATTGTTGGAACCACCGGTGGGATTTGGAAAGAACGAATGAATTGATATGATAAATGAAGGAAATGAAATCTTGAACGAACCACCGTATGAGTTTGAAAATGAACGAAGCAAAGAGAGCGAAACGCCAGAAGAATTGGAAAACAAACAAAGATACTTGAGGGAATTTAGATACATGAGAACGAAGAGATCATGAAGTGGTTAGAGGGTATTTGAACGATGTACCGGAAAGATTTGGAGAACGCTATCTACATGCTGAGAATGAAGAATTTATGACATGATGGCCTTCGGAGGAAAAAAAATGGAAACAACTCATGAAATGCTTCGGATGGGTGAAAAGAATTCTGACAATCAAAAACAATTATGAGAGGATGGAATCAAGCTTGAACTATGCATCTTTGGAAGAACGAGTAAGGATTTAAGAGGAACTCTTCTTCATCTTCAAAATCCGAGAATGACGACGAGAAACACCACCATGAATTGTTGAGACACTCAGGAAGGATTAAAAGAGGAAAGGTTGAGCCAAAGATGAAAAGAATTTGAACGCGACCTTGGATAAGGCATGTGACTAATGAAAATCATTCTTACGTCAAACTTTGAAATGAATTTGGGAATGGCTCCGGGAGAATTAGAAGAGTCAGGTAAGATCCTAGAAAAAGACATGTGGGTTAGGGCCCACTCAAAAGGAAACATTGTTGAAAAGATTTTACAGAGAGATTGCACCGGTTGAATTAAATGACTTGAATGAGATAATAATCTCGAAATAGCTTGAACGGATTGATAATGGAGACACAGATCTTCTGAGATATCCTCGGCACTTCGGATATGAATAGAGAGAGGTGAGCAATTATGAGGTGCACCAGCATGGGAAAACATTTGAAACAGGGAAGGATATGATCGACAAAGCTTGAATTGAATCCACCGGAGAAGAAAATAGAACGAAGAATAATAAACTTGAAACTCCGTTAGTATCTTCCTGAGAATCACCGGATAAGAACATTGACGGAAAAGAATGGGGAGACTTCCCGTCAATAAAAGGATACTTGATTAAGAAATCTGAGTCCTTGAAGAAAAAGGGTGGGAGGGTGAAAAACAAAGGCAACTTTGGGCGGATGGAAGAAACACCATTGAGAAAACTTAGAAATGATCTTGCGGATGGGGAGAATGATGGGATCATATCGAAGAGAAGCGCACTGGTTGGAAATAGAATTGGGATGTCAATCTCGATAAATAAGAAGGATTAGTATTCACATAGGAATATGAGAACACCACTTCGGGAAGGTATGGAATCAACACTTGACACTGAAGCAACTCGAATACCACAAATAAAACAAAACAAAGGATTTGGCTTGCAGAATAAGCCGGAACAAACACCTATGATAGAGATTTACCCAATCCCATATCATGCATCTGTCGGAAAGATATTCTAAGAGCTACTTGAATTCCCACCTATAAAACGACCGAAACTTTCTGGTTATGCAATCTAGTGTTGGGGATACAGGGGAAGCAATATATCACACCCAAACTAACAATCCCTACATCCAGTTGTATCCATCCGTCAACCCATAACCAAGAAAACTTCGGAAATCATGTACCTCAACCTTTGAAAAGCATCTGTTATACGAGCTATGGCAATACTCCCGATCTCCTGCCCCAGTACTGGGTGGAGTCGAGGTTATCTTACCACTAGCTGCATAAAAGAGATTTTCGATGTCGACGAAACTCAGGTATTCCAGAACTGCAATGATAAAATTGTGACGACAACACCTCGGAGCTCAACTCCCCGGGACACTGCCACAACTCCTAAATGTCAGGAGGCACCAAGAACAATGTTCTCGTCACAAGAATATCGGAACGATCCCAAGATACCAACGTGATCCTAATTTTTTTTACTGAAATTTGAGGAGAAGAAAGACAAAACACCTACGTCGGGAGGCCTCACTAGAGTGACGAAGGGACTGAGGAGTAAAAAGAATCCTACTCTCCGATATATATAATCCTAAGACTCAAAACATTTTTGTTCCAGACTCAACAACGTCAGCGATTCGATCAAGCAAGGGGCTCCTAAGTCGGGGATGGCTCCGATTACCAACTTGTAACGCCCACGATGCGGCTATATCTCCCACGTGTCGAGGCATGACTTAGAGGCATAACCGCATTGTGATTTTGTCGCAAGAAGGGTCATCTTCACACAATCCCATGTAATGAACAAGAAAGGAATAAATAGAGTTGGCTTACAATCGCCACTTCACACAAAGATTATATAATTCATACATCATTCAGAGTACACACATAGTCCGACTACGGACAAATCCAAATGAAAAGAAGATAACCCAAAATGCTAGATCCTCGATCGTCCCAACTGGGCTCCACTACTGATCATCAAGAAACGAAACATAGTAACGACCAAGGTCCTCATCGAACTCCCGCTTGAGTCCACTAGCATCGCCTGCACTGGTATCATCGGCACCTGCAACCGTTTGATAGTATCTTGTGAGTCACGAGGACTCAGCAGTATCAAAACCCGCGAGATCAAGATTATTTAAGCTTATGGGTAGGATAAGGTAATGAGGTGGAGTTGCAGCAAGCGCTAAGCAAATATGGTGGCTAACATACGCAAATAAGAGTAAGATGAGAAGCTACACAACGGTCCTTGTCGGTGTCAAAACCGGCGGATCTCGGGTAGGGGGTCCCGAACTGTGCGTCTAGGCGGATGGTAACAGGAGACAAGGGACACGATGTTTTACCCAGGTTCGGGCCCTCTTGATGGAGGTAAAACCCTACGTCCTGCTTGATTAATATTGATGATGTGTGTTACAAGAGTGGATCTACCACGAGATCAAGGAGGCTAAACCCTAGAAGCTAGCCTATGGTATGATTGTTGTTCATCCTATGGACTAAAGCCATCCGGTTTATATAGACATCGGAGAGGGCTAGGGTTACACAGAGTCGGTTACAATGGTAGGAGATCTACATATCCGTATCGCCAAGCTTGCCTTCCACGCCAAGGAAAGTCCCATCCGGACACGGGACGAAGTCTTCAATCTTGTATCTTCATAGTCTTGGAGTCCGGCCGATCATGATAGTTCGGCTATCCGGACACCCCCTAGTCCGGAACTCCCTCAGTAGCCCCTGAACCAGGCTTCAATGACGACGAGTCCGGCGCGCGTGTTGTCTTCGGCATTGCAAGGCGGGTTCTTCCTCCGAATAATTTATAGAAGATTGTGAACACCAGGATAGTGTCCGGCTCTGCAAAAATAAATTCCACGTACCACCGTAGAGAGAATAATATTACACAAGTTCAATCTGCTGACGTATTTTGTGGCGTGACGTCACACCACTACCAAGCCTTTACTCGAATTGTTTTTATTGTTCCACCTCAGCGCGTTTAGCGAAGCGGTTTCCTTGGCACGTCTTGTCGAAGCAGAGATCGTGTTCCCCTTATTCCGGGATTCCCATCAATACGGACGTGGGTAACCCAACCGCGCCCGTTGCCACGCCCCCTCCATCGAAGGCGGGTTCCAAACGGTCACGGGGACGGCTCTTGGTATTCTTCCTCTTTATAATGAGACCAAGGCCCGTTCTTTTCCTTCAATCCTCTATCGAATCCGCCCCTCGCCCCGAGTTCCAACACCCAGGGCTCCAGATTCGGGTACCTTCGATCTTCGACAATGTCCGGCCCCGACCTACGAGGCCGGTGGATGCCCTCCTCCGTCACGGAAGAGGACGTGCTAAAGCTGAGAGACGCCAGGTACTTAACCTACGAGATTTCGCATAGGCTGCCTGCCCGAGGGCAAGTTATTCCTACTCCCGAGCTTGGCGAGAGCGTCGTGTTCGTGTCTCACCTCCGTCGGGGTTTAGGCTTCCCGACGGATCCCTTCGTGAGGGGGCTCATGTTTTACTATGGGCTGGAATTCCACGACTTGGCTCCGGAGTCCATCCTCCACATCTCATCATTCATTGTCGTCTGCGAAGCCTTCCTCCGCACTACCCCTCACTTCGGCTTGTGGCTCAAAACCTTCAACGTGGAGCCGAAGATGATTGAGGGGCGTCAGGCAGAGTGCGGCGGGGCGGTTATAAGCAAGAGGGCCGATGCTCCATGGCCCGAGGGCTCTTTTCAGGAGGAGCTCGGCTTGTGGCAACAGGAGTGGTTCTATATCACCGCTCCCAGGGGCAGCAGGCAGAGGCCGCCGCCCGTCTTCCGCTCGGGCCCTCCACAACAGCTGACGTCATGGGTCAACAAGGGGCGTGACTGGGGGCCGTCCAAAGACGTACCCCTGTTGCAGGACCGGATTCGAGGCCTCCAAGAAAGGGAGATCAATCTGGTCGTAGTGGTACAGGTTATGTTGATCCGGCGCCTACTGCCCTGCAAACGTCGCCCCCTCCGCCTGTGGGAATTTAATCCGGAGGGGCCACGAGCTCTTCAACACTTCATGGGTTTGACACCCGCGGAGATGTACAAACTGTTCTTCGGATCGCAAGAGATGCGTCCGGAATTGACCGAGGATGCTGGCCTAAGCTGCAATCGCCCGGATACTCAAGTAAGTAGCCCCGTGTCCGGACACATCGTCCATTTATTTATCGTGGGTTTGCCTTTTAACCAGCTATCCCTTGGACAGGAGTGGATAGCGCAAGCAAAACTGATACGGTGTCCGGCCCCCCTCCCTGAGACCACGCAGGATCCCGTGTTAATCAAAATGTTGGAGGTTGCACCTTCGGAGGAGGGCGAAGGGGGGCACAGGGGAACTACCACCTCTGCCAAGGAGGCTTTCAGTAAGGGAGGAATCGAGAGTCCCTCCTTCCAGGGGGAGAAGAGGACCGCTTCCGAAGACCCGGAGGCCAAGGCCTCAAAGCGGGGAAAGAAATCTGTACCGGAAAGTCCTGTGCCGGGAAGAGCCCCGGCCGTACTATCTCCTCGGAGGAATCAGCCCTCTAGCGAGCCGTAAGTAAAAAAGGGGGGATTTTGTAATAGTGGACACCCCTGCTTAATTTCTAAGGGTAACCGAAGTTTTCACCTTGTAGTTCGGATCTCAGCCCATCTCAGCACAGCTCATCTTCGGGAGACCTTCGTCCGGAGATGATGGAGAGCGAAACGCCTCCATCTGCCGCCCCGTCGTGCGGGGCGGGCGACCCTGAGGTGTCGTCACGGAAGGTCTCCCCGATTCCGGCGGGGCCGGAGAGTTCGGCACCCATTGGAGTACGGCCGGTGGAGCTGCAGGATTTGCTCAAGAGGGCATCTATCTCAGAAGATCACCGCACATTAATGAGTATGGTGATTGAGAGGATCTCGTCCGCCGAAAGCGGGTTGTGTGAGGCCGTCGGAAGTTTGCTGACGGGGTTTGAGGTACGCAAAAAATGACATACCTTTTGACAGTTTTGCACATGAAGTGCGCCCTGTATAGATAGTAGCCCCTGAGACTTGGTATGCTGTCGAAAGCGACAGCGTGCCGAGGATCATAATCTCAGTTATAGATTGTCGCCTTTCCTATGCAGGTGGCGGAACGTTCGGTGGCCAGCCGGACTGATGGATTTGCCGAGCTGAAGAGGCAACTCGACGTTGCGGATGCGGACATCTCGCTGGTCAATAAACGACTTGATGAGTCACAAGGTATGTGGTTGCTCCGCGGTCGCCTAGTAAGGGAGCTGACGCCCATTCCTTACAATTTGTATGCTTGATGCAGATGGTGCTGCTGCTGTGGAAGACCTTCGAGCAGAACTTGCTCGGGCCAAGGAGCAAGCCAGAAAAAGCGAGGCGGCTGCCTCGAAGGCAGCGGAAGAGCTAGAAGCCGAGAAGGCTGCTCACTGCCGAAGCAGGGAGGAGATGGCCGGAATGGCCGCGAAATTAAAAGTTGCTACCGACCGCCAGGAGGTTCTTGAAAGAGAACGCCGAGCGGAGCAAGAGGACCTGAAGAAGGCCGACGCCGAAGCCAAGGATGCCCGTAGTGCGATGCGGGCTATGAAGGAGGAACTGCGTCAGGTCGGAGACATTGTGGCTGGAAAGCCCTTTATGCTGCGTAGGAAGTTCACGGATCCGAAGTATGCTCAGCTGGGCCGATTGTACGGTGCGGAGGATCCTTATCTGGACTTGGCAGCGAGTGCGGCGGACGCAGTCGTGCACTTCCGAAGCCAGAAGGATCACGAAATGGAAGAGCTTTTCTGGTCTCAATTCCATAGTCCGGAGCGTCCACTTCCGTTGAGTGATCGGCTGGTTGAGTGGGCTGAGCTGAATAGATTGTCCGGACTTGCCATGACGGATGTGGTCACTCATCTGTGGCCGGAAAGGCCCAAGCCGAAGAGTTATTTTGGCTTGTTGCAGCAATTCCTTGGGGCGGTGCCGCGTATTGGGGCGATGAAGCGGTCGGCGTGCATAGAAGGTGCACGGATGGCTCTCGCCCGTGGTAAGACATACTGGGCGGAGATGGATGCCACCGCTGTTGCATCCCGGGGTTCGGACAAAAGCCGATTCCCCACCGAGCACTATTTTGAGGAAGTCCTGCAGGGCGCTCGTTTAATAGAGTCGCAGTGCTCGAAAGATGTTATGTTTGAATGACATGTATGATTTCTGAGATCATGTTTATAATGCAATAGCTTTTTATACTTGTGTGTTCAAGTATTGAACTATCTCCTGTGCGGCCGTATATGTATGTATAATCTGAAAGATGGCAGTCTTTGGCTTCAGCCCCCACGCACATGGTGCGGGGGTGTTTGCAAAAAGAAAAGCGCTTTTTCACACTTAATCCAACGTCTTGGTCCTTTTAAGGAGGTGATAGCGTAGCAAACTAGGCAACCGGACTATAATGCTTTATCACTTTCACTTAGCCATAGGAGCTCGAATGTGGGGCTACTATATAGCCCCTGGCGGCACCGCTCTTCTCCGAACTCGGGGCGCGTATGTGCCTGACCGGGAAGCGGTCCTTCGTCAAAGCGGAGGAATTCTAAACATTCCAATGGTCGATCGAGTGGTTGACCAGTCTCTCGCTATATCATGACAGTCAGTTTTCGGCTTTCTCTACTGAGGTGCTCGCCCGGCCGAACCGGGGCACAATCGCAGTAGTTCTCCTGGTGCCGCGTTAGCCGATGATGCGGAACGTAAGGCAGCAAAACACAGGAGCCGGGCAAACCCAACATTTGACCAAAGACATGATTCGGAGCTGATGCATATAAGGCCTAACTCGAGACGCCGAACACTCCCTGAGGTGTTCGGTCTTTATGATACCGGGCAGAACAATGCCCTAAGCCCCTAGTGTCCAGGTACAGGCGGGAACTTCTGACGCGGCCGATGCCAAAACGCCAGCCTCCTCCTCGGCTATGGTGGGAAACCGGGGGATGTGTATCAACAAGAGACAGTAAGAAAGGTTTACGCAGGGTCTTAATCTATAAAGAATCCTTGCAACGGGTCCCTGCTGCATGTCTGCGCATGTGTCTCCATTGTGCTGTATCCTGGACGGGTGTAGCACGCGCTTCATCTGTAAAAGAGAAGGACTTAGTTTCCAAGAAATATCGTGCTGAAGTTGTATTAAAATAGAATATAATTTGGAGGATGAAGAAATTTGAGCTTTATTGGCTCTCATCATTTATACACGCGGCCCCTTATAAAGGGGGTATGCGGCTGGGAAGCCCCTTGTTTATTTATGCCGGACTTGCCTAACCGTGTCCGAGGTCTGAATGGCCTATTTTTAGGGGCTTTGACCTGCAAGGTCTGATTAGTGTGTGGCTGTCGAGGCCGTCTCACGTTCTCCGTGGTCGAGGAACACTCGGAGTTACTTTCTAATGAGATTATGCCACGTGGACCGGGCATTTTTAAGCGTAAGAAACGCGTAATGTGGTATTGCATTAAAGCGGGCGAAAAGCTTCGCGCCCTAGTAGTGCTTAAGGGCCACTGTTAAATGGGGCGATGGAGAGTGAGCTTTTCGCGAGGAGGTTGTCGGATGAACCGAACACAACCTTTAGTGGTGCAGAGCCTGTATAATTGGCTTAAAGGCCTGGCGTCACTCCTTTGAAGGAAGTGCTGCTATGGCGAATTTTGGTAGGGTCTATCCCCATTCTGCGGATGGTGTCCTGGTATGGCAGATGTCGTGCTATGTTTTCGTGTTATCACATAAAGTGAGTTCACTGTTTTGACTTCTAGTGGGAAAGTCTTCTATTTTCAGGAGTGCTGCTTTTGGGTTTCGTCACTTTTGCTTGGTGTGTCAAGCCCCTTGTGTTCGGCGTTAAGTCGGCCAGACTGCTTGAAGACCCAACAATCTCTGTGGGTATGGTTTGCAGGCTTCCCGGAGGTACCATGTATTTGACATAGTCTATCCAGAATCTTGTTTAGGTTGGGTAGCTCGTCACTGTTGTCCTTGAGGGGCAGTGTTTTGTTGTTCGGCCGAGAGCTTTTGAATCCGGCGTTGACCGCCGTATTATTTGGGCCATTTTCCTTATTCCGGCGCTGATCTTTTCTGCGTCATGATTTCCCATTTCCATCCCTGACTTCGGATGTACTCGGGTCGCTGGTGCTGCATCTAGCCAGCCAGTTGTCTTCCCCCGCGCAAAAGCGGGTCATGAGGCTTGTTAGTGCGGCCATTGTTCTTGGTTTTTCCTGGCCGAGGTGGCTGGCGAGCCATTCGTCTCGGACGTTGTGTTTAAAGGCTGCTAAGGCTTCAGTGTCCGGACAGTCGACTATTTGGTTCTTTTTAGTGAGGAACCTGTTCCAAAATTTGCGTGCTGACTCTCCGAGCTGTTGAGTTATGTGACTTAAACCGTCTGCATCCGGAGGCCGGACATAAGTCCCCTGAAAATTTGCTCGAAACGCATCCTCAAGCTCTTCCCAACTTCCAATGGTATTTTCTGGGAGGCTTTTAAGCCAATGCCGAGCTGGCCCTTTGAGCTTGAGGGGTAGGTATTTTATGGCATTGAGATCGTCTCCTCTGGCCATATGTATGTGTAGGATATAATCCTCAATCCAGACTCCGGGGTCTGTTGTTCTGTCATATGCCTCTATGTTTACGGGTTTGAATCCCACTGGAAATCCATGATCCAGTACCTCGTCGGTGAAACATAGTGGGTGTGCGGCGCCCCTGTATTTGGGTGTGCCGTTGTCTTCAAATGCTCGGCGGGTTATGTTGCTTCCTGGAGTCTTCTTTTTTGGCCCATAGATAGACCTGGCTGGGTCATCCTTTTTCCGAGGATATTTATGTTGATCGTGTGTCGGCTTGTGTGCGGCGCCCCTTGTTGCTCTTGGCCTGTCATCTGGTCGTCTATCCGGCCAGGTGGCTTCTTTCTTTTACTGCGGGGGATCTAAGGCCTCCTCGTCAAATTCGGGAAACAGCTTGCACTTCGGGTAGCTCTTTGTCTGGTGACTAGCGCCATATTTATCTGCGGTGTTGAGCACTTTGCTCCATCTCATTCTGAGTGCGTCCTCCGCTGTTTTGAGCTTTCGCTTTTGCTTCTTCAAACTTCTTGCAGTGGCGACGAGCCTTTTATGAAGGTTCGTATGCTCTGGTGATGTGAGATCGTCTTCATCGGGGATGGGTTGCTTGTCCAGTTCATCATGTTCGGATGGCTGCTTGGTGGCATGTGCGTTGTCAACTGCTTCGCCCTGCTCTAGGTCCGGGTCCATATGGGTGCCGTTTTTATCGAGGCCGGTCTTCGGGCGGCGCTTGTGTCGCCGTTTTGGTTGTTTGTTGGGAGAGTTGTCCTTCGCCACGTCCCGTTTTTCCTCATTGTCGCTTCCTTTTGGTGTATCCACCATGTATACGTCATGAGTTGGGGTGGCTTTCCAGTGCCCGTTAGGCGCTGCTTCTTGGTCGTCTCCGGCATCGTCGTCCATACCGTCGATGTCTTCGGAGTCGTAGTCTAGCATGTCGGTTAGATCGTCGACAGTGGCTACTAAGTGGGCGGTGGGTGGGCTTTGATTTTCTTCGTCATCCGCATCCCAACCGTCCTGGCCGCAGTCCGGCCAGGGCTCTCCTGATAACGAGAGATACTTTAGCGAACTCAGGATGTCGCCAAAAGGTGAATGTTGAGAGATGTCCGCTGCGGTGAACTCCATGATCGGCGCCCAATCGGATTCGATCGGAGGGGGCGCGGGAGGTTCGGAGTCCGGCAAGGAGTCCGCCACCTCGGAGTCACGAGCTTCATGAGGGACAAGGTCAGTGTTCGGCTTTATCGCCGTAGAGGTTGCAGCCCCCGAGGTGGTGTCTAGCCATCCGTCCTCGATCTGCGTAGCCAGCTCCGAATTGAAGATCGGAGCGGGTTCGAGTGCGGCCTCCAGGGTACTGTCCGGCTGCAGAGCTAAATCATGCTCGCCGTGACAGTGCGGCACGCTCGGCTGTGGCTCGAATCCATCGAGGATCAAGTCCCCACGGATGTCGGCCGTGAAGTTCAAACTTCCAAATCTGACCTGACGGCCAGGGGCGTAGCTTTCAATCTGCTCCAGTTGGCCAAGCGAATTGGCCCGCAGTGCGAAGCCGCCGGATACGAAGATCTGTCCGGGGAGGAAGGTCTCACCCTGGACTGCATCGTTGATGATGATCAAAGAAGCCATCGAGCCTATCGGTGACGGCACAGAGGAACTCTCAATGAAAGCACCAATGTCGGTGTCAAAACCGGCGGATCTCGGGTAGGGGGTCCCGAACTGTGCGTCTAGGCGGATGCTAACAGGAGACAAGGGACATGATCTTTTACCCAGGTTCGGGCCCTCTTGATGGAGGTAAAACCCTACGTCCTGCTTGATTAATATTGATGATGTGTGTTACAAGAGTGGATCTACCACGAGATCAAGGAGGCTAAACCCTAGAAGCTAGCCTATGGTATGATTGTTGTTCGTCCTATGGACTAAAGCCATCCGGTTTATATAGACACCGGAGAGGGCTAGGATTACACAGAGCCGATTACAATGGTAGGAGATCTACATATCCGTATCGCCAAGCTTGCCTTCCACGCCAAGGAAAGTCCCATCCGGCCACGGGACGAAGCCTTCAATCTTGTATCTTCATAATCTTGGAGTCCGGCCGATCATGATAGTTCGGCTATCCGGACGCCCCCTAGTCCGGAACTCCCTCAGTCCTCATGCTAGAAGTGATCAAGAAGTGATCCTGAAACTACTTATGTTCAAACATAACCCAAACCGTGTTCACTTCCCGGACTCCGCCAAAAAGAGACCATCACGGCTACACACGCGGTTGGCGGATTTTAGTTAAGTAAAGTGTCAAGTTCTCTACAACCGGATATTAACAAATTCCCATCTGCCACATAACCGCGGGCACGGCTCTCGAAATCTTATACCCTGCAGGGGTGTCCCAACTTAGCCCATCGCAAGCTCTCACGATCAGCGAAGGATATTCCTTCTCCCGGAAAGACCCGATCAGACTTGGAATCCCGGTTACAAGACATTTCGACAATGGTAAAACAGGACCAGCAAGACCGCCCGGATGTGCCAACAAGTCCCAATAGGAGCTGCACATATCTTGTTCTCAGGGCACACCAGATAAACACTACGTACAGCTAAAACCATCCCTCAAATTTCCCTGAGGTGGCGCTGCAAGTGGCTCTGGTTCGGACCAACACTTAGAGAAGCACTAGCCCCGAGGGGGGGTAAATAAAGATGACCCTCGGATTTATAACTCCCAAGGGAAAGTTCGTAGGTTGTTAGGCAAATGTAAAACCAAGATTGGGCCTTGCTGGAGGAGTTTTATTCAAAGCAAACTGTCAAGGGGTTCCCATAAACCCGACTGTGTGAGGAACGCAAAATCAAGGAACATAACACCGGTATGATGGAAACTAAGGCGGCAAGAGTGGAACAAAACACCAGGCATAAGGCCGAGCCTTCCACCCTTTACCAGGTATATAAATGCACTAATTAAAATAAGAGATATTGTGATATCCCAACATAATCAAGTTCCAACATGGATCAATCTTCAACTTCACTTGCAACTAACAATGCTATAAGAGGGGCTGAGCAAAGCGGTAACATAGCCAAACAACGGTTTGCTGGGAAGGTGGGTTAGAAGCTTGACATGGCAATATGGGAGGCATGGTAAATAAGTGATAGGTCGCGCAGCATGGCGATAGAACGAAGCAACTATCAAGCAAATATGGAAGTGATATCGAGGGTAATGGTCATCTTGCCTGAAATCCCGCTAGGAAGAAGGTAGAAACCAAGAACTAGGCGAATCAACGTAGTTGAACGGGTCCTCACAACCGCAACGTTATCGGAACTATCAAGGAGAAGCGCAACCGGAAAGAGGCAAACAACAAGGTAAACAACCATCACATAAGCATGGCATGATGCACAACCAAGTATGATGCATGTTCGGTTTAATGAGGCATGGCATGGCAAAATGAAGCAAACAACACTACAAACATTCAATTATTTACTTCGCTCTTATTTAGGCTACTCAACAATATTAAATGTTGTTAAACATGGCAAGAGGTGCAACATATGTAAAATACCTAGCTAACAAATTTAAATGAGGTCGGAAACAATAAACAACAATTCCGGAAAAATCCCCACATGTCATATTTAGGAATTTTAACCATTTAAATGTTGTTAACATGATGCGGATGACATATTCAACGTTTATGCAATTTTATGGAAATGTTGACATGAGCATGTTATGAAGCATTTGGTCACCATGGCAGAAAGAAAGGGTGCCATGGCAACGACAACGAAAATGGTGCCACGGCAACATTCTGATGATCCGACAACTCATTGAGATATCGGTGCAAAGGAACAAGTATGAGATGTGCGGAACATGCAAAAGATGGTGAGGTGATCCCGGATTACCGGGTTCCCACTGGTCGATACATGGCAAATGAGGAGGACTGTGCAATGACAATTCGGACACGATGCAAACACGGGCATCCCAAACAACACATGCATTCGTTCACGAGCAATTGTCTCGGGGTCATACCTTTGAAGCGTGCATTTTCGGAACGGATCATGTTCGTAGAGGGAAATAGACGTTCTTGCGATGTGGTGGAAGTAGTTGTTCACGGCAACGGTAGCGGTTCACGTTGTCTTGTCGAAATCACGGTGGCGGTAGTTGTTCACTCGACGGTCTTTGGCGACGGTAGTTGTACACGGTTCGTAGATGTTCAGGTCATCAATAGAGGTATTGTCGCATCTCTGAGCATAGTCTACCTTGGCGTATCCAAAGGGTACTTGGCGGGTCGTCATGTAGTCGTACATGAGGGTCTTGATGAATCCGAAGGGTACTTGGTGATCCAAAATTGCTCCTGTTCGGGGAGGTACCGTGAAAATAGCACTATGTGTGGGACACACAGGGAGGGCAACGCGAGCAGAGGTGGCCATGGAGGGGAGGTCGCGATGTCGGGCAGCGAAGGCAGGAGCAGGAGCTCGGAGGAGGAGGCAAGAAGGCGGCACGATCTCCGGCGAATGGCAACACGGCGGCCCGAGAGGTCACCAGCACGAGAGAGGCAGTAGCGGACAACATCTGCTATCGAGGGACGGAGGTCGGGGTCGGAGCTAAGCAACACTAGTAGGGGCGGATGGGCGCGAGGAGGCCAGGAGGAGCAGCGCTCGGCACAGGTTGGCGCGGAGTGGTGGATCGTGCGCAGCGTGCAGGAGGAGGCAGGGCGTTGGCGATGGAGGGTTGTAGCAGAGGAAAGGTTGCGGGCGCCATGGGAGGTGAGGCGCGGGGCGTGTGTGTGTGGCGCAAGAGAAGGGCGGAGGGGAGAAGGCGCGGGCGGCCGAGCTCGCCCAAGGGCGCAGGGACGAGCGGGATCGGGCACAGGGTGAAGGAGGATGGGGGTCGAGCCAAGGCTCTCCCTGGCAGCGTGAGGTGGGAGACGAGGGAGAGAAGTGGGGATCGGGAGAAGTGTGGTGAGGGGCTAGGGTGCAGTGCATGCATTCATGTGGGTGGCGGCGCGAGGGAGATGGGGATCAAGGAGAGGGAGGCAGAAGCTTCGCTAGGTTTAGGAAGCAGCGGCTGGGCTTTGGGAGGCAAATGGGCTGGCACGGTGCGATTGGGCTGCTGGGCTTCTTCCTTCTCTCCTTGAACTCTCATATTTTCCTTTAGCAGAAAAATTAGGCCACCCTCTTATCATGCAGATTCCTCTCTGCACCAGACAGATTGAGGACTTTTGGGCATGGAGCGAGGACAGATGGGGTATTTTCTCTGTCAGAACTGCTTACCACATGATCCACCAGAAGAAACTAAGCAGAGAAGCCTGGTTATATGAGCAAGGGGGGTCGTCTCATTCACAAGCTGATAGTGAGATCTGGACTAAGCTATGGGGTTTTAACGTACCATCGAAGCTTAAGGTGTTCCTATGGAGATTTGCGAAGAACACCACACCAACCGGGGCACTCTTGCATCACCGGAACATGGCGGATACACGAGCGTGCGTCCTTTGCAGAGCGGAAGACACTTGGAGACATGCTTTGCTAAACTGTACGGTATCCCGAAGTACGTGGGCTTTGTCATCTGAGCATATCATCGATGCACTGAGTAAGAACGAAGAAGGTGACGCGAAGAGATGGCTCTCTACCATGCACGAGGCACTATCCCAGGAGAGCTTTACTACACTCGTGGTCACACTCTATGCCTTGTGGGGAGCGTGCCGAAAGGCGATCCATGAGCAAATATACCAAAGTCCATTCCAGGTACATGTGTTTATTCAGTCTTACATAAGGGAACTGGAAGCTATCAAAACTGTTAAAACGAGGCGGGATGGCAACTCTATTCCTCGCCCGACGAGCTGGATTCCCCCACCAACAGGGCTGACAAAACTGAATGTAGATGATGCAGTAGGGAGGGGTAGTAGACATGGCTCTGTAGCGGCAATATCAAGAGACTCTGCTGGCCTTTTTTTGGGAGCATCAGCTGTGGTTTTTGCAGGCATTTCCGATCCGGCCACTCTTGAGTGCATGGCGATCAGGGAGGCGTTGGCCCTTGCGGATGACCTGAATGTTTCAATTATACAAGTGGCGTCCGACTCGAAGGTGGTGGTCGAGGACATCCGAGACAACAATCCTACACCATATGGTGCGATCATACATGAAATAATAGAGCATAGATCAAATTTCCATTTTTGTAATTTTTGTCACGAATTTAGGAGCTCGAATATCGAAGCTCACAAGCTCGCGGAGCATGCTATATCCCTTCCGGCTGGCCGACATGTTTGGTTGGGTCAGCCGGACGGACTCTCTTTCGTCCATGTAAACATTGTGACGACGTAATAAAGCTTCGGAGTTTGCCTAAAAAAAGCAGAAAAATTAGGAAGAAAGTAAAGAGAGAAAGGAAAAGGTTAGGGAAGGAACTTTGGCATGCGGATAATTTTCCTGGACTCGCAAAAAAATGAGCTTGATCCAAGAAAATAGAGGTGTGCATGTGTGAGAGGTTAGAATTCGAACTCATTTGAATTTAATTCAAATGGTCTTGCATAGGAAGTAGGTGCTAGGAGGTCCAAAAATGTTGAGACTTTAGGAGGAGCCTCAATAAAAGAGATAACAATTGTTGGCAAAGTATAGGAACCAAACTTGAAGTAGAAATGGCATGGAATATTTTATAGTTGCTCCCAAAATATTGGGAGGAATATTGGGAGGATATGTTATAAAGAGAAATCACCATGTGCATTTCCCTCAATTTAAATGGACCGAAGATCCACACGATTTGTTTAGTTGAGTTTTTAAAAGGGGTTGCATGATGACATGATGCAATGCAAAAGATGCTAAGAACAATGCAACAAACAAATACATCGCACGATGAAACTCGGAATAGCTGGAAGTCTTCTGGAGCGTCGGTCTCGGGGCATCACACATCTCCATCGACCACGCAAGTACCGAAGACCATCTGGCCGATATCTTCACAAATCCCTTGGATGAGAAGAGATTTAGCAAGTTGCGGTGTGAGCTAAATATCTTAGAATCTTCGAATGTTCTTTGAAAAGGACACACATCCTAACACTTATGCAAACTTGATGACTTAGATGTGTAACGCATGAAGTAACATTTTTTCTTCAATCAATGAAGACTAATCCTCTAAGTGTGAAGAAATTAATGAAGAATTTGACTCTCAGAACCCTACGACAATTGTACGCGGTGTCTGAAGTCATCATTCTTATACGGTGGGTTACGCCGCCAACCAAAGATGAAAATCTTCAGTTTGAGTTTTTTTTCATCTTTGAAATTCCTCAGTTTTTCAAATTCTTCAACTTTGCATTGTCTTCACTCTTTCCGTCATTGTTCCTCATTGACTATATATATACTTGAGTCTTATGTCCTCTATAGCATTCACTTATTGCTATTTTTCTTCAAGTTGATCTTTCTACTAAGTGAATGTGATCGGACCCGTGCCCCCTCTATGCTAAACTCAACCCATACTGTTCACAAATTCTTCATGTGTGTTCTATTTGAAACTCGTTCAAAATCTTCAATGTGTCCTTGTCAGCTGTGGAAATTGCAAACGAAACTTTAAAATATTCTTATCTGAATTTTCAGTTGTTGCCGCTCCAACCGTTACACATCCCACGATAAGACTTATATTTCACCCACGATCTCACACGATCTCCACTACACTATACATGGTTGACACATGTCGCTAGGATGAGAAGGGTCAGGGGCACGTTCGTCCATTTTCCTCGGGTGAGCGGTTTCTCACCTCGGCTATATATACCCCTCACCCTCCTTAGACTGCATTTACCCCACTCAATCTCACTTCCCTCGCTTGAGCTCTCAAGCCCTACCACTGCCGCTACCTCCATCGTCGTCGGTGAGGAAGAGCTTCACTGCCTTGACCTCGTCGCCGTCGTACTCGCGTCGGCCGCGGAAATCTTCCCTTGCCGCCGCCGCCGTAGCCGTCTTCCTTTGCCAAGTTAGGGCGTGGAAGATCTGGACTGACGAACTTCCAAATCTACACTCCCAGTTTGTCGTGTTCTTTGTCAAGGGTAATTAAAAGTCACTTTTACTGCCTTTGTTACTACCGATGATTTTCATCAAATCTTCAAAAAGGTGTTTATTCTTCAACCTCCACACTCTAAACACCTAGCACAATCATCTATTCTTGATATATTTCTCTAAGTGATGTTTTTCCTCAAGATTCCTCAATTGTGTGAATTTCACAATCCATACAACTCTGGAACCTAAGTCAAAGAATGCTTAGTGAAATTCTTCAAGACATATCTGGTCAATTTCCTCAACTTGTTTCTTTTTGCAAAAACTTCTGAGAACGCATATGACCTCTCCAAATTCTTCGCACCTATACTCTGTTCACAGGTACACTTGTTTGCTGCTGAATCACTAGGTTCTCATCAACTTAACTCATCTACAACATTCCTCGAAGAAAAGTTGCATACTTCTTTAGAGAACTCGATAGTTCTAATTCCTCAACTAAAGAAAATGGCAGATGGGAGAAGACCTCAGAAGGGAGGAAAGAAACTAGAAGTCAACACTGCCTTTGAGATCCCTGCTGACATTTATGCAAGGTACTGTATGCCTAATGAGGCAACTCATGGGAAGGAAACCCAGAATGAGTGCAAGGTGCACATACAGAAAATTGAACGAAGATGGGCACGGGAATGGAGGGAGTACAGATATGTTACTCCAAAATATATGAAGAAATTCGCTCTAAACCCTCCTTGCCCAAGACCTCCGTTGGCACCTGGCCAAATAGCTGATCCCACAAGCATCAAACATGGTGAGGATTATGCTGATGAATGGGCCAAGAAGCAGGCCAAGTTGGCAAAACAGGCCAAAGAAGCAGTGAAGAAATTCAATGAAGATTTTGCTGTTGTTGCCGCTGCTGAGGCCTCCACAAGCAAAAAGGCTATGCCCAAGAAGCCTGCTTGCAAACCAACTTCCTCAGCAATGCCCTCACGGCCAAGCTCATCAGTGCCCTCACGACAAATTCCTCAAGCTGCTCCAGTTCCTCTGGTTGCAAAAACCTCAGGTCCTCCGACAAAGTTCTCTGCACCCGTGCATCTCGCCACGTGCCAAAGAACAATAGGCATCTCAATTGCCTTAGGAGAATCTGCAAGTTCTTCAGCTCCTCCTCTATCTTCAAGAAGCCCCACTTTGCTGAAGACCAAGGCCACTGCAGGACGCGGCACTAGACCAAATCCTCACAAGAAGCAGGTTGCCTTCCAAATACCATCTGATGATGATGAAGCTGATGATGAAGAATTGGCTGAAATCATCAGAAATAGACAACAAAGGGCCGCTAGAGCCAAGGGCAGTGTTGTGCCTCTTCTATTGGATCCGAAGAAGATCCTGGATTTCATCGATCTCTGGTACAAAGACCCGAATACTCCTTTGCGAGAACTAGACCTCACTCCTGGACAAAGTCACATGTTGACGGCATTCATTTCTGAAGAAAAATGGACATATGAACAAGCCAGGACTGTGAAGAAAGCGCAGTATAAGAAACATCACTATTTGAAGGACAATGTCCTCAAGCTTTCACCTGAACAACTCCTTGGACTACAATCTGAGATCAAAAAGCTCAGTGATGAATTTGACTCCTACAAGGCAGAATGACTGGGAGCCAAAGTCAGATTTGTCAAATTGGCGAAGAAATTCACTTCCAATGTTGTTGATTCCACGCACATTGAAATTCCTCGGGCTCAAGCATCTGCTCAGCAAACTGAAGAACATGCCAGCACCACTGATGAAAATCAGGCTACTGATGAAACTGTAAGCATCAGGGCTGAAGAAATTCTAGCCGCTGAAGAAATTGCTAGGGCAACCACTAGCGTTGCGCCTGAAGAACAAGTCAGGGCAGCTGAAGCATCTGAAGCTACGCCTGCCAAAGCTGAACAAGACAGGACAACTACATCAGTTGTGCCTGAAGAAATTGCTCCAATTTCATCTGCTCCTCCTGCACCAATGCTAACACCATCTCCAATTCTTCCTTCTGCTTTGGAAGTGAAGAAAACAAAGACTGTGGAGCAAGCTGCTATGAAGAAAAGGAAAGCATCTACTTCCTCAGAATCTTCTGTACCCAAGAAGGCAAAGATTTTGACAAGCTCTCTTGAGAACCCAATTGATGTTGTTCCTCTCTCAAGCATGTCATCAAAGGAAATCGTTCCTTTTGGTGAAGATTATGTGATTCCAAGCGAATCTGCTGAAGAAAATCCTTCTGCTACTTCGATAGAGCAGATGGATGAAGAAATTGAAGTTGACACTGTCACTTCAACTCCACTAGTATCATTGCTAATGCCTCAGTTCACAGCTGAAGAGGTAGGCGTAGAAGAAACGGAAGAAGATGAAGACATGGACATTGGGAGCACCACACCTATCATGAATGATGACTTTTGGGAAAGTCAGCACCCCAACTCTCCCATGTTCACACCTCTGCAACAAATTCCTCAGTCCCCGGTACATACTGAAGTTCAGATGGGCTTTGATGAAATTTATACTACTCCTTCCATTCATGAAGAAATTCCAGCCACTAGTGCTGATGACAAAGCTGCTGAAGATATGGAGACCCAGGCTGCTTCTAAAGCAGAAGCTGAAATTCCTCAGCCTGCGGCTCCAGAGATTGAGATTCTTGAGGTTATACTGCAATTAACTGATACTTCTCATCCAACACCGAAGAATCCATTCTCAAAGACGCCAAAGTTCAAGGCTGATGATTTCTTTCATGAGCGAGTGTGCTTCACCGACTACAACCCGTATGACTCAGCTCGTCTCAGAAGGAAGCGTTTCTAGACTGCCAGCCAAGCAAACTTCTATTCTTCGCTGCTTTTCAATAAGGACAAAGTCTTCGACCATGAGCATATTCCTCCTGTTGATATGGAATCTCTATCATGCTTCACACCAATCCTCAGTGTTCTTCATGACGCTGGACTGCTCAACTTTTGCACAGATATATGCAATTGGAATGAAGAACTCATTCTTCAGTTCTACGCGATGCTGCACATCACCGGCAATGCTGAAGATATTAACTCATGGGTGTTGGACTGGATGACAGAAAATACTCACTTCGAAGCACCAGCCTATGAATTGCTTCATGCCCTGCCTGTCAGTCCTCCCCTTGAAGGTGCGCGTCTCATGTATCAACAACCTGAACTTTTTGATCACTACATGCAAGTGCTGATGAAACCAACATTGCCATGTCTCCCTTTGAATTGAAGCCTTACGCTCCCTGGATTATGAGATTCCTCAGATCAAGGTCTTCAATCAACTACAAGGCTGACAGACTCAAGCATGGAAATTACTTGCCCACAATTGAAGTCCTCAAATGGACATTTTCCTCAGCTGATGAGAAGGGCAAGGCCACTGCAATTGTTGATGAGGGCATTCGTCCATTGGATGGACAATTCTGTGAAGCTGCATCTTTTTCCACCAATGATGACTCTGCCACTCATGATTCTGCCACCAATGCCTCAAAGCAAAGTCCTCAAACAACTGCTCCAAGGGTGATGACTGATCGTGAGCTTCTCCTCAGTCTTCATCAGAAGGTCGATCGCAACCATAAATGGGTCAAGCGTCAGTTTGGCGCAATTCCTCACAATATGACTGCTACGTATAATTCAGTGAAGAAGAACCATTACTATCTTAATGAAGTTTTTGGTCGCAATTGGGTTGTTCTGACTCATCTCTACAGTGAAGAGGATCTCAAGCAGATGGGCTTCAAGCAGGACTTCAGCTGGTCTAAGCCTCCAGCGAAGAAATTCAAGAAAGTTGAAGTTCCTCCTTTGGTGCCCAGCTCATATTCTTCATCACATGAGACTGATGAAAATCAAGATCTAGACGACACAGCAGCAGGCCCTACTCCAACAACCGACCCCAACAACATTGGCGCTCCTCCATCAATATCGTGATGAAATTCTTCAGGGGTGTTAGTCCTCACTTTTCGTCCCTTTTGGTCATTTGATGACAAAGGGCGAGAAACTTGAATTAGTCTTCAACCGGGTCTATGTATATGGGCATTTTTTTTGTTAAGTTGCAACTCTCGCTCTTCTGAAATGTTTGTTGATCGAGTTGTAAACATAAGTCCGATGGTGACCTGATACTTTTGCTCTGTTTTTCTGCATGCTATTTCCTCATATATCCTATGCACGCATGCTGAATTACATCGGTCACCATATTTCATCATGCATTTCAAATTCTTCATCCGATATGTTAAATGCGTGTATGAATTACAAGATATAGGGGGAGATCTCCATGATTCTACTCTTCAAGTGTTCATTGCTTCAAAAGCAAATTCCTCACTATGCACATCTTCAGGGGGAGTTATTATATATCTTGTTATCAAATTCCTCAATATTGAGTACTTTCAATTCATATGTTTATCCCCGTTGAAAACTTAACCTATATTGTCATCAATCACCAAAAAGGGGGAGATTGTAAGTGCATCTAGTGCCCCTTAGTGATTTTGGTGTATTGAAGACTTATACTCCCTCCGTTCTGAATTACTTGTCTTGGATTTGTCTAGATACGGAGGTATCTAGCACTAAAATGAGTCTAGATACATCCGTATCTAGACAAATCCAAGACAAGTAATTCGGAACGGAGGGAGTAGGTTAAGGGACTAATATGTTTGTGAGTGTACACATGCTCTATAAGTCGATGAGGAGTTTGATATTTACAATGAAAGTCGACCCCTAAAAATGAATGTCTTCAGCTGAAGACTTTGGTTCTCCTGAAGGCTTTGAAAGTGAAGAAATTGGTGTGACCTTGAAGACTTGGATATTCATGCGAGGATTATGAAGCGTGAAGACTTTTGTTTCCGTAGTTTCATTTTCTCTTTCTTGAGTCATAGGAAACACCGTACTGTTAAAGGTGGTCGAGGTAATACTAAAGAAACTGATTTCCAAGTGATGCTCATCTCAAAATCCTACACCTACCCAATCCTTTCGAGTGAAGCCATTGGAAATCTCATATCAGTTCAGTCAATTTCTTCAGTGACAGAGACGAAGATCTTCTGGTCTCTGAGGAATTTGTTCTGACTGAGAAGTTAGGAATTTGCCAGTGAGGAACATGATAGCCCTGAGGAATTCAAACCTCAAATCTGACCGTTGTTGTGTCGCATGCCAGCTGTCCAAAAATATCCTACCACCTAACGGTCATATCCTGGAAGGTCATTTATGTCTTATCATGTCGGGCTGCTCCCTAGGCTATAAATAGTCGCCCCCTACAACCACTGGCTGGTTAGCTGCTCCGAGAGAAAAACTAACACTTGTCATTTGACAGCATCCCATCCTCCGAAGACTTTGAGCAAAAATCATCAAGTGAGGAAAAACCCAAATCCCAAACCCAAACACCTACAAACCCAAAGTGATTGAGCATCACTGAAGAGATTGTTCATGTGTGTAACTGATGCTTGTTACCTTTGAGGACTGTGTATCCTCCAAATGGTTAGGCATCATGGTCTGAGCATCCAAGAGGAATTGTGGATTGCCGAGTGACCAAGTTTGTGAAGGTTTGGAAGTCACCTGTGAAGACTTACCATGAGTGTTGGGCGAGGTCTATGTGATCTTAGCTCAAGGAGAATACGGTGAGGACTGTGTGTCCGGGACTGTGTGTCCGGGACTGTCTATCCCCGAGTTTAAATACTGAGCCGCTCCAACCAAACGTACAACTGTCACAACAGTTGGAACTGGTCTACCAAATCATTGTCTTCACCAAGCCTACTGGTTCTATTTCCTCAACCCTTTCATTTCCTCATTCATATGTTGATGAACCTAATCATTATTGTTTGAATACTTTGACTAAAGACTTTCTCTATTTCCTCAATCCAATTTCTTCAGTCACATTATTTGTAGCCTGCTTATCCTGTGTTTACGCTTCCTGTACTCTGTGTTTGTCTTTCATTTCATCATGATGACTATACTATTGCTCTGTTATGCTTATACCTGAGTACTTATTCCGCTGCTAGTTGTTTGTGACTTAGGAACTTCCTCACCCTGAGATTCCTCGATGACGAATTTGTAAAAATCGCCTATTCACCCCCCTCTAGTGGATGTAACACTTTCAATTCGAAAATTTAGAATTTTGGGATGTTATAGGTGATTAGACCCTCAACTAATAAAGGTGTCAGTTTTTTAGTTTTTCAAGTTGAGGTGGTAGATTAGCACAATTTCAAGCATACACAATACAATTCAAACAAGCATGCAAAGAGTATATGAGCAGCAGAAAGTAAAGCATGCAACTTGCAAGAAAGTAAAGGGATGGGATTTGAGTGTGCAAACGCAACTGGAGACACAGAGATTTTTGGCATCGTTCCGATATGTGGTGCTATCGTACATCCACGTTGATGGAGACTTCAACCCACGAAGGGTAACGGTTGCGCGAGTCCACGAAGGGCTCCACCCACGAAGGGTCCACGAAGAAGCAACACTCAACTCTCTCTCACAGATTTGGCTATTGTGGAAAGATGATTTGAGTGGAAAGCAACTTGGGGAAGGCTAGAGATCAAGATTCTTGTGGTTGGATTGTCATATCTTGGTCTCAACACATGAGTAGGTGGTTCTCTCTCAGAAAATGAATGCTGGAAGTGTAGGCACGTTCTGATGTCTTTCCTCACAAATGAGGAATGGGTGGAGGGGTATATATAGCCTCCTCACAAAATCTAGTCGTTACACATAGATTCCCAAACTCGGTGGGACTTAATAGTAAAACTCGGTCAGACCGATTCGGGTCAAAATGTGAATGTTAGAGTTTTTGGTGGGACCGACAAGGTCAAATCGGTGGGAGTGATGTGCAAGGGTTAGGGTAAAACCTCAACTCGGTTTGACCGATTACTCAAACTTGGTGAGACCGATTTTGGTAATAAGCAAACTAAGCATTAGTCAAGCAAACTCGGTGGGACCGACTGAACAACCTCGGTGAGACTAAAATTGTTGCAATAGGTCACAGAGAATTTGCAAGCCATCTCGGTGAGACCGAGATCCCATCGGTGAGACCGAATTGATTAGGGTTTGGCAGTGGTTGTATCAGACGAACTCGGTGGCACCGGATAGATCAAATTGGTGGGACCGAGTTTGACTTTTATGTTTAAGACATATGTGGAAATGACAAAGTGGTTGAGGGCTTTGGATCATATCACTAAGCATTTTGAGCAAGCAAGCCATTAAGCAACACCTCATCCCCTTTAATAGTATTGGCTTTCCCATGGACTCAATGTGATCTTGGGTCACTAAAATGAAAATGCAGAGTCTTGAGCTTTTGCCAATATTTGTCCTTAGCATCTTGAAGGGGTTCCACATCCTCTTGTCCATGTCCATGCCACTCCAATGTTGAACTTATCTGAAATATACTAGGTAGAAACATTAGTCCAACAAGAGATATGTTGACATTAATTACCAAAATCACCCAAGGAGAACTTGTGCTTTCATGTTATCCTCATTGGAAACAATACAATACGTGCCTTGCTGCCCCTACTGTCACTGAGAAAGGACACCGCAAGATTGAACCCAAAGCTAAGCACTTCTCCCATTGCAAGAAAGATCAATCTAGTAAGCCAAACTAAACTGATAATTCGAAGAGACTTGCAAAGATATCAAATCATGCGTATAACAATTCAGAGAAGAACCAAATAATATTCATAGATAAACTTGATCATATGTCCACAATTCATCGGAACTCGGCAAACACACCGCAAAAGAATATTACATCAAATAGATCTCTAAGAACATTGAGGAGAACATGTATTGAGAATCAAAGAGAGAGAAGAAGCCATCTATCTAATAACTATGGACCCGAAGGTCTGTGGTAAACTACTCACGCTTCATCAGAGAGGTAATGGTGTTGATGTAGAAGCCCTCCGTGATCGAATCCCCCTCCGACAGGACGCCGGAAAAGGCCCCTAGATGGGATCTCACGGGTACATAAGGTTGCAGCGGTGGAAAAGTGGTTCCGTGGCTCTCCTGGATGTTTTAGGGTATAAGATTATATATAGGCAAAGGAACTTGGTAAGGGGAGCCACGAGGGGCCCGCGAGGGTGGGTGGTGCGCCCTACCCCCCTGGGCGCACCCTCCTGCCTCGTGGCTGCCTCGTTGCGTCTCCGACTTCATCTCCAAGTCTTGTAGTTTTCTTTCGGTCCAAGAAAGATCATCGCGAAGGTTTCATTCCGTTTGGACTCCGTCTGGTATTCCTTTTCTGCAAAACTCTAAAATAGGCAAAAAAACAGAATCTGGCACTAGGCCCTCGGTTAATAGGTTAGTCCCAAAAATAATATAAAATAGCATATAAATGCCTATTAAACATCGAAACAGATAATATAATAGCATGGAACAATCAAAAGTTATAGATACATTGGAGACGTATCAAGCATCCCCAAGCTTAATTCCTACACGTCCTCGAGTAGGTAAATGATAAAAACAGAATTTTTGATGTGGAATGCTACCTAACATATTTATTCATGTAATTTTCTTTATTGTGGCATGAATGTTCAATCTGAAAGATTCAAGACAAAATTTTAATATTGACATAAAAACAATAATACTTCAAGCATACTAACAAAGCAATAATGTCTTCTCAAAATAACATGGCCAAAGAAATTTATCCCTACAAAATCATATAGTTTGGCTATGCTCTATCTTCATCACACAAAATATTAAATAATGCACAACCCGGTTTCAACCAAGCAATTGATTCATACATTAGTATTTTCAAACTTTTTGAATCTTCACGCAATACATGAGCGTGAGCCATGGACATAACACTATAGGTGGAATAGAATGATGGTTATGTAGAAGACAAATAAAGAAAAGATAGTCTCACATCAACTAGGCATATCAACGGGCTATAGAGATGCCCATCAATATATATATCAATGTGAGTGAGTAGGGATTTCCATGCAACGGATGCACTAGATCTATAAGTGTATGAAAGCTCAAAAAAATAAACTAAGTGGGTGTGCATCCAACTTGCTTTCTCACGAAGACCTAGGGCACTTTGACGAAGCCCATCATTGGAATATACAAGCCAAGTTCTATAATGAAAATTCACACTAGTATATGAAAGTGACAACATAGGAGACTCTCTATCATGAAGATCATGGTGCTACTTTGAAGCACAAGTGTGGAAAAAGGATAGTAACATTGCCCCTTCTCTCTTTTTCTCTCATTTTTTATTTAGGCCTTCTCCTTTTTTATGGCCTCTTTTTTTTCTTTTTTTGTCCGGAATCTCATCCCGACTTGTGGGGGAATCATAGTCTCCATCATCCTTTCCTCACATGGGACAATGCTCTAATAATGAAGATCATCACAATTTTATTTACTTACAACTCAAGAATTACAACTCAATACTCAGAACAAAATATGACTCTATGTGAGTGCCTCCGATGGTGTACCGGGACGTGCAATGATTCAAGAGTGACATGTATGAAAAAATTATGAACGGTGGCTTTGCCACAAATACGATGTCAACTACATGATCATGCAAAGCAATATGACAATGATGAGGCGTGTCGTAATAAACAGAACGGTGGAAAGTTGCATGGCAATATATCTCGGAATGGCTATGGAAATGCCATAATAGGTAGATATGGTGGCTGTTTTGAGGAAGGTAATGGTGGGTGTTATGGTACCGGCGAAAGTTGTGCGGCACAAGAGATGCTAGCAATGTTGGAAGGGTGAGAGTGCGTATAATCCATGGACTCAACATTAGTCATAAAGAACTCACATACTTATTGCAAAAATCAACAAGTCATCAAAACAAAGTACTACACGCATGCTCCTAGGGGAAGGGTTGGTAGGAGTTAACCATCGCGCGATCCCGACCTCCACTCATAAGGAAGATAATAAATAAATAAATCATGCTCCAACTTCATCACATAACGGTTCACCATACGTGCATGCTACGGGAATCACAAACTTTAACACAAGTATCTGTCAAGTTCACAATTACTCTACTAGCATGACTCTAATATCACCATCTTCATATCTCAAAACAATCATAAAGAATCAAACTTCTCATAGTATTCAATGCACTTCATATGGAAGTTTTTATTATATCCATCTTGGATGCCCATCATATTAGCACTAGTTTTATAACCTAAGCAAATTACCATGATGTTATAAAAGACTCTCAATATAAGTGAAGCATGAGAGTTCAACAATTTCTATAAAATAAAACCACCGTCGTGCTCTAAAAAGATATAAGTGAAGCACTAGAGCAATATTTTCTAGCTCAAAAGATATAAGTGAAGCACATAGAGTATTCTAATAAATCACGATTCATGTGTGTCTCTCCCAAAAGGTGTGTACAACAAGGATGATTATGGTAAACTAAAAAAACAAAGACTCAAATCATACAAGGCGCTCCAAGCAAAACACATATCATGTGGTGAATAAAAATATAGCCTCAAGTAAAGTTACCGATAGACGAAGATGAAGGAGGGGATGCCTTCCAGGGCATCCCCAAGCTTAGGCTTTTGGTTGTCTTTGAATTTTACCTTGGGGTGCCTTGGTCATCCCCAAGCTTAGGCTCTTGCCACTCCTTATTCCATAGTCCATCAAATCCTTACCCAAAACTTGAAAACTTCACAACACAAAACTTCAACATAAAATCTCATGAGCTCCATTAGTATATGAAAATAAATCACCACTTTAAGGTACTGTTGTGAACCCATTATTTATTTATGTTGATGTAATATCTACTGTATTCCAACTTCTCCATGGTTCATACCCCCCGATACTACTCACAGATTCATCAAAATAAGTAAACAACACGCGAAAAAACAGAATCTGTCAAAAACAGAACAGTCTGTAGTAATCTGTAACTCTCGAATACTTCTGTAACTCCAAAAATTCTCAAATAAATTGGTGAACGTGAGGAATTTGTCTATTAATCTTATTCAAAAGAATCAACTTAAAACCACTCTTTTGTTAAAAATGACAATTATTCTCGTGAGTGCAAAGTTTCTGTTTTTTCAGCAAGATCAAATTAACTTTCACCCAAGTCTTCCCAAAGGTTCTACTTGGCACAAACACTAATTAAAACTTAAACCACATCTAACCAGAGGCTATATGAATTATTTATTACTAAACAAGAACAAAAAGCAAAGGAAGGATCATTGTCGTGACCATGACAAAAAAATTGGGTTGCCTCCCAACAAGCGCTATCGTTTAATGCCCTTAGCTAGGCATTGATAATTTTAATGATGCTCACATGAAGGATAGAAATTGAAACACAAAGAGAGCATCCTAAAACATGTGACAAACACATCTAAGTCTAACATACTTCCCATGCATAGGCATCTTATAGGCAAACAAATTGTCATAGCAAGCAAAAACTAGCATATGCAAGGAAGAAGAAAGAGACAATAGCAATCTCAACATGAAGAGAGCACTACAAACAAAAGACACATCCGTGACATTTTGGGCCGAACAAAAAAAAATTCGGTCATACATATGACACTTCTATGACGATAATTGTGACAAAACCCGGTATCATCATAGATGTGCTGGGCTCCTACTTCTATGACAAAAAATCATGACAGAAAATGGGCTTTTCGTCCTGGGCGGGCCAGAGACGCAGCTGCATGACATTCTTTGGGCCGTCCATGACGGAAAAAACCGTGGTAGAAGCGAGGGGGAGGAAAATTTCGGGGAGTTGTTGGTTATGGTGGGAGGTTGGGGGCCGAGCGATGCGCGTTTCTCTCGTACACGTACGCGCGTGTGTGCGAGGCGTTGGCTCTAACTGAACCCGAGCGAGGCGTTGGGCTCTAACTGAACCCGAGCGATTGCACAGCAGGCTACGCGTTACTGAACCCGAGCGATCGATTGATGGCTGTTAACTGAACCCGATGGAGCGATTCCTTCGCTACTGCTGCTAACTAAAGCCGATCGATTGGATGAACAGTGAGCGTTGCAGGGGGGGGGGGGTTGGATGAACAGTGAATGGTGGCGTTGCCTCTGGATGAACAGGACCCCATGGTGTGGAGGGCTGGATGAACAGTAGACGGTGGAGGGGTGGCCGTGGAGGGGTGGTTGAACAGGACCCCGTGGTGTGGTGGAGGGCTGGATGAATAGTAGACGGTGGAGGGGTGGTCGTGGAGGGGTGGTTGAACAGTAGCCGGTGGAGTAGCGCACGGTGGAGGCTGTATGAACAGGAGCCCGTGGAGGCTGGAGGAGGTCGATGGTAGCCCGTGGAGGCTGGAGGAGGTCGACGGTGGAGATGAACAGTATCCCGTGGAGTCCCGTTTTGCAGTACGCCACACCCCTCCTGATGAACAGGACCCCCGTTTCGACCGTAGGAGGTCTGTTTCGTCCGTTTTGCGGTACGCCACACCCCTCCCGATCAACAGGACCCCCGTTTCGACCGTAGCGCTCCAACACAAGTCCGTTTCGTCCGTTTTGCGGTATGCCACACCCCTCCCGATCAATAGGACCCCCATTTCGACTGTAGCGCTCCAACACAAGTCCGTTTCGTCCGTTTTGTGGTACGCCACACCCCTCCCGATCAACAGGACCCCCGTTTCGACCGTAGGAGGTCCGTTTCCTCCGTTTTGCGGTACGCCACACCCCTCCCGATCAAGAGGACCCCGTTCCGAACGTAGGAGGTCCGTTTCCTTACGCCAGGCCTCGTTTCCATCGCTTGTTCCGTCCAAGCCCTCCCGATGAACACGACCACGCATTCCGTTCCAACCCAACCGGTTGGCTCCCCATGAACACGATGACGACGCTATTTCTCCATTCCGACCCAGCCATGTATGTATGCGCGAGTAGGCGTTCGAGACCCTACTCGTATGTACGTACGTGGCCGTATTTTCTTTCTTGCACCCTCACTGTTGTACGTACGTGTACATGCTACGTGCGCGCCTCTACTACGACACGTGCGCGCCTCTACTACGACACGTGCGTGCCTCTACAACGACCAGTATGTACGTACACATTCGCGACCAGAATGACAACCCTACGTACGCTTCGACCAGGTGGGTCCCGACTGTCAGGCACTTCCTTGCCTGCGAAGATGTAGCTGGTGGGTCCCAGCAATCAGGGGGGTCGTTTTTTTTGCCCGGACGCACTTCCTTGCGTGCGAAGATGTAGCTGGTGGGACCCAACAGTCAGGGGGAAACGTTTTTTTGCAAAATACGGTGGCCCGTCCGGTGGGTCCCCACTGTCAGGTGGAGGAATAATTATTTTGCGCGTAATAAGGAGGCACTTCCTTACTGCGACCGTGGACCCAGCTGTCAGCCTCTCCACGTACAGTCCACGTCCGATGGAAGCCATTCCTTGACCACGTTGACCACGCCGCGCCGAGAGCACCAGGGCGGTGGACAACGGCGAGGCCTAGGAAGGGGACGACACGGAGCCGGGGAAGACGCGGCAGTGGATGCCCACGCGTAGAGGAGTACGAGGGTTCACTGGTTCGCTGCGGTGTGAGGCTGCCATCACCGCAGAATAATAGGGGGTGTGGGTGAGTAGAGGGATGGCCTGGCCAGCGGTGGGAGTAGTAGGGGGCGGTGAGGCCTCCGCCGCATCGCAGCCGGCCACGGGAGGCAGGAGCACGAGGCACGACCGGCGCTGGTTTGGGCGGCTGGAGCAAGAAGACCAGAGGTTGAAGAAGCACTACGGCCGTTGGATGGACATCGTACGGTCACTGGAGCTAGAATCGTGCATATTGACTAAGTTGACAAAGCCCTCCGTCCCCGTCAACTTAGTAGGCCCACAAGTCAGCCTGCCACTATACTGGGTCCCAGCTAACAGGGGGAGTATTCATTTTTTTGTGCGTAATAAGGAGGCACTTCCTTGCGTGCGAAGATATAGCTGGTGGGTCCGAGCTGTCAGCGGCGGTAATGTTTTTTCGCGAAATACAGAGGCCCTTTCGGTGGGTCCCTGATGTCAGGTGGAGGAATCATTATTTTGCGCGTAATAAGGAGGCATTTCCTTGCGTGCGGCCGTGGACCCAGCTGTCGGCCTCTCCACGTACAGTCCACTTCAGATGCATGTCGGTCGTTGACCATGTTGACCAGGCCGCGCCGAGAGCACCAGGGCGGTGGACGACGGCGAGGCCTAGGAAGGGAACGACACGGAGGCAGGGAAGACTCGGCAGTTGTTTCCCACGCGGAGGGGAGTACGACTGTACGAGGGTTTACTGGTTCGTCTGCCGTCGCCGGAGAATAACAGCAGGTGTGGGTGAGTAGAGGGATGGCTAGGCCAGCGATGGGAGTACGGTGGGGCGGTGAGGCCTGCGCGGCAGCACAGCTGGCCAGGGGGAGAAGGGAGCAGGCAGTCCCGCCGACGCTTGTTTGAGCGGCTGGAGCAGGAAGAGCAGAGATTGAAGAAGCACGACGGCCGTTGGATGGACATCCAACAGTCACTGCTTGTGCGTCAACCTTTTTTTAGGAAAGCCTCAAATCTGTGGAAAATAGCATACAGCTCATCTGTCATTATTTCTAATAATTTACAGCCCATTTGCTAATTCTTAAGGGTTTTTTGGAGCCCATATTCTTTTTGTTAGCATTACAGGCCATATTGTGGCCACGGTTAAAAAATTATACGAAATTTTGCATATTTCGGTGCGGTCCGAACTGTTTTTAATACCGAAATTTCGACTCACATTCAAACTGATTTTAAAAATAAATGTATATCAATATAAAATCCAACAAATTCTCCACGCATAAAAATTAATGTAATTTAAAATCTCGAAATGAAAAAAAGATATTTGAAACTAATTGCCGGTTTGATGTGTTTTAAAAATGTACAGCCCATTTCCCATTATTGATAGGCCATTTTCTCGGCCAGCCGAACGAAGCTCTCCTCGTCTTGAAAGATTTGCAGCCCAACAAGCCTGACAAAGCGACTTACTTGGCAAATCACAAAAAAACTGGGTTGTGGCCTTGGACCCAGCTGTCAGCCTCTCCACGTACAGTACTCTTCCGATGGAAGTCGGTCGTTGACCACATTGACCACGCCGGTCCGAGAGCACCAAGGCGGTGGACGATGGCGAGGCTTAGGAAGGGGACAACACGGAGCCGGGGAAGATGCGGCAGTGGATGCCCACGCGGAGAGGAGTACGAGGGTTCACTGGTTCGGCTGCGGCGTGAGGCTGCTATCGCCGCAGAATAACAGGGGGTGTGGGTGAGTAGAGGGATACCCTAGGCCAGCGGTGGGAGTAGTAGGGGGCGGTGAGGCCTCCGCGGCATCACAGCCGGCCACGAGAGGCAGGAGCACGCGGCACGATCGGCGCTGCTTTGGGCGGCTGGAGCAAGAAGACCAGAGGTTGAAGAAGCACTATGGCCGTTGGATGGACATCATACGGTCACTGGAGCTAGAATCGTTCATATTGACTAAGTTGACAAAGCCCTCCGTCCTCGTCAACTTAGTAGGCCCACAAGTCAGCCACCCACTATGGTGGGTCCCAGCTAGCAGGGGGTATTAATTTTTTGGTGTGTAATAAGGAGGCACTTCCTTGCGTGCGAAGATATAGCTGGTGGGTCCGACCTGTCAGTGGGGGGAATGTTTTTTTCAAGAAATACATAAGCCCTTCCCATGTACAGTGCACGTATAGTGCGTAATAAGGAGGAACTTTCCTTGCGTGCGACCATGGACCTCGTGGGTCCCAGCCGTCAAGCTCTCCACGTACAGTCCTCTTCCGATGACTCTCGTATGTTGACCACGCCGCGCCGAGCGCACCGAGGCGGTGGACGACGGTAAGGCCCCAGACTGGAACGACCCGGAGATGGGGAAGACGCGGCAGTGGATTCGCAGACGGAGAGGAGTGGGAAACTTGACTGGTTCGGGTGCGGGGTGGGCCTGCACTTGGCAGAGAACAACAGGAGGTGCGGAGTGGAGGGATGGCCTGGCCGTCGGCGGGGTAGCGTTTCGCTGAGGAGCGCAAAACAACACTGTTGGACGCCGAAGGCTGGAGCAGGCGGTTCCGGCAGCGCTGGGGGAAGAAGACGGGAGATTGAAGAAGAATGTCGGTCGTTGGATGTAAATCCAACGCCTTCTTAGGCTTCGACCTACTGGCCCACATGTCAGCCAGTCCATTTGTTTTTTTAGTCCATTTGGTGGGCTGGGTGAAACAATAATGTAGCATCTATGCAGCCCGTTTAAATCCCATTTGCATTTTTCTCGAAATCCACGGACTTGCTGGGCTGGGTGAAAATATCATGTTAGGCTAGATGGAGAAATGTTATAAAAAAATAAACACATGATTGCACGTCAGTAAAATCTTTGCAAGCTTATGTACGCAATCACTAGGAGTTAACTTGGCAAGTTATATATAAACAATTATTATTATTATTTTGTAAGAACTTTCAACTTACGAAATAAAAATATCATTTTAATTTGATGAGTTAATAGTACGTGGGGTGTTATTATTTTTTAGGCTAGACGTGGGACAGTTGAGTTTACATCGAAAAAATAAGTGGGAGAAAATTCAGAGACCTCCTGGGTCCACCTGAGGAGAGGAATATGTTGGGAGGAAGGAGATTCAAAGCACGACAGCCGAGTGAACTAGTTTTTTTTACGGACAAGTGAACTAGTTTACATACATAAGCAAATAGCCACTAAAAAAGCAATCAGGTTAATGGGTTCTTAAAAGAAATATTTCGGACAAAACAGATAATTACAACACATAGGCTAATGCATGAAACACTCAGATGATAAAGGTGCTTATAAATAGATAAAGTACAACATCTAGACCTTCCTGGCACACTTGATCATGACGTTGCGGCTGTCCGTGTACTCGTCGGTTACGGGAAGCAGACACACCCTCATGTCCAAGATCTGCGTGTACATGTCATAGCATGTGTATGCGTCCTTGGCCGCGTAGGTTATGTAGTCTAGATTCAGAGGTACCTCCCACGTGTTCAGGTCGTCTTCTTTCATGTTGGCGTATCAGGGGTCGATGATGGTCTCAGCGAGGTCAACCACGGAGTCCTTCTCCTGCCCGTTGTTGATGATCTTGTATTGCTTCTGGATGTCGGCAAGCTTGTTGCACCAGATGGCCGAATCGTCGCGTTCTTCCTTCTCTATACTTAGCGAAGGTGCAGTCAGCGCTGCCGACGAAACGAGCGAATGCTCCAGAAGCTGGTGCAGCCATAGGACTGAGGCGAGGCAGAGCTTCACCGAGTCCGTATCATTGATGTACATCACATTCAACTTGGTGCAGCCATAGGACTGAACGGCGAACTAACTCCTTGCTAAAGTCCATATCCAGCAGGCTCACCCCTCGGATCGCCAATGGAGTCTTTTCAAGTGAACGAGTGTGTAGGCGGCGGCAGCAGTTCGTTTTTCAGCTCTTGGGGAACTGGATTCAACAGTAAGCTGAGTGTGTACAGGCGACAACAGTTACTACCCCTCCCTCATCCGCTGCACGCCCGGGAGAAGATGCACCCTCGGCGCATTCAAACGCCTCCATTAAGAAATCTACTCCGGCCACACGTCGGTTCACGAGCGGGTCTGTATTGGTACTGTAATAACAGGAGTTAGTGGTCACTTTACTTAAATTTAATTAGCTTTAATAGAAATTTATACTTAAAACAAGCAATGCATTGGCTCGTTCTATCAGTGCCACGGGATCAACATGCACAACAATTAGAATTATTATTCTCAGGACGCACACGACCAGCACATTTGTCGCACTTTCAAAAAGATAATACTACCAAGTTTGAACTGTTTGTTATGGTTGCTGTCCTCTGCATCATCATGCCATGTTTCCTAGCTTGCAAGATTCAGAACCAACAAATAAGATCCAAATAATAAGTACAACAAAGATGCCTACACATCTCATTGATTCCCAGCTTGCAAGATTCAGAACCAACAAATAAGATCCAAATAATAAGTACAATAAAGATGTCTACACATATCACTGATTCCCAGCTTGCAAGATTCAGAACCAACAAATAAGATTCAAACAATAAGTACAACAAAGATGCCTACACATCTCATTGATTCCCAGCTTGCAAGATTCAGAACAACCCATTAAAGCCTTTTTGATAAAGTGAATATCGGGATTAAATCCATCTTCGCTAGCCATGTCATACAATCGAAGAACTTGGCGAATGCTCTTGACCGTCACAACATCTGTAGTTGAGTATTCCCGTTTGCACAGCATGTTTGCACAACACAAACAAGGAGACATGAAAGCATGATTTCACTTTAATAGCGGCCTCCTTGAACTCAACCTCCAGGCCCACTAGGATGAGGTCTGCCTGGAGTTCCATGATTCAATTCATGCGCCTTTTTCTGCGGTTCACCTGAAATGAAGCAAAGATTGCATCATTCAGCTAGCAAGAAGTACTTGCTCTTGTGAGCTGGCAGGTTCTTCTTTAGTAGTTGCACTAAAATTGAGGAACATTAAGGTTGGCTGTCGGGCTCATGTAAGGTGCAACTATAATTTTCTTATCCTTTTGTGCAGTTCCACTAAAATAAAGTGCCATTGTGGTGACAGTGACGGCTCCATCTTGCAAAGGCTAATAAAATGTTGCACGAGATTACCCACAGAACTTGACGGAGATTTTGGAAACTCCAATCACCATTTTGTGCAGTTCCACCAAAATTGAGAGATGTTGCCCACGTGACATTTTAGTTGAACTGCACAAGACACTCATTCCAAAAAAAAGTGTTTTGTGCAGTTCACCAAAAGGTCACAATAGCAACAAGGTGAAATGGATATCCCTATCTGCACAAAATGATAGAAAGTAAACAGTTGCTGGTCAATAAGAATATACGAAACATATACAAAATGAAAAAAAGCATCTTAATTATGTTCATGGCAATCACGCAAGGACAGTAGAAATTTTAAAATGTCAGCAATGCTTCATGTTACCAGAAGCATTACGATCAACAATGAGATTCCTTAGATATGGGATTACTTTAATGGTGGCATTGCTTGTTTACCAGACACAGTAAATCAACAACAGCTAAAGAGTTGGTTTAAGGGCATGGGACCGTGGGGACACCAAGACACTTAGCAGCATAAAGGAGCAACTTACTTATCATACTGGGGAAAATAGTAGGAGTGCCATTTGTAACACAGTTTAATTGCATCTTATCACTGGAGGCATTAGATTAACAATAACACTGGTTAGACATGTCCCTAAGGTAACAATGTGATCGCTTCATTTTACATGCGCCCTTACATTAACAACATCAAAAGGTTGGTATAAGGACATGCGACAGTGGACGCATCAGCACAATGTACCTACAAGGAGGCATAAAGTGGTGATGCCGAGCTTGTTCACGCTATGTGAGGGCAGCAAACCAAATCCTGGAGACCTTTTACTATGTGAGGGCAGCAAATATAATCCTGGAGACCTTTTACTATGTGAGTATAGCAAATCTAATTCTGAGACCTTTTACTATGTGAGGGCAGCAAATCTAATCCTGAGACCTTTTACTATGTCAGGGCAGCAAATCTAATCCTGAGACCTTATACTATGTGAGGGCAGCAAATCTAATCCTGAGACCTTTTACTATGTGAGGGCAGCAAATCTAATCCTGGAGACCTTTTACTATGTGATGGCAGCAAATCTAATCCTGGACATACTCTGTTGACTTGTCCACTAGCCGCCACTTTCTATCCTTTTTTCAACCAATAATAGATATGTTCCTTATCTAGTTTGTACTGCGTTTACCCATTATTTCCCTTTTCAACCAAGAGACCGGTTGGGTATCCGGTCTCTACTACTTTCACCATATTATTTCCTCTTTGAATCAAGTCCTAGATTCATGCTACAACTTTCCCCCCTTTCTTCGTTGTTTGAACAAAGCCCTAGATTCGAATGCATGAAGTAGCTTTACCTCTAATAATACTAAAAATTTAGGTGGCTTTGGAAGAGCTGATGGGAGTAGAAAAAGATCCACATGCAGACACGTGGGGAGCTGGGGCAGTAGAGAAAGGCCGCTTTCGAAGAACTTATACCTGAGGGTCGCCGGGATGTCGGCGGCGGCAGGTCAGATCTGCGGACAATACGGGAGGGAGGAAGAAGGGTCGGAGGACCTCCCAAGCCGGCGCTGTGTCGGAGAGAACGACATGGGCAGAGGATCGGGCCCCTCCGGCAGATGTGGGTTTCCTCCCTCGGCGGCGATGACCGCGTGAACGATGCACCTTTTAGTCCTCTACACACACCGGCCGAAGGGATCCGGCCGGATCTGTGACCAGCGATGAGTAGAGAGAAAATGTCGCTACCGTTATCTTGTTTATATCTGGAGAGGATGAGAGAATGAAGAGAGCAACCCTAGTAAAGCAAGCGCTCGGTCCCCTGTGTCCATACATAGTGGAGTGATTATCTTTTTTCTCTCCACAACAAGCGTTTCAATTTGTGACGTGGCATTAAAGAAAAGAAACTCTCTATTTAAGGTGACTACTCTACGACTCCTACTTACTACTACAATGTTGTTCACTTGTGATCCCCGCCCCTCCATTCATTGAACAACCCCACGGGTGAATAAACATACAGTAAGTACTGTATTTATATAGAAGGAACAAGTTTGAACTATTTTTGCGTAGTTAAAAGTTGAGGGCGGGGCTTTTCCCGGGCAGTACGCGTGGCAGTTTTCGGGTAGGCGGTTTGACAGAGAGGCGAGGAGGGTGAGCGAGTGGGGTTGTGCGATTTGATGGCGCGTTACTGCTGGAAAGACTTGTGATATGACCACTCACTATAGTTATGAATTACTGGCACTTCGAGGGGTGATGCCCCCCTTCCGTTTCGCACTCTAATCCGGTGCATGACACGTCGACCCGGATGCTGGCTCTCCCACATGTCGGAGTAGTAAGAAGGAGCAAAGAATGATGCAGTATATACTAGTACTATACTACTCCCTCCGTTCCTAAATATAAGTCTTTGCAGAGATTTCACTATGGACCACATACGGAGAAAAATGAGTGAATCTACACATAAAATGCATCTATATACATTCATATGTGGTCCACAGTGAAATATCTACGAAGACTTATATTTAGGAATGGAGGGAGTACTACTCAGGTCGGAGGAGTGCGAACCACGGCAGCCCAGTGAACCAGCCGTGCGAACCACGGTAGCCCAGTGAACCAGCAGTAGAAAACAATGTGGTGATATGGCCATAAAAAACAATGTGCTACGGTCCACACTGTAGCATGTACAGTAACACTCCTCTTTGTTTGGATCCCTGAGTTAGAGCTAGTTTGGGTTGAAATAGCCTCAAATTATCGAAACAAGAGGGGTGAGTTTGAGCTAGTTTGCTCTAACCCAACTAAAAAAACTAGCCCGGTGGAGAGGTTCTAATTGGGTTAGTTATCCTCGGGCCCACTAAAAGAGAACTAAAAAAATCTCACCTGCCCGTATCAGATCGCTCCCCTAAAAAAATCTCACCTACCCGCACCAGATCGCTCCCCCTCCCCTCTCGCACGACTCCTCTCTGTTCCCCATAGGGCTGCCCGCCCAAGCGCCATTCGCCCTCTCTCTCCTACAGCTGCCCTCTCCTTCCAGCCTCCGCCGCCCTACTTCGGCCACCCTCTCCCTCCGACCTTCGAAGGTCGCCCCGCTCCCCCTTCACCAGTCGTTTTTCTCCCTCTGTCATGTGCGGCGCCGGTGCATCTACCAGGGAGGTCGCAAGAGGGGTGAGTTTGTTCGTTCCTTCTATGTCGCACGGCCATATCATTGATCTTGCTTGCTCTAGCGCTAATTCTGATTTGGAAAAGTAGATCCTGATCAAACTTGCTATAGATTTGCGGTGCACGCATGGAATTGTTTGATGCTGCTTGAGGAGGTAATAAATCTTTCTAGAGGCCCAAAGATTCAGGTCACCTTTCTAGGTATTTCAATTTCAGGCTTGCATTATTTGTAGAGGCCCAAAGATTCAGTTCACCTTTCTAGGTATTTCAATTTCAGGCTTGCATT